>NC_134887.1:21867859-21950359 GCF_041734735.1 Babylonia areolata
CAACAGGTGAGTCAGTGTCATTTGGTGTTACTTTGACGACAATTTTCTGCAATGGTGATACATCTGTGGGCAGAGGAGGACTGTAGCTGTCACCAGGGTTCTCTTCAATCTGTGGAAAATACACAGCACCGTATTGAATGATTCATGCCGATACCATACCTTTCTGCACTGAATACAAACAAATAATAGTTTCAGATGTCTTTATTCCATATCAAGTGTTTTTGAAACATTCACAGCATACCATTCATTGCTAAATCACAATCATCTTGAACATAAACAGATGATTTCCCTTTCATTGCATAGTATCAGATGTAACAGAATGGGTGTAGTTAGTCTACTATCTCTCAAACCACTTCAACAAGACAGCCGGAATAACACAGTCAAGATATGTTGTCTAAATGTAAGGCTGTAGAACTGTTCCAGTACAACAATGAATCAGATGCAGCAATCCAGTAACTCACTACGTATGCAAAGCAAACAAGCAAGAATAAAGAATTGGACAAAATATATGTAATCAACGAAGTGGGCACAATGCTAGCCACAAAAGAAGTTCATGCCACCACGTCAGTTTCTGTCTGCTCTGTCAGAGGGAAAGATGAGAGCAATAGACAAGAGGAAATATGGTTTTCCTCAAGGCAGTAGAGAAGGAACCATGTCACCATGTGAACGTAAAAAAATATGTTACATTAAACCAAAGTTATTAGGACAGGTTTACAACTTACAATCACTTCCTCTTCTTTAGTGTTGTCACTGAAAACATATGTGACAACGACGGTGTCAGCGTTCTGAAGATCGATCTGTAGACTCATCAGATTAAATGGCCCTTTGTCTGTAGATACGACTCCTTCAGGCTGTCCACCAGGCGGACTGGTAAATGTGTTTCCAGACTGTGAAGTATCACCTTCAGGTGCCAGGTCAAAATCTTCTAATTCTGATGTTTCTCCTTCCTTGCACTCTGGAGATGGAACGGTGAAATGATTTGTTGAATAATACGGTAAGATTAATATCATTCTCAAGAAACAGAAGTAAATATAGAATGGAAGGAATCTAATGGAAAATGTAAAGTAAGAAACAGAAGTAAGCAAGTAAATAAAGTGAATATATCAAACCTTTCACTTGTGGCACACAAAAATCATTCCCGTGTTTAACTTCTCAGACCAGTACCTACAGACATGCTTCTCTTTGATGACTGTGTACTTTGATGGAGGCAAAGAAGACTGCCTAAAAGTGATTATGAGGAAAAAGCTCATTTTACAACTGTTACAACTGAACAAACAGAGATGGGATTCTCAATGAACTGAACGGCAAATACACACAAAAACCAAGTAAAAGGAACGATGTGATGGCCTAGCTGTGGCAAATGTTGAAAAAGGTAGGTGTGTAGTGGTACCTGGAGGTCCCGTTGGTACTTGTGAGGTAGGCCCTGTAGATCCCGTTGGTCCAGGTGATGTTGTGACCCCGGTAGATCCTGTTGGTACTTGGGTGGTGGGCGCTGGAGTTCCAGTTGCAGCTTGTGTGGTTAGAACAGGACATTATCAGAAAATGAATCAAATGCATTCACATTTCCAGTTCTCAAAGAAGGATCAAAATTATGTTTTGGATTGTATAAGATCTGTGACTTGACTAGGAATAATCGTTTTCTTAAAGGCTGCATCACAATGATCAACAACTGCAATAGCAATGAAAGAGCTGCTTCTGATACTGTCAATCACCAAAACCAGTTCATCCATCGCTATCACCACCACCACCACCACAACTACTACCACTCCTAACAACACTCATGCCTGTCCATTTCTCTGCTACTTTGTGACTAGCAGGAAGCTAAGGAAATGACTAATCCTCCTCAAATATACAATCTTTGGTACAAAGTGACCTTTGAAGCAGTGGCTGTACTGTCATGCTGATGACTGTCACTTCATGAGGTATGTGCAGAATGGTGTCTTTGTTTCCACCGTGCTTTTTGTCATTTTTCGAGATTCAGGTTTTTATTTCTGTTTTCATCATTCTGTAACAGTTGGGAAAACAGAATTTCTCAACAAACAGACATTTTTTCTCTTCTTCTTTTCTCTCTTTTCATGGTTTGTTGCTGATCTTTCTGAACCAGTTCATTAGATTTATTGGCTACTTCCATGAGGCAAATTTCTTAAGAGTAGAATAAGAATAATCCAAGTGAAAAGCAGAGTGATTTACAGTTACTGAGGAAGACTATGTGATGAGGGCATCACCTTTTCTTGTGCGTAAGGAATGATGTAAACAACACCTACATGTGTGCCAAAGTGAGTGAGATTGTGAAGTATAAGCCCTCCCAATCCCCACCTATGACCACTTACACTAAAAACACCTACCATGTATACAGCCTGTCAGTTGTGACACTTCAAACTCAACAGGTGAGTCAGTGTCATTTGGTGTTACTTTGACGACAATTTTCTGCAATGGTGATACATCTGTGGGCAGAGGAGGACTGTAGCTGTCACCAGGGTTCTCTTCAATCTGTGGAAAATACACAGCACCGTATTGAATGATTCATGCCGATACCATACCTTTCTGCACTGAATACAAACAAATAATAGTTTCAGATGTCTTTATTCCATATCAAGTGTTTTTGAAACATTCACAGCATACCATTCATTGCTAAATCACAATCATCTTGAACATAAACAGATGATTTCCCTTTCATTAACAGAATGGGTGTAGTTAGTCTACTATCTCTCAAACCACTTCAACAAGACAGCCGGAATAACACAGTCAAGATATGTTGTCTAAATGTAAGGCTGTAGAACTGTTCCAGTACAACAATGAATCAGATGCAGCAATCCAGTAACTCACTACGTATGCAAAGCAAACAAGCAAGAATAAAGAATTGGACAAAATATATGTAATCAACGAAGTGGGCACAATGCTAGCCACAAAAGAAGTTCATGCCACCACGTCAGTTTCTGTCTGCTCTGTCAGAGGGAAAGATGAGAGCAATAGACAAGAGGAAATATGGTTTTCCTCAAGGCAGTAGAGAAGGAACCATGTCACCATGTGAACGTAAAAAAATATGTTACATTAAACCAAAGTTATTAGGACAGGTTTACAACTTACAATCACTTCCTCTTCTTTAGTGTTGTCACTGAAAACATATGTGACAACGACGGTGTCAGCGTTCTGAAGATCGATCTGTAGACTCATCAGATTAAATGGCCCTTTGTCTGTAGATACGACTCCTTCAGGCTGTCCACCAGGCGGACTGGTAAATGTGTTTCCAGACTGTGAAGTATCACCTTCAGGTGCCAGGTCAAAATCTTCTAATTCTGATGTTTCTCCTTCCTTGCACTCTGGAGATGGAACGGTGAAATGATTTGTTGAATAATACGGTAAGATTAATATCATTCTCAAGAAACAGAAGTAAATATAGAATGGAAGGAATCTAATGGAAAATGTAAAGTAAGAAACAGAAGTAAGCAAGTAAATAAAGTGAATATATCAAACCTTTCACTTGTGGCACACAAAAATCATTCCCGTGTTTAACTTCTCAGACCAGTACCTACAGACATGCTTCTCTTTGATGACTGTGTACTTTGATGGAGGCAAAGAAGACTGCCTAAAAGTGATTATGAGGAAAAAGCTCATTTTACAACTGTTACAACTGAACAAACAGAGATGGGATTCTCAATGAACTGAACGGCAAATACACACAAAAACCAAGTAAAAGGAACGATGTGATGGCCTAGCTGTGGCAAATGTTGAAAAAGGTAGGTGTGTAGTGGTACCTGGAGGTCCCGTTGGTACTTGTGAGGTAGGCCCTGTAGATCCCGTTGGTCCAGGTGATGTTGTGACCCCGGTAGATCCTGTTGGTACTTGGGTGGTGGGCGCTGGAGTTCCAGTTGCAGCTTGTGTGGTTAGAACAGGACATTATCAGAAAATGAATCAAATGCATTCACATTTCCAGTTCTCAAAGAAGGATCAAAATTATGTTTTGGATTGTATAAGATCTGTGACTTGACTAGGAATAATCGTTTTCTTAAAGGCTGCATCACAATGATCAACAACTGCAATAGCAATGAAAGAGCTGCTTCTGATACTGTCAATCACCAAAACCAGTTCATCCATCGCTATCACCACCACCACCACCACAACTACTACCACTCCTAACAACACTCATGCCTGTCCATTTCTCTGCTACTTTGTGACTAGCAGGAAGCTAAGGAAATGACTAATCCTCCTCAAATATACAATCTTTGGTACAAAGTGACCTTTGAAGCAGTGGCTGTACTGTCATGCTGATGACTGTCACTTCATGAGGTATGTGCAGAATGGTGTCTTTGTTTCCACCGTGCTTTTTGTCATTTTTCGAGATTCAGGTTTTTATTTCTGTTTTCATCATTCTGTAACAGTTGGGAAAACAGAATTTCTCAACAAACAGACATTTTTTCTCTTCTTCTTTTCTCTCTTTTCATGGTTTGTTGCTGATCTTTCTGAACCAGTTCATTAGATTTATTGGCTACTTCCATGAGGCAAATTTCTTAAGAGTAGAATAAGAATAATCCAAGTGAAAAGCAGAGTGATTTACAGTTACTGAGGAAGACTATGTGATGAGGGCATCACCTTTTCTTGTGCGTAAGGAATGATGTAAACAACACCTACATGTGTGCCAAAGTGAGTGAGATTGTGAAGTATAAGCCCTCCCAATCCCCACCTATGACCACTTACACTAAAAACACCTACCATGTATACAGCCTGTCAGTTGTGACACTTCAAACTCAACAGGTGAGTCAGTGTCATTTGGTGTTACTTTGACGACAATTTTCTGCAATGGTGATACATCTGTGGGCAGAGGAGGACTGTAGCTGTCACCAGGGTTCTCTTCAATCTGTGGAAAATACACAGCACCGTATTGAATGATTCATGCCGATACCATACCTTTCTGCACTGAATACAAACAAATAATAGTTTCAGATGTCTTTATTCCATATCAAGTGTTTTTGAAACATTCACAGCATACCATTCATTGCTAAATCACAATCATCTTGAACATAAACAGATGATTTCCCTTTCATTGCATAGTATCAGATGTAACAGAATGGGTGTAGTTAGTCTACTATCTCTCAAACCACTTCAACAAGACAGCCGGAATAACACAGTCAAGATATGTTGTCTAAATGTAAGGCTGTAGAACTGTTCCAGTACAACAATGAATCAGATGCAGCAATCCAGTAACTCACTACGTATGCAAAGCAAACAAGCAAGAATAAAGAATTGGACAAAATATATGTAATCAACGAAGTGGGCACAATGCTAGCCACAAAAGAAGTTCATGCCACCACGTCAGTTTCTGTCTGCTCTGTCAGAGGGAAAGATGAGAGCAATAGACAAGAGGAAATATGGTTTTCCTCAAGGCAGTAGAGAAGGAACCATGTCACCATGTGAACGTAAAAAAATATGTTACATTAAACCAAAGTTATTAGGACAGGTTTACAACTTACAATCACTTCCTCTTCTTTAGTGTTGTCACTGAAAACATATGTGACAACGACGGTGTCAGCGTTCTGAAGATCGATCTGTAGACTCATCAGATTAAATGGCCCTTTGTCTGTAGATACGACTCCTTCAGGCTGTCCACCAGGCGGACTGGTAAATGTGTTTCCAGACTGTGAAGTATCACCTTCAGGTGCCAGGTCAAAATCTTCTAATTCTGATGTTTCTCCTTCCTTGCACTCTGGAGATGGAACGGTGAAATGATTTGTTGAATAATACGGTAAGATTAATATCATTCTCAAGAAACAGAAGTAAATATAGAATGGAAGGAATCTAATGGAAAATGTAAAGTAAGAAACAGAAGTAAGCAAGTAAATAAAGTGAATATATCAAACCTTTCACTTGTGGCACACAAAAATCATTCCCGTGTTTAACTTCTCAGACCAGTACCTACAGACATGCTTCTCTTTGATGACTGTGTACTTTGATGGAGGCAAAGAAGACTGCCTAAAAGTGATTATGAGGAAAAAGCTCATTTTACAACTGTTACAACTGAACAAGCAGAGATGGGATTCTCAATGAACTGAACGGCAAATACACACAAAAACCAAGTAAAAGGAACGATGTGATGGCCTAGCTGTGGCAAATGTTGAAAAAGGTAGGTGTGTAGTGGTACCTGGAGGTCCCGTTGGTACTTGTGAGGTAGGCCCTGTAGATCCCGTTGGTCCAGGTGATGTTGTGATCCCGGTAGATCCTGTTGGTACTTGGGTGGTGGGCGCTGGAGTTCCAGTTGCAGCTTGTGTGGTTAGAACAGGACATTATCAGAAAATGAATCAAATGCATTCACATTTCCAGTTCTCAAAGAAGGATCAAAATTATGTTTTGGATTGTATAAGATCTGTGACTTGACTAGGAATAATCGTTTTCTTAAAGGCTGCATCACAATGATCAACAACTGCAATAGCAATGAAAGAGCTGCTTCTGATACTGTCAATCACCAAAACCAGTTCATCCATCGCTATCACCACCACCACCACCACAACTACTACCACTCCTAACAACACTCATGCCTGTCCATTTCTCTGCTACTTTGTGACTAGCAGGAAGCTAAGGAAATGACTAATCCTCCTCAAATATACAATCTTTGGTACAAAGTGACCTTTGAAGCAGTGGCTGCACTGTCATGCTGATGACTGTCACTTCATGAGGTATGTGCAGAATGGTGTCTTTGTTTCCACCGTGCTTTTTGTCATTTTTCGAGATTCAGGTTTTTATTTCTGTTTTCATCATTCTGTAACAGTTGGGAAAACAGAATTTCTCAACAAACAGACATTTTTTCTCTTCTTCTTTTCTCTCTTTTCATGGTTTGTTGCTGATCTTTCTGAACCAGTTCATTAGATTTATTGGCTACTTCCATGAGGCAAATTTCTTAAGAGTAGAATAAGAATAATCCAAGTGAAAAGCAGAGTGATTTACAGTTACTGAGGAAGACTATGTGATGAGGGCATCACCTTTTCTTGTGCGTAAGGAATGATGTAAACAACACCTACATGTGTGCCAAAGTGAGTGAGATTGTGAAGTATAAGCCCTCCCAATCCCCACCTATGACCACTTACACTAAAAACACCTACCATGTATACAGCCTGTCAGTTGTGACACTTCAAACTCAACAGGTGAGTCAGTGTCATTTGGTGTTACTTTGACGACAATTTTCTGCAATGGTGATACATCTGTGGGCAGAGGAGGACTGTAGCTGTCACCAGGGTTCTCTTCAATCTGTGGAAAAGACACAGCACCGTATTGAATGATTCATGCCGATACCATACCTTTCTGCACTGAATACAAACAAATAATAGTTTCAGATGTCTTTATTCCATATCAAGTGTTTTTGAAACATTCACAGCATACCATTCATTGCTAAATCACAATCATCTTGAACATAAACAGATGATTTCCCTTTCATTGCATAGTATCAGATGTAACAGAATGGGTGTAGTTAGTCTACTATCTCTCAAACCACTTCAACAAGACAGCCGGAATAACACAGTCAAGATATGTTGTCTAAATGTAAGGCTGTAGAACTGTTCCAGTACAACAATGAATCAGATGCAGCAATCCAGTAACTCACTACGTATGCAAAGCAAACAAGCAAGAATAAAGAATTGGACAAAATATATGTAATCAACGAAGTGGGCACAATGCTAGCCACAAAAGAAGTTCATGCCACCACGTCAGTTTCTGTCTGCTCTGTCAGAGGGAAAGATGAGAGCAATAGACAAGAGGAAATATGGTTTTCCTCAAGGCAGTAGAGAAGGAACCATGTCACCATGTGAACGTAAAAAAATATGTTACATTAAACCAAAGTTATTAGGACAGGTTTACAACTTACAATCACTTCCTCTTCTTTAGTGTTGTCACTGAAAACATATGTGACAACGACGGTGTCAGCGTTCTGAAGATCGATCTGTAGACTCATCAGATTAAATGGCCCTTTGTCTGTAGATACGACTCCTTCAGGCTGTCCACCAGGCGGACTGGTAAATGTGTTTCCAGACTGTGAAGTATCACCTTCAGGTGCCAGGTCAAAATCTTCTAATTCTGATGTTTCTCCTTCCTTGCACTCTGGAGATGGAACGGTGAAATGATTTGTTGAATAATACGGTAAGATTAATATCATTCTCAAGAAACAGAAGTAAATATAGAATGGAAGGAATCTAATGGAAAATGTAAAGTAAGAAACAGAAGTAAGCAAGTAAATAAAGTGAATATATCAAACCTTTCACTTGTGGCACACAAAAATCATTCCCGTGTTTAACTTCTCAGACCAGTACCTACAGACATGCTTCTCTTTGATGACTGTGTACTTTGATGGAGGCAAAGAAGACTGCCTAAAAGTGATTATGAGGAAAAAGCTCATTTTACAACTGTTACAACTGAACAAGCAGAGATGGGATTCTCAATGAACTGAACGGCAAATACACACAAAAACCAAGTAAAAGGAACGATGTGATGGCCTAGCTGTGGCAAATGTTGAAAAAGGTAGGTGTGTAGTGGTACCTGGAGGTCCCGTTGGTACTTGTGAGGTAGGCCCTGTAGATCCCGTTGGTCCAGGTGATGTTGTGATCCCGGTAGATCCTGTTGGTACTTGGGTGGTGGGCGCTGGAGTTCCAGTTGCAGCTTGTGTGGTTAGAACAGGACATTATCAGAAAATGAATCAAATGCATTCACATTTCCAGTTCTCAAAGAAGGATCAAAATTATGTTTTGGATTGTATAAGATCTGTGACTTGACTAGGAATAATCGTTTTCTTAAAGGCTGCATCACAATGATCAACAACTGCAATAGCAATGAAAGAGCTGCTTCTGATACTGTCAATCACCAAAACCAGTTCATCCATCGCTATCACCACCACCACCACCACAACTACTACCACTCCTAACAACACTCATGCCTGTCCATTTCTCTGCTACTTTGTGACTAGCAGGAAGCTAAGGAAATGACTAATCCTCCTCAAATATACAATCTTTGGTACAAAGTGACCTTTGAAGCAGTGGCTGCACTGTCATGCTGATGACTGTCACTTCATGAGGTATGTGCAGAATGGTGTCTTTGTTTCCACCGTGCTTTTTGTCATTTTTCGAGATTCAGGTTTTTATTTCTGTTTTCATCATTCTGTAACAGTTGGGAAAACAGAATTTCTCAACAAACAGACATTTTTTCTCTTCTTCTTTCTCTCTTTTCATGGTTTGTTGCTGATCTTTCTGAACCAGTTCATTAGATTTATTGGCTACTTCCATGAGGCAAATTTCTTAAGAGTAGAATAAGAATAATCCAAGTGAAAAGCAGAGTGATTTACAGTTACTGAGGAAGACTATGTGATGAGGGCATCACCTTTTCTTGTGCGTAAGGAATGATGTAAACAACACCTACATGTGTGCCAAAGTGAGTGAGATTGTGAAGTATAAGCCCTCCCAATCCCCACCTATGACCACTTACACTAAAAACACCTACCATGTATACAGCCTGTCAGTTGTGACACTTCAAACTCAACAGGTGAGTCAGTGTCATTTGGTGTTACTTTGACGACAATTTTCTGCAATGGTGATACATCTGTGGGCAGAGGAGGACTGTAGCTGTCACCAGGGTTCTCTTCAATCTGTGGAAAAGACACAGCACCGTATTGAATGATTCATGCCGATACCATACCTTTCTGCACTGAATACAAACAAATAATAGTTTCAGATGTCTTTATTCCATATCAAGTGTTTTTGAAACATTCACAGCATACCATTCATTGCTAAATCACAATCATCTTGAACATAAACAGATGATTTCCCTTTCATTGCATAGTATCAGATGTAACAGAATGGGTGTAGTTAGTCTACTATCTCTCAAACCACTTCAACAAGACAGCCGGAATAACACAGTCAAGATATGTTGTCTAAATGTAAGGCTGTAGAACTGTTCCAGTACAACAATGAATCAGATGCAGCAATCCAGTAACTCACTACGTATGCAAAGCAAACAAGCAAGAATAAAGAATTGGACAAAATATATGTAATCAACGAAGTGGGCACAATGCTAGCCACAAAAGAAGTTCATGCCACCACGTCAGTTTCTGTCTGCTCTGTCAGAGGGAAAGATGAGAGCAATAGACAAGAGGAAATATGGTTTTCCTCAAGGCAGTAGAGAAGGAACCATGTCACCATGTGAACGTAAAAAAATATGTTACATTAAACCAAAGTTATTAGGACAGGTTTACAACTTACAATCACTTCCTCTTCTTTAGTGTTGTCACTGAAAACATATGTGACAACGACGGTGTCAGCGTTCTGAAGATCGATCTGTAGACTCATCAGATTAAATGGCCCTTTGTCTGTAGATACGACTCCTTCAGGCTGTCCACCAGGCGGACTGGTAAATGTGTTTCCAGACTGTGAAGTATCACCTTCAGGTGCCAGGTCAAAATCTTCTAATTCTGATGTTTCTCCTTCCTTGCACTCTGGAGATGGAACGGTGAAATGATTTGTTGAATAATACGGTAAGATTAATATCATTCTCAAGAAACAGAAGTAAATATAGAATGGAAGGAATCTAATGGAAAATGTAAAGTAAGAAACAGAAGTAAGCAAGTAAATAAAGTGAATATATCAAACCTTTCACTTGTGGCACACAAAAATCATTCCCGTGTTTAACTTCTCAGACCAGTACCTACAGACATGCTTCTCTTTGATGACTGTGTACTTTGATGGAGGCAAAGAAGACTGCCTAAAAGTGATTATGAGGAAAAAGCTCATTTTACAACTGTTACAACTGAACAAACAGAGATGGGATTCTCAATGAACTGAACGGCAAATACACACAAAAACCAAGTAAAAGGAACGATGTGATGGCCTAGCTGTGGCAAATGTTGAAAAAGGTAGGTGTGTAGTGGTACCTGGAGGTCCCGTTGGTACTTGTGAGGTAGGCCCTGTAGATCCCGTTGGTCCAGGTGATGTTGTGACCCCGGTAGATCCTGTTGGTACTTGGGTGGTGGGCGCTGGAGTTCCAGTTGCAGCTTGTGTGGTTAGAACAGGACATTGTCAGAAAATGAATCAAATGCATTCACATTTCCAGTTCTCAAAGAAGGATCAAAATTATGTTTTGGATTGTATAAGATCTGTGACTTGACTAGGAATAATCGTTTTCTTAAAGGCTGCATCACAATGATCAACAACTGCAATAGCAATGAAAGAGCTGCTTCTGATACTGTCAATCACCAAAACCAGTTCATCCATCGCTATCACCACCACCACCACCACAACTACTACCACTCCTAACAACACTCATGCCTGTCCATTTCTCTGCTACTTTGTGACTAGCAGGAAGCTAAGGAAATGACTAATCCTCCTCAAATATACAATCTTTGGTACAAAGTGACCTTTGAAGCAGTGGCTGTACTGTCATGCTGATGACTGTCACTTCATGAGGTATGTGCAGAATGGTGTCTTTGTTTCCACCGTGCTTTTTGTCATTTTTCGAGATTCAGGTTTTTATTTCTGTTTTCATCATTCTGTAACAGTTGGGAAAACAGAATTTCTCAACAAACAGACATTTTTTCTCTTCTTCTTTTCTCTCTTTTCATGGTTTGTTGCTGATCTTTCTGAACCAGTTCATTAGATTTATTGGCTACTTCCATGAGGCAAATTTCTTAAGAGTAGAATAAGAATAATCCAAGTGAAAAGCAGAGTGATTTACAGTTACTGAGGAAGACTATGTGATGAGGGCATCACCTTTTCTTGTGCGTAAGGAATGATGTAAACAACACCTACATGTGTGCCAAAGTGAGTGAGATTGTGAAGTATAAGCCCTCCCAATCCCCACCTATGACCACTTACACTAAAAACACCTACCATGTATACAGCCTGTCAGTTGTGACACTTCAAACTCAACAGGTGAGTCA
This sequence comes from Babylonia areolata, assembly GCF_041734735.1. Lineage (NCBI taxonomy): Eukaryota > Metazoa > Mollusca > Gastropoda > Neogastropoda > Buccinidae > Babylonia > Babylonia areolata. Next base: position 21,879,762 of record NC_134887.1, read on the forward strand.
GTGTCATTTGGTGTTACTTTGACGACAATTTTCTGCAATGGTGATACATCTGTGGGCAGAGGAGGACTGTAGCTGTCACCAGGGTTCTCTTCAATCTGTGGAAAATACACAGCACCGTATTGAATGATTCATGCCGATATCATACCTTTCTGCACTGAATACAAACAAATAATAGTTTCAGATGTCTTTATTCCATATCAAGTGTTTTTGAAACATTCACAGCATACCATTCATTGCTAAATCACAATCATCTTGAACATAAACAGATGATTTCCCTTTCATTGCATAGTATCAGATGTAACAGAATGGGTGTAGTTAGTCTACTATCTCTCAAACCACTTCAACAAGACAGCCGGAATAACACAGTCAAGATATGTTGTCTAAATGTAAGGCTGTAGAACTGTTCCAGTACAACAATGAATCAGATGCAGCAATCCAGTAACTCACTACGTATGCAAAGCAAACAAGCAAGAATAAAGAATTGGACAAAATATATGTAATCAACGAAGTGGGCACAATGCTAGCCACAAAAGAAGTTCATGCCACCACGTCAGTTTCTGTCTGCTCTGTCAGAGGGAAAGATGAGAGCAATAGACAAGAGGAAATATGGTTTTCCTCAAGGCAGTAGAGAAGGAACCATGTCACCATGTGAACGTAAAAAAATATGTTACATTAAACCAAAGTTATTAGGACAGGTTTACAACTTACAATCACTTCCTCTTCTTTAGTGTTGTCACTGAAAACATATGTGACAACGACGGTGTCAGCGTTCTGAAGATCGATCTGTAGACTCATCAGATTAAATGGCCCTTTGTCTGTAGATACGACTCCTTCAGGCTGTCCACCAGGCGGACTGGTAAATGTGTTTCCAGACTGTGAAGTATCACCTTCAGGTGCCAGGTCAAAATCTTCTAATTCTGATGTTTCTCCTTCCTTGCACTCTGGAGATGAAACGGTGAAACGATTTATTGAATAATACAGTAACATCAATGTCATTAATAAGAAACAGAAGGAAATGTAGAATGGAAGAAATGAAACGTAAAATATAACGAAAGAAAAACAAAAGTAAGCAAGTAAATAAAGAGAATGTAGCCTTCTCTGTCTCATACATAGTAATCATTTAAAATGACTTCTCTTCGTAATTGGTAATTGGTACCTATATTAATGTCTCTCCTTTGACTCTGTATGCTGCCTTTTTTTTTCTTTTTTCTTTTTTTTTAATTTCTTTTTATTGTGTCACCACTTTATATTATCCACAGATTTTCTTTTTTTTATCCTCTTACCATGTTTTGAGGCAAAGAAATGCGCAAATGAGCGCCAAAACATGCAATACGTATCATATGTGTACACACGAACGCATGTGCATGCTCGCGCGCGCGCGCGCGCGCGCGCGCACGCACACACACACACACACACACACACACACACACACACATTCATAAACATGCAAGTGTATATTGTATACACGTACGTGGATACACACATGTACACACACAAATGCAGCCACCTATCCAAATGGGATCCTCTTGAAATGTAATGCAACTCGGATTTGGCGATGCATAAATTTGACACCTGACAGAAGGACAGCATACTGCATGTCTGTCTATTTTACTGAGACTGAGGATAATGATGTATCTGCCTTATTTTGAGTAGCTAGACAACTACAGCGCAAAGGGAGAATTTCACATTCGACGCAGTCATGCACATAGATGGTACCAATATATTTCATAGTCTTTTCATTGTTTTTCAGACCAGCAGGTTTCCTCATATGTCTATCTTTAATTTCACATAGATTATTCAATCACAGATAAAATGTGTGCTGTGGAGGCAAACAAGACATTATCTAAAAGTGATTACAAGACATGAGCTCACTTTATATCTGTTACAAATCAAAAAGCGATAGAAAGCTCAATGAACTAACAGCACACATGTGTATACATGAACAGACAAAGTAAAGGAACCCATGTGATGGCCCAGTGGTGGCAGATATTGAAGGAGGTAGGTGTGTAGTGGTACCTGGAGGACCCGTTGGTACTTGTGAGGTAAACCCTGTAGATCCTGTTGGTCCAGGTGATGTGGTGACCCCAGGAGACCCTGTTGGTACTTGGGTGGTGGGCGCTGGAGTTCCAGTTGGAGCTTGTGTGGTTAACGAGCAAAATTATGTTTGAATTGTATAAGCAATGTGAAATATTTACTTTGACATTGTGTCAAAATGATCAACAGCAGCAATAGCAACACAAGTGCTACTGCTACTACTATCACAACCATTCAGCCACTACCAGAAATAATAATAATAGTAATAATAATAAAGATAATAGTAATTATGATGATGATTATTATTATTATTACTGATGACGATGATGACTAAAGACTCCCAGACAGTGGGAGCACAAAAACTAAAACTGCAGTAGCTAAAAAAATTAAGTTAATTTAAGATACTTTTAAGATTTTTTCTCTTGAGAACCAGTGTCAATGTGAAGGCTTACATGTGAGGATTGATTTAGATGGGTATGGCGGAAGTGTCCCATCAAAATGGCGGTATGCAAAGACTGCCACTTTATGTAGACTGTGGAACTTAACGAATGTAGCTCTTTCAGAAATGAAGTAACGTAAATGTGATTAAATGTTATGAGAATTAGCCAAGCAGTGTTGCTTTGAACTTGCTGTTACTGCAAAAGTTCTTCTGCTGGGTGTCCAGAAAAAATAGAATTGCAGATATCAGGACAAGAAGTGATGAAAGCCACAAAAAGGCGAGTGCACAAGGTTGAAGAAAGAAATGGCCTGATGGATGCGATACATCTCAGGTCGAAGAAACAATAAGCATGACAAACATTGTGGCCGTGGCAAAGTGGTTAGCATCACAGACTGACGGCTGGGAGGATGTGGTTTCGATTCACATGGAGGTGCTGTTTGTTTGGCCCACAGCTGGCTCCTACCCAGATTTAAGTGTAATGTAGGCTTAAATGAGAAGACTGAGACCACACAGTCAAGTATCATCCACTTCACATATACGTCTTTGGGTATGCTGCTCAATTTTCCTGACCAGCACTGCAAGCATCTGTATCTCTCGGGCCTGGGTAATACTGAATATCGGTCTGAATGCAAGCGTAGAGTATAGCCTTGTCATGTAATCCCAAACCAAACTAAGCGGAACTCCATAACATCATCATCATCCACTTTCATCATCTATATATGAAAAAGGTCCAAAATACTGTGACTTTCCATGCACTGCTCTCATGGTGACCTCAGTTTTGATCCCCTCCATTTCCGTGCCTTGGGTGAGTTCTGTCATGGTCTTCAGCATCAGCAGATTCATGAAGGAACTCTCGATGGGGGGATGTGGTGGCAGTCTTCACACTGGCGAGACGCTCACCCCTGTCTGGCTCTGTGGCTAAGCAATTATTGTCGTCAGTAGGGGGTTTAGTCCGTGGTTTCCTCAGTACGTGAATCACTACTCAACACAACCAAAGTGACTCCACAGTAGTGCAGGGTTTCCTCTGGTGTGTCGATGCTGTGACTGTGACAGACAAACTTTTGTGTGGCTGTGGATGGGGGGCTCTGAATGAGCAGCGTGGGAGTAATTCCTTTGAAATGGTTCAGATGACGGACAACAAAACAAAAAAGCTGATACATTTATGAAAGTAGATTTTCTGATCCAAAGTGATCCCGAGATACTTCAAGGACATTGTGAAAGGAATGGTATTACTCCTAGTGTTTGTCAATCCACTGCCAATCTGTCCCAGCAAACCCGACAAACCAACTGGCATGACTTCTTTTATCTGTGTTCAGCATGAACTTATTACTTTTAAGCTATTCGAATATATCAACAACACAAAGGAGGAAAACCATTAATGTATCCACAACGAGGCAACCTCTAAGCATTCTGAAAGGATGGAATGGTCCAGAGTATTGAATGCTGCGCTGAGGTCCCAGAACGCCTTAAGGGAAACAAGCCTCTCATCAGCCATCAAGACAAGACAGTCATTTAACAAAGACCAACACAGTAGGGGATAAGGGGGCATTTCCTTTGTCTTGTTGAGAAACAAACCCCTACATGAGTGCCAAAGTGATTGAGTGAGATTTGCGATGGAAGTACTCAAAAACTACCCCCTTTAACTGCTTACACTAGAAACACCTACCATGTATACAGCCTATCACTTCTGTCACTTCAAACTCAACAGGTGAGTCAGTGTCATTTGGTGTTACTTTGACGACAATTTTCTGCAATGGTGATACATCTGTGGGCAGAGGAGGACTATAGGTGTCACCAGGGTTGTCTTCAATCTGTGGAAAGCATAAAGAACCATGTTAGATTATTGTGTTCATGGAATACAAAAAAAATATTAACTTCGAATGTTTCTACTCAATTTCAATTAAAAAAAAGAAAGAATAATTCAGTGGTTTTCATTCATTTTTGATTGTATAATTGTCATGAACATAAACAGATTTATTTCCATTTCTGATTGACATGAGTACTTACATATGAAAGAAGAAAAAAGGGGACAAACAGATAAAACATGAAAAAAGCAAACAAAACTTACTATAAATAAGTACGTAAATAGTTTGTAATGCTCATCAAATGTATGAGAAAAACTTTATTTTCCACAAAATGTATTATTTGCACGTATTTTAACGTGTATACTTTCTGTACTGACTCTGGTTGAATCAAGTTGTTCTTTTTTAGTGTTGCACATGTCAAACTGTGAATTTCTACACTGTGTATAAACAATATCGCTGAGGAATACCTGCAATATATGAACAATAAACCAGTTGTAATTTGCATCATTATTTCACATAAAACATATTAATATTTATACTTTATAACTTGAATAGCTTTTACTCTTAAAACAAGATTTTATGTATTGCTTCAAATCAAAGGAAAGTATGGCAACCATTCTATTTTGCAGCTGTACGTTTCACATGCAGTCAAAGCATTATATTCTTAATTCATTCTTATATCTTGAGACAAAATAAATTTCAATTGAGTGAATATTCGGAAGGCATTTATCTAATCCACACACACACACACACACACACACACACACACACACACATATATATATATATATATATATATATATATATATATGTGTGTGTGTGTGTGTGTGTGTGTGTGTTTTCTTCAGTTTAACGTCTATTCACTATAAGTGTTTTTAGACGGGTGTGTGTGTGTGTGTGCACACACATACTGCTTACTGATGGACCCCTCCTTCCAACCTCCCTACTCTCCTCCCTCTACCTCCTGCGACAGCACAGTGGTCGTTTTGCGACTGAAGCCGGTGGACTCAGAAATGTCAACAACAATGGCGGACCCTGCCTTGAACCGCAGCACGCAGGTACAATATTTCTGGAGGAAACCGCCCAGTCAGATCAGACGAGATCAGGAAAGAGCCAGGCAGCAGAAAGAAAGGCAGGCAAGTCTCGCAACTGGTGCTGATTGTGCTTTTAAGGGCCAGTCTTTTTCTGACAGTCCATCCAAACAAATTGATACAGCGAACAGAGACACACAACACACTCCGACGGTGTGCACGGACCAGAACGAAGAGCCAGCAACAGGTGTGCCACATGTGCCAGACAACTTGGATCTTCCATCATCATCGGACTGCGACACCTCTCAGTTCCTTCGACAACCTTTCAATGACAGTGAGTCGGCAATAGAAAGTAAAGTGGCCGGGTTCGATGCTGGTGTTGTGAAAAAATATGTTGCCACTTTAACTGACAAATCCCATACAAAGACGTTTGAGGGACAAACACAGAAATTTCGCGTTTTAAAAGATCGTTTTACATAGGTCTAACACTGCAGATGTTTTGCTGTGCGAGTCGGATGATGTTGTTCTCGAATACTCATGCACCACAAACAGTGATGTAGATTGTACATACTGGTTTGTAAAACAGGATGAAAAGTGTATGTCAGACGAAGAACGTGTTAAGCTGTCCAAAATGAGGAAACGAAAACGCATTCACAATACACAACACACTGACACCCAAGCACGTGCAGAACGAGACCTGCAAACGCTTCGTGGCCGGATCCAGTTCTACTTGGGTTGATGTGTTCGCTGCTGTGCCTCGCCTTGCCAACAGGACCGGTTGCCGGTGACAATTTCGATAGTGACAATAATGATTGTGTCATATGAATATACATTCACAACAAAACAAAACGTTGCTATGGTCTCCATGTCTGTGACTTCGCGTCGCGCTTACTGGTGTTTGTCGTGTCGCATTGCTGAATGGGCTGAACAGCTTAATTGATAGCAATAAAACTCGTTCGTTCGTTCGTTCCCTCCCCCTCCCATGACATATATCCCCACCAACACCCCTCCCCATACCCTCTCTCCCTTCACCACTTCCCTTAACCGAGTGCAGAGAGAGCAAGTTATCATGCAACACTGATTAAAGATGGTATCTGCTCCTACCAGACCGTTCTCTTCCATACATTCCCCTGTCCTTTTCCCTTCCCCTTTCATCACCCTCAATCCCGTTTCCGCCCCCCACCCCCTTACCCCCATGTCGGTCTCTGGTAGGATGGCATAAATAGATTCTGGGTTGCAAGATAGTTTGCATATGGCGCCAACTGGTGAGGAGGATAAAATGGATAGGCAAGTGGGGTTTCTTCCTTTTCCTTGCTTGGAGCAGGCCAGGAGAGCCGGACGGGCAAGTCAGTACCATGGGGGCTGTGAGTGTCAAACTAGCATCTATTTTTCGGACTTAGGTGAATGCTTGATTTCTAGTATTGGAATCTGTGACTAACACGCTAGTTCAGTAGGATTGTGTTCTGCTACATGAACATAAAGTAAACCTTGAAACATGAGGCTGTGAGTAATGATTATGTGTGCAGTATCTGTGTAGAATGTTTCGGTTAGGTACTCTTGGAGTTATTTTGAGGTTTGACCTACCTATTTTGTATGTTAGGTGGTGATGGTTATATTCAAGGTGAACAAATCTACAGGCTAACTGTGTGTTCATGCTTTTCCATGTGTGTGCACATGGGTGATAATGCAACATGGGGAACATGTGTGACTCGGTAGATGTGATTATCATGTGCTGTAATCATATGTTATATGCTGGTGGGGTAACACATAGCTGAATGTGTTTAGTAAGATTTGAGAACACTGAGAGGCAGTCCTATGTTGGTGCACACGGGTTGCTATATTTGCCAAATTACTTGGTAACTATATGATTCCCATGTAATAATTTTACCAGTGAGATACTTTGCAGAGACAAAGTACAGATTTGTTCAGTTTTAATGGAAACAGCTATTACTGTATGGTGATTTAACTGGAGTTAAACATTGGGAGTTTGTAATTGTCTGCCACATACTTGGTGCAGCAGCTATTATTGTATGGTGGTTTAACAGGAGTTAAACACTGGGAGTTAGTATTTGTCAGTCATACATTTGGTGCACATTATATTATGTCACTGATTGTTGATGGTAAGCAAATGAAGCTTTCTTTTTTCTTTTCTTTTTTTCATTTTTTTTTTCCACATGTTTACATAGATCTCTTTGAGAAGAGAGTGTACAGCTTGGCATTCAGTGAAGGAATGGAGAAAGGTTCGCTTCGTTCGTTTATTTAGTTAGTCTGTTCATCTAAGATGATGATATTAGACTGAAAATAAATTATATTATTATTATTATTGGGATTCTATCATAATGATGATTGTTATTATTAATTAGAAATCGACATTTCTGTATATTCGAATGAAAAGGGGGGCGGTTGAGGTGGAGGGGATGGGGGGATGGGGAGGGGACTAAGAAAGAGATTCCAGATTCCAGATGGTTTAATGTTCATAAGTCATCAGGCTCCTAACATTGTCAACAATAACAGACAGTATTCTAGTACATTACAATTTTGCTTGGACTCTGATTACACAATCCTACAATTTACTTCGCTGACATGTGGATAAGTCACACACACACACACACACACACACACACACACACACACACACTCATGATTACACAATCCTACAATTTACTTCGCTGACATGTGGATAAGTCACACACACACACACACACACACACACACACACACACACACACACACACACTCACACACACACACACAGCGCGCACGCGCGTGCGATGCATCCTTCATTTGAACTGAGTTGCGGCCTGCGGCTCACACCTGCACTGCATGTGTATGGATATTCGTCTAGAACAGGAACAGCAAATAATCAATTGCTTAGCTCCATCAATATGTCACGCTTTTTCTCAGCGTAAAATACAAAATGGGCTAGATTATGCATTGACATTACATCAGGGCATTGCATTAAATCACTGAATTGCTCTTCATTAATTGTGTTTGATCCAAAATACTGATACCGTAATTCTTTGTAGCATGGACAAATAAATATAAAATGTACTTCATTTTCTATTTGATCTTTGCAAAAACTACATAAAATCCTTAATGTACTGTCTTGAACAAATCGAAAAGCGTTTGCGTTGAGAGGAAGAACTCCCATTCTGAGTTTTGCGATCATATCTCTAAAACGTTTTATTCTAATATTATCTATGTAAGGTTCAGAGAAAAAAATTGACTTGAAAGTTGAATACAGCGAAAATCTCTCGCCGGTGTTAATTGCTGTTGTCCAGTCGTCAATAAAGTTTGCAACGAGTCGATCTCTTAATAACGAGAGGAAAGATCGTTCATTTCCAACACCTTTGTTCAGCCAAACAAAACCAAAACCACATTTCTGGAGTATGTCTCTGAGTTTCGATGCCCAACATAATTTTCCGTTTTCCTCCATATTAACTTGCATTAGATAAGCTTGTTTGGGCAGTCTGCTAATATTCATATGTAATAATTTTAACCAGTGCTTTACTGCTCTCATGCATGAATTTACGTGTAACGGATATCTACCCAGCTCTCCATATACACATTGATTTGGTGTCTTTGCTGAAACATTTAAGAATCTTTTGCATGCCTGGGTGTGCACCTTTTCAATTGAGTCTATTACCTCTAGACCCCACATTTCTGACCCATATAATAGAATCGGCTGAACCTGGGCATCAAAAATTTTGAAGAAGCACTGCCTCGTCATCTCATTGAGATTTCGGAGGACACGGGCACAGTCATATACGGCTTTCTTTCCTTTCGTTACGAGGGACCGCACTCCCTGTACATTACTCAACATTGTCGTGAACGTGTATCCTAGGTAAGTGTAACTGTTAACCACTTCTAGATCAGCACCATCCAAGAACCATTTCTCATTTTTCCCTAGGTAACCCCCCTTTCTGAATACCATAACTTTAGAATTTTCTGCGTTTATTTTCAAAATCCTTTCTTTACACAATGCACTAAGATGGTTTAACTGGTTCTGCAGACCCCAGGGTGTCCTTGATAAAAGAGCTAAATCATCTGCGAACAATAAAAGGAACAGTTCGATCAGACCTGGCTGAAGTTGAATTCCATGTTTTCCTACCTCTTCTAGAGCTACGGCTATTTCATTTATGAATAAGGAGAAAAGTGTAGGACTCAAAATGCACCCCTGCTTAACACCTAAAGGACAACCAAATAGATCAGTCATTTCCTCATTGACACGAATACATGATGAAACTGAAGAATACATAGCTCTTAAAGCATTAAAAAATGAGCCAGATAATCCTGCTCTCAATAAAGTTGCAAACAAGGAAGCATGATGGACTGAATCGAAAGCCTTTCTCAGATCTATGAAAGCTACATACAATTTTTCGCCTTTTCTACTCAAACATTTCTCTACAATAGATGATAAGGTATAGATATGATCAATCGTTGAATATGATTTTCTGAAGCGTGCCTGCTCTTCAACAACTTTTCCATTATCATCCATCCATTTAGTAAGTCTTCTTTTAAGTATACTCGTATAAATCTTACTGACCACACTTAAGAAGGAAATTCCTCTGTAATTATCAGGTAAATCTGTATTGCCTTTCTTAAAAATGGGTATGATTATCGAGTAACTCCATTGTTCTGGGAACTCACCATTGCTGAAAATCTGATTGAAAAGACGACACAAGAAAGGGACTGATTTTGTTGCTACAGTTTTAAGCATTTCGGCAGTTACCCCATCATAACCACATGCTTTTCCGTTTTTCAACCCAGCTATGGCCTGATGTACTTCTTCCTCTGAAATTGAAATGTTTAATTCTTCAGCTATATCATGATCCACTACACTATCATACTCTGCTCCATTATTTACCCCCTCTTCTGTCCTGAACACAGATTTAAAATGCTCATACCACTGATCTAAAGTTATCTTTTCACTTGTTTTCTGTTTACCTCTACACGTATTCGATCTCACCTCTGACCAAAATGACTTAGCATCATGAATAGAGTTGTTTAGTCTTTGCGCTTTTTCTTTCTTATACGAACTTTTCTTTGCCCGTATTAGTTGTCGGTATTCCTTTCTTGCCTTTACAAAGACTAAGAGAGAGAGAGAGAGAGAGAGAGAGAGAGAGAGAGAGAGAGAGAGAGCAGAATGTGGAAAAGATAAAGTACAAAATCTAAAATGGAGAGGGTGAGTGTCAGTGATTGGAGAAAGAAAAAACATAATACTGGAAGGGGGTGTGTGAGAGGCGGGACGGGGGAAGTGGGATTAGGACAAAAAAAATTATCACTAATCAAATATTGTATGCACTACTTCTGTAGATTATTATTTGAAAAGAACCTCATGTGGGGACCTACAACAAACAATCAATTGGACTATTTAACACATAACCAGCTAACTTTAATAAAGAACACTTTGAAATATATAACTTTTTCCAAAAAATGTTAACATTTGAAACGGGTAACACGTGTTCCGTAATTTCTGGAGGCAAAAAAAGGTTTCATTACTAAACAGCGGGTTAAAACGTGCTCTGCCATTAAACGTTCCTTGCAAATGCATTCAATATTTTCACAATATTTTGTGTAAGGGGCATTTAGTAATAACCTCAACGCCATGTTCTTAACAGCCCTGCCAGTTCTTTTAGCATTTAATAAGGCAGAAGTGTTAACTTCTAAAGACAGAAAGGTATTTTGCCTATTTCTTTCAACAATATTACATATTTCAGATGATGATAAACGATGAGCAAGTTCAATTGCATTTAAAACGTTTTTAGCTCCAAGCTTTGCAAGATGATCTGCACGTTCATTGGAGAAAAGCCCACAGTGTGAGGGAATCCAGCACATTTCAATATTAGTTCCTCTCATTTGAATACAGTGAATCAAAAATCTTATTCAAAAATGATGTTATAATTAATGTTCGTACAACATGATTTGATAGGCTGCAGAACTGATTTTGAGTCGACAAGTCGACACAAAATAAAACATTAATCACGTTCAGGGGCAGATCAATTAGACATGTTAATGCCATAAGGACGGCAATTGATTCAGCTGTAAAAATTGAGAAGCCCTTTCCAATATGATATGACTTTTCAATTTTCAAAGCAGGAATTACATATCCAGAACCAGCAAACTGATTTTCTAAAACAGAACCGTCTGTATATATTTTTAAGTGGTGGGGGTATGTTTCAGACAAGTGTGATTTGACTCGGGAAGCTAGTATATTGGGATTTTCATCTTTCTTAATGTCACAATATTGAATGACAAAAGCTGCTCCTTTTAATTCCCACAATGGAACAGGTGAAGTGCTCATAATCGGAAAAACATTTTGTGGATCATTTGATTGATTAATAGTATTTGACACGTATGTAGAAATAGTTTCTAGATTTTTGTTCTGTTTCGCTCGTTTCGAAAAAAGTTTGTCAGACTGTATATTAATCTCAGTTTTGACAGAATTTTCTGTAGCATGTGCTCTAATTACATATTTTGCCGATGCTAGCTTTCTTAATGTACTATGAGGTAGTATACCTGCAGCTCTATACGACTCTAATGTGTTCGTATGAAACGGGAATTCTTGTTATACTGCCATCATTTAAAAGATAGAGGACTGCACTAGGTTTTCAACGAGAGGAGAATTAGTGATCGACTGACAATGTTTTTTTTTCCCCAAAAGGGAGCATGGGCGTTAAAGTCTCCACCGACAAACCATTGTTCATTTTCTTTTACTAAATTCAGAAGCCAGTTTGAGTTTGAATCAGAAGGACCATTTTTAAAATAAACAGAAAGGAAATTTATGACTAAATCATTTATCTTAATCTTGGGACCTGTAGCTGAAACATCAATAATACCTTCGGGGACAGGGGAGGCAATGAACTCATAATTAAGAACACAATGGACATACAATGCCGTGGTAACCCTTTCAGAACGGTCTGTGTGATACAGAGGAAAATAGAAAGGTTATCTGTGGAATTGTTTCATTTGTCCAGACAACATATTGAAGTTTCTGTTACATATAGCAATGACGTCTAGCATATGTTTTGGTACTGATTTGACCTGGGATTTGATATTGTGTGTGTTCCAGGTGTGCTGTTTAAAGTTAGAGAAATAAACACCTCAATTCATCTTTCTGAAAGATCCTGCTGTGGTACGAGGAGAGAGTGGATTGTGCACCTATCCTCTGCCTGTTATCTTATCCTACCCCTTTCTTCTTAACCCCTACCCCCACCACCTTTAACATATCTATACATACATCCATACATACATGCATACATATATATATATATGTATATATATATATATGTATATATGGTAAACCATATATACATATATATATATTTATATATATATATATAGATAGATAGATAGATAGATAGATAGATAGATAGATATAGATATATATATATATATTGGGTGCAGCTGAACAATCTCTAAACATATTGCCAATTCAACAATTGTGAGCAATCTGTTGTTAGTCTTTCAGTAACTGTCAATAGATCGAAAGTTGAAAGCTTTGTACAAATAAATTGATGCGTTTTAGAAGTATATTTAATCGAAAAAGACTTGGATATTTACAAAATGTTTATATATATATATATACTGTCCCCAGGCGGATTGTGGTTCATGGCCCTGACAACAACCGAGGCTTCTTCAAATGTCAGGCACTTCGCTGTGACACCTGCAGTCATGGCCACTTCACAGACCACGTCATTTCTCCTTGGGATGGCAGGCGTTGGCAGATCAACCAACACCTATCCTGCACCACGCCAGACTTGGTCTATCTATTGACCTGCACACTACACCCGGAGGCACAATATGTGGGATGCTCCTACGATCATAAGAGGAGATGTGAAAAACACAAAAGCGAATGTAAACTGAGGTCGCTGCCCATTTTCTTCTACACCTCACCCAACTGACGACAGCCTCAGCTTTTTACATGTGACATAGTTGGAGCAGGTCAACAAAGTGGAGGAGCTGAAAAGAAGAGAACTGTTCTGGATATGTAACCTTGGGGCAGTTTTTGTTAGACTGAACATGAGAAGCGACATCCATGGGTTTTCGTTGTGAACCCTAATTCGTGGAGTTACCAGTCTGGTTTGTAGTGGTGGTGGTTATACTTATACACAATCACTAAGAGAGAGAGAGAGAGAGAGAGAGAGAGAGAGAGAGAGAGAGAGAGAGATGTATGTATATATATATATATATATATATATATATGTGTGTGTGTGTGTATGTATATATATATATATATATATATATATATATATATATATATATATATGTAGACCATTGAAGGAATTTTTAGAACATGATATTTAACGTAGTAGAAGACGTCGTGAAATAGAACATAACATTACGTCACCCATTATGAGCGAAGTTTGTGACCAAGCCACTGGGTACCAGGGAAAATTCAGATTTTTATTATTTTTATTAATATTTTCACACACACACACACACACACACACACACACACACACACACACATATATATATATATATATATATATATTCGTTTAACAAAATAGGTGTTGGTTTTTAGCTTTGTTTTTATTAATTTTAGATATATATATATATATATATTTATCCGAGTCACAATCTATATCAGCGTTGAAACAAAAACCATCATCAATTCAAATTTCGATGAATTTCAAATTCGCACAAACTATACATTTTGTTTTTGTAATTCTTCCAGGCATAGTGGTGATAGCATCTCCACTATCTTTAACGTCTAAACAAGTAACAACCAATACTGTTTACAAATCCAGTTGTTGTTTTTTCAAAAATACATTTGTTCCAATGAATCTGTGTAATTTACGAAATTGTAAACATCTTCCTTTGTCTCATATTTTATGAAGTTTGTTAAAAACCTTTTCTCAACTAATATTTGCTCCTAGTTACAGCATACTACTTGCAGTAAGATTTTGGCATTGAATCATGAAATTTCAAAGCATCGTGATATTACCATGACACTGAGTACATTATTTTCGGTAATACGTCTTTTCTTCCATGGTTTGAATAAAGCCTTCAGTTCAGATAGTTTTTTTGTATAATCTATTTTTTCACAATCTTAAACATTATTCTTAAACCATATTCCCAGTATTTCAAATCTTTTCAGGATTCCATTTTATATTAAAGTGCTGCTTGTATTTTGTATCTTGAAGCCCTGAAAACATGCCAAAGTCCTCTGAGTTGATTAGATTTTTCAAATTATTCTTCATTCAAAATACTCATCAACTGTGCATCATCAGCAAATTGTGATATCTTAGGCTCTTTATCATTAATTTTTGCACCTTCTAAGTCTTTAACTTCTCCCATCATAACTGCTAAAATGTAACATATATGGAGAGATTGGGTCACCCTGTATACAGCACCTTCCTATAAAAAAAAATTATGTAGTTTTACCATTGACTATAACAGTCAATTTAATTATATTGTAAAATGTACCCGTCTACATAAACTGTCCCATACGCACTCATATTATCTTAACAAATAATGGCAGGCAAGACAGGTGGAAGCTCTCTCAATGTCCAAACATAAACGTGTCTTGTACTATCTCCAAATATCTGTTTGCAACAAAACTTGTCTGATCCTGAACTCCTACTCATAGAGGAACACTTTTTTTAATTCTGTTTGCAATGCATTTGGACCCAATTTTATATAAAACATAAAAAAAATTAGATGGATCTCCAAATCGTTATATACTGTTTTGAATTGTCTGGTCTCAGGATATATGTTATGATTCCTTCCCTGTAAATAGATAAAATGGTTGAAAGTTATTCATTTTCCATTGATTGGCTTAGAGCATGCACTGCAAATGGACCAAGTTGGTTTATGTTTTTCAACATCTTTTAGTTCGTAACATATTCTGCTCCAAGACTGCTTATACTGGGACTCTCCATTTTTCAAATCTTTGGGCTAAGCTAGCTTCTTTTAAACACATTTTTCCCCTCCAATAAAACGTTTTCATCGGTTGATAGTTTAGGCAATTCACTAACAATATCACTTTTTCATATGTATCAAACGTTTTCGTTTTCTTCATGGATACATATATGTAAAAGGAATTCAATCTTGTCATCTTTTCTGGTTCATCTTTTAGTTTCCAATTAAATTTTCGGTCTATCAATTTGATCATGCCCCCAATCACAAATTGTCCTTTCTAGCTTACAAGAACAACTTGTGACCTTTTCCCCTGCAGCAATTCATGTTGCCATTAATCTTAATATAACACCTTGTACTTGTTCAAAAAAAATATAATAGAATTTTCCTCTTCATTACAGAATATCTGATGTAACTGGATGACATTCAACATGTCAACAACACAGCTCGATCAGAACAGTGAAAAATATATTGTCTAAATGACAGGCTGTAAAACTTTTCCAGTACAAGATGAAATCAAATTCATCCATCCAGTGGCTCCCCAGGTAAAGAAAATGCACGCCCAAAAATTCAAAGATGTGGAAAAAATATGCAACCCATGAACTAGGCACAATGCTAACCACAATAGCAGTTCATGCCACCATATCAAATTCTGACTGCTCTAATCAAAAGAAAAGATGATAGCAACAGATAAGAGGAAATATCATACAGTTTTCCACAAGGTGGGAATTTTCTTTATAACTGAAAGGAACCAACAGTGTCCACATGGGAAAGTTAAAAAAAAAACACAAACAAACCTGAAACCGTATAGTTCAATCATAAAGGCAGGTTTCTGAAACAACTTACTATCAATTCCTCTTCTGTATCTTTGTCACTGAAAATATATCTGACAACGACGGTGTCAGCGTTCTGAAGATCGATCTGTAGACTCATCAGATTAAATGGCCCTTTGTCTGTAGATACGACTCCTTCAGGCTGTCCACCAGGCGGACTGGTAAACGTGTTTCCAGACTGTGAAGTATCACCTTCAGGTGCCAGGTCAAAATCTTCTAATTCTGATGTTTCTCCTTCCTTGCACTCTGGAGATGAAATGGTGAAATGCTTTGTTGAATAATACAGTAACATCAATGTCATTCTCAAGAAACAGAAGTAAATACAGAATGGAAGAAATCTAAAGGAAAATGTAAACAGAAAAAACAAAAGTAAGCAAGTAAATAAATAGAATATAGCAAACCTTCAATCTCTCGTGCACAATGTTTTCTCTGTTTAACTTGTCAGACTACTACCTATAGACATACTTCTCTTTCTTGACTGTGTATGTCATCTTTCAATATTCTTAAATTATTTTTCTTTCACCTCTTTACAGTCTTCTGTCATTTGTTTTTTTGTCGGTTTTTTTTTCCTTTCAGCAAATAGACCATCATGCACAAAAACATGCAGGACAGATATCACACACACACACACACACATACACACACACACACACGCACGCACGCACACACACACACACACACACACACATACACACACAGAGAGTGAGTGAGAGAGAGAGAGACAAGCATACATATATATATATATTTGAAAGTACGGAAAAACGTACCAGGACATGCACACAAATGCAGTCACATGTCCAGACGGGATCCTCTTGAAATATGAACCAATTTTGACTTGATGATGCACAAATTTGACGTATGACAGAAGCACAGCATATGGCACGTTTATTTTACTGAAGACTAAGAAGAATGATTTAGTGTCTTTTGCTCAAGTAGCAATATAACTGCTGTGCAAAGCAAGAATTGCACACAAAACAGTGATATGGACAAATTATTTATTACAAACATGTATATATGTACAAAGTAATTTTAGAAAGTATACAAAGTAATTAGAGAAGAATTCAAACACAAAATATAAAATACCTTCCAAACCTTATTGAACCCAGTCAGCTGATACTGGAGGACAAACTTGTTGGAATGTTTGGAAAATTTGTCAAAAACTGCTGCCAAAAACGCCATAGCATGGAGAAGTAATCCAAGCTCTTGTATGTATTTTTTCATATTATTATTTTATTGTTAAATTACTTTTTGTGTGTGGTATATGTGCCTGTGCATGCATGTCTTATAAACCGTGTTAAGATTTAATTGACATTAAAATTGATTCTGAATCTGATTTTACACATAAGATTACATCAACATGTTTCATAGTCAATCATTTTTTTGTCTTTAGACTAGCAGGATTCTTCATATGTCTGATTATTCCATATATTCAATCAAAAGATTATTACCTTTTTTTTTACAGGGATTAATTAGAAAACACATATATGTGTATTAGAACATTTCATAACTCTTGAACATATGTAAATTCGTCCATGAAAAAAGAAGTATAGGAATACTTGCTTTCTATGAGATTGTGTTACAGTGATCAGCAACAACAATGGCAACACAAGAACTGGGGCTACAACTGTTAACATCATCACAACTATTTAAACCGCCACCACCACAAGTGCTACCGCTACTAACAACTCTAATACCTGTATGTTTCTCTGCTGCTTTATGACTGGCAGGGAGCATAAGAAAATCACTCTTAATTCACACAAATTATTTAATCACAGAAAAATACCAACATCGCTCGATCTACATCTTATGCGTAAATAATAACAGATAGGTCAGTATGAAAAACATATTTTAAAACTCTTAAACATCTTATCTAAGTACAGGTTAGGAGGTGTTTGAAACACCACAACTGTGTTCAAATCGCAGTGTATGTTGATCTTGAAGAATTGTTTAAATGTGATGAGAAATTAGCTCACTTTGCAGCTGTTACAAACGAAAAAGCAGTGATGGGGTGATAAACGAACTAAACAGCACATATGAACACACAAAAACAGAGTAAAAGGAACCTATGTGATGGCCTAGGGGTGGCAGATGTTGAAAAAGGTAGGTGTGTAGTGGTACCTGGAGGTCCCGTTGGTACTTGTGAGGTAGGCCCTGTAGATCCTGTTGGTCCAGGTGATGTTGTGACCCTGGTAGATCCTGTTGGTACTTGGGTGGTGGGCGCTGGAGTTCCAGTTGCAGCTTGTGTGGTTAGAACAGGACATTATCAGAAAATGAATCAAATGCATTCACATTTCCTGTTCTCGATGAAGGAGCAAAATTATGCTTTAGATTGTATAAAAGCTGCGAATTGACTAGGAACGTTTGTATCCTTTGAGAATGTGTTGCAATGTTCAGCAGCAATAGTATGAGCTGCTGCTACTACTATATGATACAAAACAGAAGAGGAAAAAACTTTGAACCCACTTGGGAGAGGAGAAGTTGTGTACTTCGACTCGTTGAGTCTTCAAAGCAACTGAAGATAGCAGCAGTCATATGTGCAGTTTTCTGGCTGTTGAATAATATTCACTTGTCTTGAGAACAGTTCACTGCTTGTTGGAAAAGGTGGATGGGTGAAGGAAGTGAGAGAGAATCAAGACAGTGAGAGGAAAGGGGGTCGGGGGAAGAGGAAAAAGAAGGGGAAGGGGGAAATGGGCAGAGTGGTGACGCGGGAAACTGTGATTTGGTTTCGTCCTTGATGTTGAGGCCATCTGGTGCTGTAGTACCGAGATGGTGGATAATCTGTTTCTCCATGTTCTTTCTCTTGAAAGAGTCACCAGTGCTGCTCCACAGCCACAGGGGTTTGGGTTTGCTTTTTCTGGAGGATGCTGTCCCTTTGCCCTTTGCTGCGTTCGCCTATGTAGATACGACCGCACAGGCTGCAGTGGACCACATATACCAAATCACTGGTTTGGCAGGTGAAACTCCTCTTCATGGTGAACTGACATCCTGAGGGCCCCTTGAAGGTGAATGTGGTAGTGTTGAGGAATGGACAGCATTTGCACTTGGTCTGTCACAGCAGCTGTTGCCTTCAAATGAGTTCGTAACCTGGACGATCATCTGGTTAGGTCGCCCTTCCAACCCACAACCCCCCACCCCAGAACCACCACTCCCTGGGCAACAGCTGCTGTGACAGACCCTTGTGGCCATACACTTCAACACTGATCCCCACACCATAACCCGCTTCTCCATATCAGTGGTCTGGCAGAGCAGCACTGGTGACTCTGCCCATTTCCTCCTTCCCTCCCCTCCCCCTCTTTTTCCTCTTCCCCCGCCCTCTTTCCTCTCACTGTCTAGATTCTCTCTCACTTCCTTCACCTATCCACCTTTTCCAACCAGTTGTGAACTGTTCTCAAGACATTTGAATATTATTCAACATCCAGAATTTATTCTATTTATTTACTGCATTTGTGACTGCTGCTATCTTCAGTTGCTTTGAAGACTCTATGAGTCGCAGTACACAATTTCTCCTCTCCCAAGTGGGTTCAAAGTTTTTTCCTCTTGTGTTTTGTATCTGTTTTGAAAGAACCTAGGCAGCCAAACTTGTTTTTATACCCCATGCTGCTACTACAGTTAACGTCATCACAATCATCTAAACCACCACCACCACCACCACAACTACTACCACTACAGCAACTCTAATGCCTGTACATTTCTCTACTATTTTGTGACTAGCGGGGAGCATAAGAAAATGACTCCATGATGATGATGGAAGGTTCCTCAGTTCCAAAGATAATTAAGTCCTTGGTGACAAGACGTCCAGTGGCTGTGCTGCCCGATTCTTGAGTAAAACACCTGGCACAGAGGCAAGGAAATCTATGGGTAGGAGGGCTCTGGGCAGCCGGTGTATTATTCCATCTGTGCTTTTCCTCCACAAGTAGTCTTCTTGCAGCTTCAAAGGTCCCAGCACCTCGCTTGGAAGTTGATCTTCAGTTGTCTCTGTCTTTGGTGATGTGTTCTCAGCTCGTTTCTGGAATGCCAGCTGCACTGAATTGATATTTCAGCTGGTCTTTGTGATGCTTTTGTGTGGATCCTCTGTCATCTTTGCTCTTACAATGCTCAACGTAGAAAACAGATTTGGGCATTCGTGTGTCCTCCATGCCTGATATATATCCCGCCCATTGAAGTTGTCTGATCAGAAGCATACAGCCTCAATGCTGGCTTGCTTGAAGACTTTGACGTTTGTCACATAGTTTTGTCACTTGATGCTCAAGATGCTACGTAGGCGTCGTTGCTGAAAGTGCTCTAGGAGCTGCACTTGTTTTCGGTACAGAACCCAGGCTTCTGATCCGTAAAGGAGAGTTGTGAGAACTGCAGCTCTGTAAACAGGGATTTCCATTAATAAGTGCAGGAAATGGTAAGATGACCTAAGGAACTACTGGCTTTGGTGTAGCAGGTGTCAACATCCCTCGAAGCTGTGGTGTCACAAGTGATGACACATTATTGTATTGTATCACTTTTTGTCAAAACACATTTCTCTGTGTGAAATTCAGGCGCTCTGCTCGAGAAGCGCACATCGCCACAATGCACCACCAGTCACTGCGGGCATTAATTTTGTCTTGCAAAACAAATATGCACAGAAAAATTATACATGAGTGTAAACTTAAGTGAGTTTATGAAACACTACAAAAATACCCTGCTCTAGTAACTACAAAAGAAACACCTACCATGTATACAGCCTGTCAGTTGTGACACTTCAAACTCAACAGGTGAGTCAGTGTCATTTGGTGTTACTTTGACGACAATTTTCTGCAATGGTGATACATCTGTGGGCAGAGGAGGACTGTAGCTGTCACCAGGGGTGTCTTCAATCTGTGAAGTAAACAATAACACAGTACCATATTAAATAATTCATCCCGATACTATAACTGTTTGTCTGGAGTACAAAGAAATAATTATTCCAAATGTCTTTACTCCATGACAAGAATTTTAGAAACATTCATTGATTTTGAGATAATCAAAGATAGAAGCGTATGGATTTTTTTTTTTTACTTGACTAAGTCAAAGTAGTACCATATGTAAAAGGATAGATGAATTTAATCGACTATGAATTTAATCTACTATCCCTCAAACCATTTCAATGACACAGCTTTATTGGAATAGTGAGAAATATGTTGTCTGATTAAAAGGCTGTATAAATTTTGCAGTGCAAAAAAACAACAACAACCAACCAAACAAACAAAAACCAAAAAAAACAACAACAACAACAACAAAACAAACGCATCTATCCAATGATTCGCTATGGAAGCAAATTGCACACTCCAAAATTCAAAGATTAGACAAAAAATGGTCAATCCATGAACTAGGCACAACGCTAGTCATAAAAACAGTTCACGCCATCATCTCAAGTTCTGAGAAAATAGAACGTATTGAAAACAAAAGAAATGTTAATAGATTTTCGGAAAGACCCCTTGCCTGTAGCTGACCTTGTTATTGATGGTCAAACAGTGGAGAGGGTCAATGAATATAGATATTTAGGGACCATCTTAGACAATAGCTGACTTTTGACAGAAATGTTGATTCCATTCATAAGAAATGTCAATCTAGATTTTTTTTTGTTTACAGAAGCTTAGAAATGTTGGTATAAATTCAAATATTCTTCAAAGTTATTATCGATGTTGTATCGAGTCCGTGCTTACAGTTTCATTTATGTGCTGGTATGGAAGTTTGGGAGTGAGGAGTAAGCGTGTTTTGAACGATGTCATGAGTGTATGCAGTAAAACTGTGGGAGTGAAACAAGCTAGTATGCAAGAGCTGTATGAAAGTCGAGTGGTTAAAAAAAGCAGGCAGATAGCAACTGACGACACCCATATTTTAGCAAAGTATTATGAGCTATTGCCATCAGGACGACGCTACAGAACTTTTAAGTTGAAATCCAGAGCTCTGAAGACTTTTATTCCACGTTCAATCCACCTTTTAAATTCTTGAGAACTGTGTGTGTGTGTGTGTGTGTGTGTGTGTGTGTGTGTGTGTGTGTGTGTGTGTGTGCGCGCGCGCGCGCGCACTCTCATGTGAGACGCGTGAAAGTCCGTGCATGATAGGCTGTACCTTGTTCTAGTTGTGGTGTGTGTGTGTGTGTGTGTGTGTGTGTGTGTGTGTGTGTGTGTGTGTGTGTGTGTTTACTGAGCTTAAAACGTGACAATTGGTTATAATGAATGTGCAATATGTAGGAAGAATGATGTGCAATATGCAGGATGAATGTACAATGAATATGTCTAATGCTAACGTCCATATTCTAAATATATTTCTGTTTAATAATTACGATGTAATAATTAATTGCAATGTTTTTAAAAGCGAATATGTGAAATGCTTTTATTTGAGAACACATGTTTATTACTCTTGTTTAATCAAGTTATCCGCGTGTGGGGGGTGAGTGGTGGGGAGGGGGTGGGGGGGGAGTGCGGTGCGGGTGTGTGCTGATTATCTGGTTGTGGTTTTCCGCAATTCATCTTTATTCTTATCTTATCTGTCTATTATAATCAATGTGCAGTATAGTAGGCTATGTTTATAATTATATTCAAATAATGTTTCTTAATTCTTTCTGTTTTTACATTAAGAATACTAGTTATTACCTGCAGTGTGTGGATGTATGTATGAAACGATGTATGTGATTTTTTTTTTTTACATTTGTATCTTCGTAATATTTGTAGGGGCTGTTGTTGGCTTTTACAGTTATGGTCCCCATGTTGTTTACTTGTCTATGTTGTGATAATGCACCTGACCAAATTTCTCCAGTTGGAGATTATTAGTTATTCTTATCTTATCTTATCTTATCTTAATAAGACGAGAGCAATAAATAAGAGAAAATATCACATGGTTTTCCAAAGGTGAGAATGTTCTTTATATATATATATATATATATATATATATATATATATATATATATATATATATCAATGGTGTCACAGGGGACGTAAACATAAGTCTCTCACATTCAACTGCAATCATAAGAATATGTTTTTAAAACAACTTACAATCACTTCATCTTCTTTAGTGTTGTCACTGAAAACATATGTGACAACGACGGTGTCAGCGTTCTGAAGATCGATCTGTAGACTCATCAGATTAAATGGCCCTTTGTCTGTAGATACGACTCCTTCAGGCTGTCCACCAGGTGGACTGGTAAATGTGTTTCCAGACTGTGAAGTATCACCTTCAGGTGCCAGGTCAAAATCTTCTAATTCTGATGTTTCTCCTTCCTTGCACTCTGGAGATGAAACGGTGAAATGATTTGTTGAATAATACAGTAGCACCACAAGAAAGATAAGCAAATATAAAATGGAAGAAATCTAAACATCTTTTACGACCAAATTAAAAAATTCAAATTTAATAAACTTATCAATACCAAAAATGACCTTTTTACCTCTTTTTGAGGTTATAATGAAAATGATAAACTGATTTCTGAGACAGATATCATACCTTTTTTCGCAATAGTTCATATGTGGGACATTCCGTTATAAAATGATTTAAGTATCCAATCAGACATGTTACAAACCTGACATAATCACAACTCCTGTAGTATGTCATTGTGTCTGCCGGTTTCCGGCTATTACCAACTTATGATTACTACTTCGAACGTTTTTGAAGGTAATAGCGTATTTATTACTAATTACATTTATTACTCGTCTCCAGAGCATGTCTCCACAAAGTTATATTTTCTTTCAATGGCAGAAAGATTCATTCCGTAAGAAGGACTGGGCATCCCAAAACAGTCATATCCTGTTACCATTAAAATTTGTTTAATATCACTCCTCCACACACAGACACACACACAGACACACACACACACAGACAGACACAGACACACACACACACACACACACAGGAGACACAACTGGAAACGACAATGGCATGAAGAAAACAGACAAGTGGGCAGACGATTGAAGTTTAATTAAAATGAAACAGTTACATGAAAAATCAGTTCCCATTGTTGTTGTTTTTTTTTGTTTTTTTGTTTTGTTGTTGTTGTTGTTTGTTTCCCTTTAAAAGACCACTGGCTTTTGCACACAAAAAAAATCATTATTTTCATTTTACCTATAACAAGATTGATTTTAGGGTGTGACTCCATGAAAGGAGCTTGTCTATGTTCGTTCATCTCTGGTGTGTCAAAAATTTGTCAGAAATAGCCTATAGTCCCCTACCATTATGACGGGCTTACTAATGAAGATTGACTGCAAACCTACCATTCGGAGTTCCATGTCGTATGTTAAGGATATCTGTACTTGCGACTCTTTGTTTTGCTGTTTAACAACAGCTCACAGAAGTCGCAAGTCAGGCAGAGCATCCTGTAACCCGTGCGGTTTTCCAATATAATCAAGCACACATGTTACTGCCGGGACAAAAACAAACCTTTTTGACTCACTTGTGTAAATAAAGTGAGTCTATGTTTTAACCCGGTGTTCGGTTGTCTGTGTGTGTGTGTGTGTGTGTCCATAGTAAACTTTAACACTGACATTTTCTCTGCAAATACTTTGTCAGTTGACACCAAATTAGGCATAAAAATAGGAAAAATTCAGTTCTTTCCAGTCATCTTGTTTAAAACAATATTGCACCTCTGGGATGGGCACAAAAAAGCCAAATTATATGCAAACTGCATTTACTGTTTTTATATATATATATATATATATATATATATATATATATATATATATATATATATATATATTCTCTAAACTTGGCACTTTGATCTGATATTCTGACACAACAACAAGAGCAGTCATTATTATCATTTTTTGTTCAAACAGGATCTTCTTTTGCTAAGCATGGAAGTTATATTTATTTTGCAAATGTTTTGGTACAGATGGTAAAAAAGGGAAATTAATCTGTAATTAATGATAGGGGACTTAATTTGCTTTAAACTGATCTTTCTCATCTTAAACGTTACATTTTGAAATTACACTCAATACATAAAAAGCTTGTGTGTTTTACTCTCAGTGTACAGGGCTTTCACTATGTTCATTCGCCCAAGTGGTCTTTTTCGGAAAATACTAAAATCAATACGACGAGTGGACTTTATAGATCTATTGGCTGAGCCCTGAAGGTCATGGGCAAAAATCAATTGCGTACACATATTTATACATATTTAAAGCGCGTGCTCATATTCTTCGCGAACGCGAACGACGCCATTTTGTTTCAAGTTGTTGGCCTGCCCTTTCAATCCTATAATTATTCAATCGACAATACACGATAACATGTGATGGAAAGTTGGAGAAGGAGACCGTTAAATATTTATTCAGAGAAAGATTTGTGAACGCCTCATCACTTACTGGATTATGCCCCAAACTGCGATAAAAATATCCAATTCACAGTTAAAAATAGTAAACCATGTGAGTTAATACCCTTGAATTGATGAAACTTAAAAATTTCCAGTCTTGACTTTTCTCAAAATGAAGTCCTTTTCACTTCATAAAACGTTTAGAAGTACTTGTACTTGGCTCTACGTGTTATTAGTGTAACAAAATACTCAATTTTCATATCAACTTTAAAACTATAAAACTAGAATGAACATAAAAGAGAAATTGACCGTGTCAAGCGGGTGTAACTAACTGAAACTTGTACATATTCTAGATCCAGAGAAAACGGCTAAATGTTGCAGTGTGATTGCGGCAATAGCCACGTCTCCTTTACCGCGGACTTTAAAAGAATTTTTAATTGCCCTTAAAGATTTTTTGAATGCGCAAGATACACCAGAATAATATGATTTAAACAGCGTTCTCACTGCGAATACCGCAATCGATTTATCTCCCTTTAAAAAAGCATGTTTAAATATTATATTTTTGAACGTCAGCTAAGGAGCCACGATAGTGCAATGGGTAAGACAGTTTCTTCTCACCCGAACACGCGGAATTCGAATCTGCCGTTAGGACTTTTTGTTTTCTTTTTCTTTTAACCCGAATAACAAATAACAAATACAGAACACATTTTAACGATTAGATTTTTTTAAAAGTGTATCACAAGTGAGTCTTGAAGGCCTTGCCTCTCTTGTTAAAATGCTTTCAATAACGCAGGGATGTCAGACAGCCTGAAAGAAAAAAGCGTACTGGGGATGGGGGATTGGAGGGCCCGGGGGGAGGGGGGGGGTGTTCGTGCACAAACACACAGTAGAAAGAACAATGTTTCATGTAGACCCCAAATCTGAGAACTGTTTGTGTGAACATGATGTCCTGGCGAGTACTGCAGCAGATAGAAGGCACAGGTGTAAAGTGAAATGAATGGAGATTAACTTACCACAGCCTTCATCGGCGCATTTAGTCTGGCAGAATTCACCAAGAGTGTTGTAACAAACACCACTGCATTCGTATTCAGGACACACTGGGCCTGCCGAGTGATATAACAATTCATTAGCAACCACACCTAACACCGTGAACATCGTACATAAACAAGGAGAGCACACACACACACACACACACACACACACACACACACACACACACAACTACAACAACAATAACAACAAAACAGGTAGAAGAAACCTGAAGAAAACTATGTGAAATAATTCAGTTTGATAGTAAATCCAATAACCTTACAGGCAGAAATGCAATTTGAAATGAGAGAAAGCAGCACAACACTGCGGCGGCACGCTCTCCGCGGGGAGAGCAGTCTGAATTCACACAAAGACATCGTTGTGTTGTGACAAAACGTAATACAGTGCTATACGATATCAAAAATGAATGCAGCTGTGTCCATCACCGAAGTTGTAAGAAAAATGTTCACACACACACACACACACACACACACACACACACACACACACACACACACACACACACACACACACACATGTATGCCATGCATGCATGCATTTTTTTCAGTATCTGGGCTTTAAAAGCTCAGTTTTTCTCCTCTTTATATTTACAGATGAATTTTGAACACAAGTTACCATTTCTCAGTTTCAGTTTCTAAAGGAGGCGTCACTGCGTTCGGATAAATCCATATACGCTACACGACATCTGCTAGGCAGATGCATGACAGCAGCATATCCCAACGTGCTTGTTAGGCCTTGAGTGAATGCCTAAATATGTGCGTACCTATCAGTGGATTTCTTTTCACATAATTTTACCAGAGGACAACACTCTCGTTGCCATGGGTTCTTTTTCAGTGCGCAAAGTGTGTGCTGCACACCGGACTCAGTTTATCGTCTCATCCGAAAAACTAGACTCTCAGTTTGATTTTCCAGTCAAACTTGGGAGAAAGGGCGAGAGCGGGATTCGAACCCACACCCGCACGGGCTCTCTGTTCGACAGTTAAGCATTTTAACCATTCTGTCACCTTTCTCAACAAAGGTACAAGGTTTTGTGATGTTCAGATATCAGTTCAAATAGCAATCAAAATGAGGCACTGAGTAGTAGTTATAGCAACAAAAACAACTAGTCCTTTATGTCCAAAAAAGGCAAACTACTTCAAGCCACCGTTGCTTCCCTTCAGCTTGCATACAGGTAAAAAATGGGGTGTTGAATTTGTTTGTTCTTCTCTACTTATTATCTGCCTGGCCTGTATGCGTGCTGAAAGAAAGTGTTCAACAGCTGTGGCTTAAATCTGTGTGTTCGTGTTCAAAATATTTCCAGGAAATGTTCATATCTAAAAAGTACATGTTCTATGTTTGTCACAATTACAATGGCAAAATTAGCACATATTGCCAGTGTCGACTGCCATGCATGACAGAACTCCATTTGCATAGCTATGATGCTAGGATAGACGCTATAAAAGTACCCATATCAATCAATCAATCAATTATAACTGTAATATCTGCAATCAGTTTCTCCGTTTACCCTTGACCTATCATTATCGCAATCATTATTATCTCACCATTATCATTATTACTGAAGTTCTGTTTGTATGGCGGTTGCAGTCGATCCATCAGCTATTCTTCTTCTTATTATTATTATCATTATCAGTAGTAGTAGTAGTCATAGTAGCAGCAGTAGCAGAAGTAGCAGTAGAGTAGTAGCAGTCGTAGCAGTACCTACAATTTTTCCTAAGATGTGTTGTCGGTGTTATAACTGTGCATGATACAGTACTAAATTGTACTATGCAAAGATAGGCTGTGCTATTCGGCATAAACTGAAAACAGGTTCCTGGGCATACTAATTTTATGATTATCTTAAGATGCAATGTATCAAATGCCCTGAAGTAGGTATATGATTAAGCCTTTTTGTGAGCTGCTTACCGGTGGACTCCGTGAGCTCAGAAGTGGTCACTGAAATAGTTGTCCCTGAAATCAAAGGTAGCATCTCATCACCTATGACATCGAAACCTCACATATGACATCGAAACCTTCTAAAAATCAATCAGTGTGTCAAGATAAATAACCCAAGTAACATAGCATCAGAAATTTCACATAAACATCCTTGAAGGATCACGGCTGATTATAAAAGACTGTTGGCCTTTCTCTATCTGCGCGTGTGTGTGTGTGGGTGTGTGTGTGTGGCTTTGTGTTTTCAGCTGCGTGTATACATTTAACGTATTTCTAAAATACAGGGGTAGCATTGCAAATTTTTTCATTGTCTCTTTAGTGTCTGTGTGTGTGTGTGTGTGTGTGTGTGTTTACCTGAAAGACTGCATGAACAGTGTTGTAAGCAACTTTTGTTGCTGTATCATATCCATGCCTGGTTGGTTAAAAAAAAAGAAGAAGGTATTTCAGAGTTTCGTTCGTATGAGATCATAAACCGAGGTCCTGTACGCAGCATGCAATCAGCGCACGTAAAAGAACCCACGGCAACAAATGGGTTGTCCTTGGCAAAATTCTGTGGAAAATTCCACTTCGATAGGAAAACAAATAAAATAGCAGGCAGGGAAAAAACACACACACAAAAAAAAGGGTGGCGCTGTCAGTGTACCGACGTGCTTTCCCTATGGAGAGCAGCCCGAATTTCTCAAAGACAAATCTGTTGTGACAAAAAGAATAATACAAATAGCACTTAAAGTGTTCTCCCTTCCTGTACTCTGCAGGGACACAGGGACAGGGTAAACTCACCGATGACAGGTGTTGTTGGTCCTGGCGTTGTGGTGGCAGGTGGAGTTCCTGCACACACACACACACACACACACACACACACACACACACACACACACACACACACATGCGTGTACACTGGTTTCTTTTCTCCTGTGCAATGCACAGCAAAATGCAGGTTTACAAACCTACAAGTACGTGCGCACACACTCACAGACATACACAGACACATATACAGACCCACACTTGCACACAAACACAGACACAGACATACACACCAGGGAAAGACAGACAGACGAGCGGGTAGTAATGCAGACAGAGGTGACACAAAGATCGAGAAAGACAGTAAAAAAAAAAAAAGGACACTGAGTAAAAGACAGACAGAATGCAGTGAAAGGGAGGAAGTGGGAGACTGAGACAGAGGGAAAGAGGGAGAAAAACTTAGAGACTAACAGACAGACAGAAAACCATAGTTGTATCGGCAGCTGATGATATATATAATCCTGGCAGTCACAGTCACTCTGATCGCCTCACCTTCAAAGCATCCCCAGATCTTTGAGACTTTGACTCTGATATCATCGGTTCCATCGTGTCTGTAAAAAACGACAGTGACGGGCAGGTCGACAGGGGTCTGCGTTGTGATTGTCAGTTGTCCTGTGGTGTCATCCACGGTTTGCCTCTGTAAGACAGAACAGAACAACTGAGGTAGAATCTTTTACATCACATAAAGTCAGCAACCAGCTTTGAGCGGAGTGACAACATTTCTTCTTTTTTTTTTTCTTTTTTTTTTTAACAGTGATCAGATAAAAATGTTTTTACACGTGGCATCAAATAAACCATAGCGAACTGATTTGCACCCCTCCCTTCCCCCATCCCTCTTCTTCTTCCCTTCCCTCCCTCTTCCATCTCTCTCTCTCTCTTTCCCTCTCTCTCTTTCTTTTGCTCTACCTCCCCACTCCTTTTTTTTATGACGCAGGCTATGTCTCGTTACTTTGTTCAGGCTCTGCACTAAAGTGTTGTGTGTGAATTATTACTTCTGCAATTCTTAACAAGATGCTAGTTATACCTGCTTGTTTCCTGCACTGCACGGTAGCATAATATGGCTTGCTGCTTTTTCAAAAATGATTTCGAATCAGTGTTGAAAAAAGCAACTGACTTCTACATGTAAAAAGTGTTATTTTCTTGAAGAATAGCACAGCATGTTTCACAATGTGCAGGCTACTATTTGTTTATCTGTATTTCTTATAACATTTCTTCCCATTCTGTTTCATGCTGTTTTCTGTTGAAGCAGGCTGTCTAATTACTGCATTCTGAAGTATTTACTATGCATTCAATGGACTATGATTAGAGTCAATACTAGCGATAAGAGAGGTGAAGATTTCAGCCCAGTTCCTGAGATAATTTGAAAACTAATTCTTGGGTCTGCGTGTTGTCTCGTTTATATGTCCATACCCACTGTATGAAGTGAAAGATTATCACACATCTACATACTCGTTTAAAAGACCATCAACCCTCTCCATACTGTCGCATTTGAAAAAAACAAAACCTAGCTCTCACCCTGATGTCTCATTTCAAAGACCTACAGGCCTCTTCCTAATGTCTCATTTGAAAGACCATCAGGCCTCCACATACTCTCTCCAAAGACACTCACTAACACACACGTGCGTACATACTCACGCAAGCATTAATGCACTAAAAAGACAGACAAGTGAGAAGATAACTTACACCCATAAGTTCCTCTCCATTTCGCTCCAAGTGGAAGGAACCCACATTGTGGTTGTCGACAACGATTTTGGTAACAGCACCTTCCTGGTACGGTTCACGCAGATCGATGTCCACAGCCAGGGTGTCTTCATTGGCACTGAAGTAGACAGACACCGTGCTTTCTTCTCCGTTCTCTGGCGTCACGGACACCACACCGCCCATTGGCTCAGCACACGCGGCGCCTACAAACCAACACCAGCACTATTGACTCCAGAAAATTATCGTTATACATGCACACACAAACACACACACGCGCGCGCGCGCGCCCGCGCACACAAACACACACAATGTCACACATACAGACACACTAACAAACGCGCGCGCGCGCACACAAACACACACACAATGTCACACATACATAAACACTAATAGTAATAAACACATGTAGACATGCACGTACTCACGCACACACATACACACACGCATAGATACACACACAATCACAGGCACAGAAACACACACACACACACACACACACACACACACACACACACACACACACACAAACACATACACTTAACAACACACACATCCATTCATGCAGAAACGCACACACAGTCATACCAACATACGCACACACAACCACATGCACACTGAAATACACACATGCTCAGACACACATAAAATTCACATTCACGGACACAGACACACACAGACATACACACACAAACAACAACAACAATCAAATGAGGCAACTTTATCAAATGGTAAAACAAAATACAGGCCATGAAATATAAACTTACCAGTGGGTGTTGATGATGATGGGGTGGTAACTTTTGTGGGAGTGACTGATTCTGTAGTCGTCTCTTCTGCAACATTGTCCGGACAGAATGGAACTTGTAAGTGTCCAGCAACTTGTAACGCCTACTGGGCTTCTTTTTATCCTATAGGTTAGTGTCTAAAAGGAAGTGGTATCACATGCCAAGTACAGGTCCTTAGGCTGTGCCTTTAAAGAGGGGCAGAAAGCCAATGGCATCAGCACTGACATTAGAGTCAACGGCTAGAAACTGGAAACAATTTCAAGTACCTGGGAGCAATAGCAACAGACCATAGTTCACAGCCTAAAATGTTGTTCAGGATTGCACAAACAACAACAGCACTGACAATGAAGAACATTTGGAGCAAAAAATTATTTTCTTAAAGCTTACCAAGCTGGTGCCCCAGCGATTTCTCGCAATGTGTGAGAAGGCGTGGGAAGTCCCCTTAATTTTCATCAAAAACATTTGCTTTGTCATTCGGGTTGGTTTATTGTTGTGTTCTTCACGTGTTTCATGTGTGTGTGTGTATGCGTGTGAACAAGATGTCATGGCAAGCAGTTCTATGCAGCAGACAGAAGGCACTGGTGTGATATAAATTGTAAGAAGTTGAACTTACCACAGTCTTCATCAGCGCATTTAGTCTGGCAGAATTCACCACGAGTGTTGTAACATACACCATGGCATTCGTATTCGGGACACACTGGGCCTGCCGAGTGATATAACAATTCATTAGCAACCACATCTAACACCGTGAACATCGTACATAAACAAGGAGAGCACACACACACACACACACACACACACACACATAAACAAGGAGAGCACACACACACACACACATAGTAGCTACACATTCATAGCACATATTTCACGCTAGTTTTATGATTATCATTACCAATATGCTTTTCATTATTGATATTATCATGATGATTATAATCAAAAATAATCATAATCAACATTACAATCAATATTATCATCCTCGCTGCTGTTCTGATTTCATGGTGATTGCAGTTGATCCATCAGATATTCTGATTATCATTATCATTACTCTTTTTTCATTCTTCTTCTGAGTATCAATATTATCTATTATCTTCATTTACATTGTTGTTTTGTCAGTGGGGGCAGTGGCATTGTCATTTTTGACTCACTTGTGTAAACAAAGTGAGTCTATGTTTTAACCCGGTGTTCGGCTGTGTGTGTGTGTGTGTGTGTGTGTGTGTGTGTGTGTGTGTGTGTGTGTGTGTCTGTGTGTGTGTGTGTGTGTGTGTCCGTGGTAAACTTTAACATTGACATTTTCTCTGCAACTAATTTGTCAGTTGACACCAAATTTGGCATAAAAATAGGAAAAATTCAGTTCTTTCCAGTCATCTTGTTTAAAACAATATTGCGCTTCTGGGATGGCCACAAAAAAAATAAAGAATGAAGCCTAATTATATGCAAACTGCATTTACTGTTATATTTATATTTTTTGTATTCTCTAAACTTGGCACTTTGATCTGATATTCTGATCCAACAGCTAGAGCAGTCATTATTATCATTTTTTGTTCAAACAGGAACTTCTTTTGCTAAGCATGGAAGTTTTATTTATTTTGCAAACGTTTTGGTGCAGTAGTAAAAAAGGGAAATTACTCTGTAATGCTAGTGGAGTTAATTTGCTTTCAACTGATCTTTCTCATCTTAAACATTACATTTTGAAACAAGAGAGGCAAGGCCTTCAAGACTCACTTGTGATGCACTTTTTAAAAAAAAATCCAAGCTTTTTATGTATTGAGTATAATTTAAAAATGTAATGTTTAAGATGAGAAAGATCAGTTTAAAGCAAACTAAGTTACCCAGCAGAGTAATTTCCCTTTTTCTACTGACTACACCAAAACGTTTGCAATAAATAAAACTTCCGTGCTTAGCAAAAGAAGCTCCTGTTTGAACAAAAAATGATAATAATGACAGATCTCTTATTGGGTCGAATATCAGATCAAAATGCCAAGTTTAGAGAATACAAAAAATATAAATATAACAGTAAATGCATTATACTCAATACATAAATAGCTTGGATTTTTTTTTAAAAGTGTATCACAAGTGAGTTTTGAAGGCCTTGCCTTTCTTGTTGTTTTTGCGATTAATGCCAACCTCAAATTGTCCTGTGCAAAGCACGTTTTCTGTAAAAACTGAAGACAGGTGTATGTGCTTGTTAAGTCTATAATCATTTAAGGTGCCATATATCAAATGCCACGAAGCAGATCCAACAATTTTTGTGGGCGATGCCTTTCACGCAAATAACATGCTGCTTACCAGTGGACTCCGTGAGCTCAGAAGTGGTCACTGAAATAGTTGTCCCTGAAATCAGAGGAAACATCTCATCGACTATGAAACCTTCTAAAAATGAATCAGTGTGTTAGGATAAATCATCCCCAGTAACTTTGATATCAACGTCACAAAATCCAGACAAGGAATATGTGAACATCCTTAAACAATTACTACTGTTTACATAGGAAGTGCTCATTGTTTTTTGTTTTTTTTCCTATGTGTACAGATATAGCCTATTCTTAAACGAATCTTTAAACACAATTGTAGCTTCGCACATTCAGTATACCAAGTGATAGTCAGTGCAGGATATAGGTTTCGTGTCGATCTTTGGTCACAGGAGCATACAAAGTTGAAATGACCCATCCATGTGACAGCAAGTTGGTCACTATACATCGATAAATCAGACAGTTGGTCAAGCCATAGGGGCTTTTAAAGATTTCTCCTTTGAGTCAATTCAAAAAGTTTAAAATTCCGAAAAAAATCACATTTACTGTTGCTCCTTTTCAGTTCAACGTCGAGCAGACGAGTACCGTATGGAAAAAAAAAACGAAACGAAAACTGGAACCGAGCCTGGAAACGAAACAAACTACATTCACACCAAGCCATCTTATCGTCGCTTACATGTTTCAAACTGAAGCGGAATACAGCGCCAGTTCCACATTTTACTTTCCCGCCGAGGATTGCTTCAATAAATGTAAAATGTTTCAAGTTAAGATTTCATTGCCCGCACCATGGAACGTCACGAAAACAGCTGTCCAATATCGAGAATAATGAATGAGTCTGTAACCCGAGTGTCTGAATCTAAGATATATTTACAGCGATTGTGAGCAGCATATGCATTTACTTCTTTGATAAAATACCACAGCATGGCCCTTTTCCAGTAAAATCGATATATGATCAAAATACTTACGCGCACATTTTTACGTGGATGACCGTTTTCACTTCATCATTTGAGCAGCCATACTTTGTTTTCAAGGTACATTCGTGTATCTCGAAACAAATGTACAGTGATAGTGACATATAAGATCTGTAGTTAGTATACCATTCACCTGTAATATTTTCTTTTTTTCATCTTTATCGTTTGTATTAATAATTACATTGATTTACTATAAAGAATGGTCTACATACAATCACTAATCAGTTTCAGATTTAGAGAACAATATTAAATATGACTACGTTGTATTTTCTGTGCTTACCATGAAATTAGTCATGCGATCTTTCACCAACAAACTTTGGCACAGTCTGTGCACACAAGCAAGCATGCACACAAACACATACACACACGCGCACACACACACACACACACACACACACACACACACACACACACACACATTTAAACGATTTCACACACCAAAGAGTATGATGGACAAAGTACAAATAAAACTACAAATTTTGGGGTTGTAAGGTGGCTTATGGGGTTGGAAGAAGGGGTGTATTTCCTGTCCATTAATTTTCAACATGTCCCATTATTTGTGTGGTGAACCAGTGTCCTGAACCTGTCCTGAACCAAACTCCGACAGTGTTGTTTCAGCCACAGTGTCTTTTTCACATTCTGGGTTTATCAGACTGGGACAGAAACTGGAAAGATTTACTTTTTTGAGTGATCTATGTGAATGTGCAGTTGTTTTCCATTTCGCTCTGAAACAGATATCACGAAAAAGTTTGATTCATCAGCACGAATAGACACTGGCTTGCAAACAAACAAAGCTGTGGGACTACATATCCACTTTTTTTTTACACGCATGAATCAAAAGCAGACTACCCGAGACTGTCTTTTTCATTCTAAATTCTTTTAGATAATCATTTCATGCCCTGCTTATGGAAGATGACAACTATTGTTCCATTGCCAAAGTTTTCTGGTGCTGTCCAAATGAAAGATTTCCGCCCAGTGGCTCTCACATCTGTCGTTGCCAAATGTATGGAAAGAGTTGTCTGTGGACACTTGTCGAAATGTACAGCTGATCACATAGATCCATTACAGTTGCGTATAGGGCTAGACGAGGTGTTGATGATGCAACAATTTCTTTAATTGATCTAATCGCACGTCATTTGGACAGCTCTGGAACATATGTTAGGATACTTTTCATGGATCTGTCCGTTGCTTTTAATACTATTCAACATCATATTTTAGTGAGGAAACTTATAGACCTAGATGTAACATCTGACCTTATATTATGGATACGACAGTTTTTATGCGATCGGCCACAGCGTGTTTGTCTGAATGTCAGTTCTGGCTGGCCCATATTGTCTGAAATTATTACTGTGAATACTGGAGTTCCGCAGGGCTGTGTTTTATCCCCTTTGCTTTTCTCCCTCTGCATTAACGACATCAGGTGCTCAGACCTTTTTCTCAATCTTGTGAAATATGCTGACGACATGGCTTTGGTAGGTCTTTTAAAAGACGAGTTTTCAATTTCACAGAATTTTTTTAGAAATTAGTGTCATAAACTCTTTCTTAAAGGATAACTTTCTCGAACTAAACGTGGAGAAAACAAAAGAACTTATTTTAGGCAGTGAAAGGACACACACACACACACACACACACACACACACACACACACACACACACACAATCCAGTCATTATAGATCAGAAACAAGTGGAAATCGTGGACAGTTTTAAATATCTAGGGACTACAGCTGATCACAGTCTCACATCCAGTGAACATGTTGATGCCACTGCCAGGAGAGTGCACCAGAGACTCTTTTTACTGCGAAAATTAAGAAGTTTTAATGCTAGTCCACACATACTTGAGCTGGTGTACAGAAGTCTGATCGAAAGTGTCATGGCTTTCAGTATTGTAGCCTGCTTTGGCATTCTGACTGTGAAGTTAAAGACAAAATTAGGATGAGTTGTAAACCTGGCCAGCAAAATCATAACCAAGCCCCAGCAACAACTGAACACCCTATACCAATCCACTCTTAGCAGAAAAGCACTCCAAATTTTTAATGATTCCACTCATCCACTTAACTCTGTCTTTCAGAAACTCCCTTCTGGTAGACGATGTAAAATCCCTCTTGCAAAGAACAATGTGTACAAAAAAAATCTTCTGTTGCTGTGATAAATGATTCGCTCAGATAATGTTTTTATTCCATTGCCTGTGATTTGTTTATTGTTATGATGACAGTTGTCTTTCTTCCCTATATGTATACATGCATGCGTGTAAAGAAAGAAGTGAGGGGAGGGGGTGAAGGTGAAAGTGCGTGTGTGTGTGTGTGTGTGTGTGTGTGTGTGTGTGTGTGTGTGTGTGTGTGCGCGCGCGCGCGCGCGCGTGCTCAGTGTTATTGTTTTGCCGTAGAGGGGCGTGAAAGGAATTTTACATGCTTTTAGTCTTGGTGGCGGTGTTGACCCTTCAACTGTGATTTCATGTTCTTAAATGTTATAATTATCTTACTGAATATTTTCCTTTTAAACCATTGAAATGTTTCACTTTATCTTAAAATGTAATTTTTGTTTTCTTACCTAAATGTTTTCTTTTTACATGATAGTTCATAAGTACGCTGTGATCAAGGAACGGTGTGCCAGTTGCTCATTCGTTTTTCGGTTTTCGGTTTTATCTGATGATGACCATTTGTCTTTTTAAATGTTATTATTATCTTACTGAATATTCTCCTTTTTATAATGATTGAAACGTACACATACACGCGCGCGCGTGCGCACGCACACATGCTAAACACGCAGGCACACACACGCTTGCGCGCGCGCGCGTGTGCGCACGCACAAAACTATGTATGCGCACGCACGGACACACACGCAACAGACACACAGCTGTTACACTCTAAATCATAGTGTAATAGTATCTTACCCCCATGTTTTTCTTTTTACATAATAATTGATGTGTGCATGGTGATAAGTGAAGGGTGTGTCAGTTGTTTGTTTTTTGTTTTTTTTCTCTCTCTCTCTTTGATTTTTGCTGACGGGCATTTTATTTTAAGTGAGCCTAAAGAAAATTTTCTGTTTTTGGTTGAAGCAGATAATAAAGCATTTTGAACTAAACTGAACTGAATTAATGAAATCAAAGATTGTTTCAAACCAACCTTTTTGTTATTATGCATGTGTGTGAACAAGTGTCCCACGCAACCCTGCTGCTACGAGTCAGAACACGGAACCAAACACATCAGAGACTTTCTTTTCAAAAACGAAACACAAAAATGGAAACAGTGCTTATGGTCAGTCAAAATCAAGGCTTTTGTCCTCGAATGCGAAAAACAGACACAGTTGAAATCTGTAGTCCGACATATTTTCTCTTCACATCCTTTTTTTTTTTTTTTTTTACTTGAAAGATTGCATGAACAGTAGAGAAAGCAACTCTTTTTCTGTACCATATCCCTGCCTGGTTTGTAAATACAGGTATGTCAGAGTGTACTTCAGGTGTTCTTCCTTCCTGTACTCTGCAGGGACACAGGGACAGGGTAAACTCACCGATGACAGGTGTTGTTGGTCCTGGCGTTGTGGTGGCAGCTGGAGTTCCTGCACACACACACACACACACACACACACATACACACACACAAATGCGTGTATACTGGTTACTTTTCCCCTGTGTTGAGCAGAGCAGAGCTCGAGGTTACACACTTGCACGCACATATGCACACAAGCACAAACACACACACGCACGTACATGCATGTGCACACACAGACACAGACACTTAGAAACACACACACAACCAGAGACAGACAGACAGATAGACAAGCAGGTAGTAATGCAGACAGAGGCTACACAAAGATCGAGAAAGATGGACAGATCAACAGACAGTAAAAAAGGACACTGAATAAAAAACAGACAGAATCCGGTGAAAGGGGGGGAGGGGAAGGCACGGACAGAGGGAAAGAGGGAGAAAAACTTAGAGACTAACAGACAGACAGAAAACCATAGTTGTATCGGCAGCTGATGATATATATAATCCTGGCAGTCACAGTCACTCTGATCGCCTCACCTTCAAAGCATCCCCAGATCTTTGAGACTTTGACTCTGATATCATCGGTTCCATCGTGTCTGTAAAAAACGACAGTGACGGGCAGGTCGACAGGGGTCTGCGTTGTGATGGTCAGTTGTCCTGTGGTGTCATCCACGGTTTGCCTCTGTAAGACAGAACAGAACAACTGAGGTAGAATCTTTTACATCACATACAGTCAGCAACCAGCTTTGAGCGGAGTGACAACATCTAAAAACAAGAGAGGCAAGGCCTTCAAGACTCACTTGTGATACACTTTTTTTTTAAATCTAATCGTTAAAATGTGTTCTGTATTTGTTATTATAAAGCTTCACGTTAAAAAAAAAAAAAAGAAGAAGAAAAGTCCTAACCAGATTCGAACCCCGCGTGTTCGGGTGAGAAGAAACTGCCGTATCCATCACACTATCGTGGCTCCTCAACTGACGTTCTAAAATTTAACATTTGAACATACTTTTTTTAAGGGAAGATAAATCAATTGCGGTATTCGCAGTGAGAACGCTGTTTAAATTATATTATTCTGGTGTATCTTGGGCATTCAAAAAATCTTTAAGGGCAATAAAACATTCTTTTTAATGGCTATCACCGCAATCACACTGCAACATTTAGCCATTTTCACTAGATTTAGATAGATGTACAAGTTTAGTTACACCCGCCGGGATGTTGTACGACACGGTCGATTCAATTTCTCTTTTATGTTCATTCTAGTTTTATAGTTTTAAAGTTGATATGAAAATTTAGTATTTTGTTAAACTAATAACATGTAGAGCCAAGTACAAGTACTTCTAAACGTCGTAAGAAGTGAAAAGGACTTCATTTTGAGAAAAGTCAAAACTGAAATTTTTTTCGTTTCATCGTTATCAGTTCAAGGGTATTAACTCGCATGGTTTACAATTTTTAACTGTGAATTCCGACTTATTCTGTGGATATTTTTTATGGCAGTTTGGGGCATAATCCAGTAAGTGATGAGGCGTTCACAAATCTTTCTCTGAAAAAATATTTAACGGTCTCCTTCTCCAACTTTCCATCACATGTTATCGTGTATTGTCCATTGAATATAGGATTGAACGGGCAGGTCAACAACTTGAAACAAAATGGCTTCGTTCGCGTTCGCGAAGAATATGAGCACGTGCTTTGAATGTGTATAAATATGTGTACGCAATTGATTTTTGCCCATGACCTTCAGGGCTCAGCCAACAGATCTGCAAAGTCCACTCGTCGTATTGATTTTATTATTTTCCGAAAAAGACCACTTGGGCGAATGAACATAGTGTAAGCCCTGTACACTGAGAGTAAAACACACAAGCTTTTTTATGTATTGAGTATAATTTCAAAATGTAATGTTTAAGATGCGAAAGATCAGTTTAAAGCAAATTAAGTCCCCTATCATTAATTACAGATTAATTTCCCTTTTTTACCATCTGTACCAAAACGTTTGCAAAATAAATAAAACTTCCATGCTTAGCAAAAGAAGTTCCTGTTTTGAAATAATAATAATGACTGCTCTTGTTGTTGTGTCAGAAAATCAGATCAAAGTGCCAAGTTTAGAGAATACAAAAAATATAAATATAACAGTAAATGCAGTTTGCATATAATTAGGCTTCATTTTTGTATTTTTTTGTGCCCAACCCAGAGGTGCAATATTGTTTTAAACAAGATGACTGGAAAGAACTGAATTTTTCCTATTTTTATGCCTAATTTGGTGTCACCTGAAAACGTATTTGCAGAGAAAATGTCAATGTAAGTTTACCACGGACACACAGACACACACACACACAGACAGACACACACACACACACACACACACACACACACACACACACACACACACACACACACACAACCAGAACATAGACTCACTTTGTTTACACAAGTGATTCAAAAATTACATTAATCAGATGCTTTAACCAAAATGTTTTTCGTTGATATGTGTCATCAAATAAACCATAAAGAACTGATTTACAGCCCTCCCATTCCCCATCACTCTCTCTCTCTCTTCCCTTCCCTCCCTCTTCCATCAACCTCACTCTCTCTCTCTCTCTTTTGCTCTACCTCTCCACTCCTTTCTTATGACGCAGGCTATGTCTCGTTATTTTGTTCCGGCTCTGCACTAAGGTGTTGTGTGTGAATTATTACTTCTGCAGTTTTTAACAAGATGCTAGTTTCACTAACACAGGCATTAATGCACTAAAAAGACAGACAAGTGAGAAGATAACTTACACCCGTAAGTTCCTCTCCATTTCGCTCCAAGTGGAAGAAACCCACATTGTGGTTGTCGACAACGATTTTGGTAACAGCACCTTGCTGGTACGGTTCACGCAGATCGATGTCCACAGCCAGGGTGTCTTCATTGGCACTGAAGTAGACAGACACCGTGCTTTCTTCTCCGTTCTCTGGCGTCACGGACACCACACCGCCCATTGGCTCAGCACACGCGGCGCCTACAAACCAACACCAGCACTATTGAGTCCAGACAATTATCGCGTTATACATGCACACACACATCCACATGCTTAGAAACACACACACACACACACACACACACACACACACACACACA
This sequence comes from Babylonia areolata, assembly GCF_041734735.1. Classification (NCBI taxonomy): domain Eukaryota; kingdom Metazoa; phylum Mollusca; class Gastropoda; order Neogastropoda; family Buccinidae; genus Babylonia; species Babylonia areolata. The sequence continues at coordinate 21,921,096 of NC_134887.1, forward strand.
CACACACACACACACACACACACACACAGAGAAATACACACATACTAAGACAGACACACACACTCACAGACATACACGCACAAACAACAACAAACGAGACATTTATCAAATGGTAAAACAAAACACAGGCCAGCAAATAAAAACTTACCAGTGGGTGTTGATGGTGATGAGGTTGTAACTTTTGTCGGAGTGACTGGTTCTGTAGTTTTCTCTTCTGCAACATTGTCCAGACAGAATGGAACTTGTAATTTTCCAGATACTCTGCAACTTGTAACGCTTCCTGGGCTTCTTTTATCCTATAGGTTAAGATCTTAAAGAAAATGGCATCATTTGCCAGGGCTTTAAGCAGTGTCTTTAACTAGGGGCAGAAAGCTAACAAAAGTTTGCACTGTGTAATTTTGGGTAATGAGCGACAACACCAACGGAATCAGTACTGACATCGGTGTCAAGGGCTAAAAACTGGAAACAGTCCAGTTTCAAGTACCTGGGAGAAATAGTAACAGACCATGGATCACAGCCTAAAACAGTGTTTAGGATCGCAAAAACAACAACAGCAATGACTTAACCGACTCAAATATCAGACTGATGCGCTCCTTGGTTATCTCGACATTCCTGCATGCTTGTCAGTCATGGCCTTTGACACTGACATGGAGACAGGCAATAGAAATTAGATGCTTCTAAAAACTCCAAGGCATCTCCTACAGAGATCACACCACCAATGAAAAAGTGAGAAACAGACAAACCATTGAATCTTATGAAGATATCATAACTATCGTAATGACACGAAAACTGATTTCTCAAGATCAGCAGGCCTTACCAAGACATATCCTGCAAGGTACATCGCAAGAAAAGAAACAAAAAGGCAGACAGAAATAGAGATGGGAGGACAATATCACAGACTGGACAGGAAGTAAAGCAAAAGTTAATGGTTTCAGACAAAATATTTGAACAGAATTTTAGTGTATTCAGGAATGTTGTAGTGCAGACAGCGACAGGTGTAGTTTCTGTGACGAGAAAGATGCAGTTGTATACTATGTCTATAATTGTCGTTATTCTCAATCCTGTTGAGAAGAACTGGAACATAATTAAGACAATATATACCACAATAACAGGTTATTTATTGACATCGCACTCATTCTAAAAAACATAAAAAGAAATATAAAAAAAAAACACTGTAGAAATATTTCTGAAAGAATAAAGTGAAAATTATTTGAATTATTTGCAAATGAATTCTTTTCAATTTCAAAGAAAATGCTTTCATACACCAGCAATTCTGAAAAAGGGTTTGAATAACGAGCCACTATCAATTATCAAGATTATATCCTAGTGTAAAGTAGTAATGATGCAATTTTACAAGAAAATTCAGACATATTTTGATAAGGGATAACCCATGGTGTTCTTCTTGTGTGTGTATTTCGTTGTTTTAGAGATCTTTCAATAAATTCACCACCTTTAAAAAGCACCCATTGTCTGTCTGTTTGTTATGTGTCTATGTGCCTGTCTGTTTGTCTGTTTTTACATATATCTGTTTGTAGGAATGTATGCGCCCATACTTTCATAGGCTTGTATGTATATTTCTGGCGTGCACACACGCACACACACACACACACACACACACACACACACACACACACACACACACACACACACAGATATATATATATATATATATATGTATATATATATCATTGACATGTGCGTGTGCTTAAGTACGCATTTTTCTTTATGAAAAGAATTGAAACAACAATTCTTTTTGGAATGAACATATATTTATGGATTTTTATCTGTCAATATTTTTTTTTTAACCTGGGAGTTGTTGTTGTTTTTGTTGTTGTTTTTTTAAATCTTTTGTTTCGTTCTTGTTGACTCACTTGTGTAAAAAAAGTGAGTCTATGTTATAAGCCGATGCTCGGTTCTTTCTGAGTGTATGTGTGAATGTGTGTATTCATGTTTTACATTTATTTGCTTATTTATCATCATTGTTGTCTTATTTGTTTATTTATTTATTTATTATTATTATTATTATTATTATTATTATCATTATTGTTATTATCATTTTATGATTATTATCATTACTACTACCTTTTTTTATATCATAATTATTATTCATTTATTTATTTATATAAGCTTATCTATTATTCATTCACCTTTTTTTTCTCTCAAGGCCTGACAAAGCGCGTTGGGTTACGCTGATGGTCAGGCATCTGCTTGGCAGATGTGGTATAGCGTATATGTATTTGTCCGAACGCAGTGACGCCTCCTTGAGCTACTGAAACTGAAACTGAAACTCGGTTCTCTCTCTCTCTTTCTCTGTGTGTGTGTGTGTGTGTGTGTGTGTGTGTGTGTGTGTGTGTGTGTGTGTGTGTGTGTGTGTGTGCATGGTAAACTTTAACACTGCCATTTTCTCTGGAAATACTTTGTCTTGCAATTCTAGTACCAAATTTGGCTTAAATATAGTATGTAAAAAAGTCTTCACAGTCATACCAATAATAGATTGTAAGTCTCCCGAATTAAGCCGTATTTCCGTATCATTAACAGTCAGTTTTATTTCGTTAAGGTTCGGTCCGAAATCCGAAAATTTTTAAAAACCGCTTATGACTGACTTGCTGGAAGGTAGGTTGTGTTTGATGAGATGACAGACCTCGTATTTAATGTTCGCAATAAAAAGCAAAGAAATACACATTCTGGACATAAAACTTACAGTGACACTAACTACATTATTGACGTGTTTACTGCATATGGCTATTCTAAAGTGGACACTGCATTAACTACAATGAACAGAAAATAAAATTTGAATCGACCGTTTCACTGTCTCGTCTACAAGGCACTGGTCAGTGCAGATTTTGACTCAACATGTTGCAAACCCTGTCGCGATTTACCGCCGAACTGAGAAAAAAATTTAAGTAATCATCGACGTGTTTACTGCATATGGATGTTTTAAAGTGGATACTTAATCATCTAGAATGAACTGAAAATAGAAATTGAATGGACGGTGTCCAGCGAAGTTTCTCAGTGAGTTGAAAGACAAAGCTTGTCAGGTACAGGTACAGGTACAGGTACAGAATTGGGGATTTTTTTTTTTTTTTAAGCCTTTTTGGCTTTTAAACGCCCCTTCTTCATATAGAAATAGTTTAGGGTTGCGTACATGCGTATGAAATTTTTTAAATGTTCATTCCTCAAAATCGAATGGTTTTATTAATGATTTAGAGTCATTGTCTAGAAGATTCTTGAACTGGTCAATAGTTTTAGCTGTTTTTGTTGAATTATTCAGTGCATTCCATCCTTTAACTGCTCTAAAGCTAAAAGAAAACTTACGAATATTTGTTTTTGATATATTTGATTTAAACCGCGTTACGACTTCGATTGTCCCTGTTAATTCATTCCGCTAAAAGAATGCTCAAATAATTTTTTTTTTGAAAATCAACGTTGTACCCACGTTAGCGCAGTGGGTAAAACCACTCCTTTGTTTTTTTCGACCCAAACATCTGTGGTTCGAGGCTGCATTGAAGACTTTTTTTTCTTTTTTTTTATTTTCATAGCGAAGCTGTATATAATTATAATAACGAACAGAGAACACATTTCAACAAACTATTTTTTTTATTTTAAAAAAAGTGGGGGGTTTTGTATTTTTTTCTTTAATTGTGTATCACAAGTGAGTCTTGAAGGGTTTGCCTTTCTTGTTTTCTTTTTGCGTTTGTTTGTTTGTTTGTTTTCGTGACCTCGTGCCGGAAAGAATTCACACATTCTGAGTATATCGGTGTAAATCCTCAAACAATTACAATGCTTCATTAACAGTGACAATGACAAAGTTCACGTCACAAAAATGAGACAAAAACTGTCACAGTTTAAACATGTTTGGTATGCTTGACTGGTATCTGCTACTGCTACTTCTGCTGCTGTTGCTGAGGTTAAAAAGGTTACATATCCCATAGCCTTTACGGCCATCTGGGTAGTGAGTTCGTATCCACTGTGTCTGGGGCTCAGAACAGGAAGGCTGGACCCAATCCTCGTTTTCCAGCGTTTTAACCTTCCCAACTGACATCGGTTCCAATTAACACCTGGGTGGAGTGAGGAAAATCGGAGTAAAGTGCCTTTCCCAAGGACACACCACCAGGTCGGCACGGGGGGTCGAACCCTGACTACTGGATCAGAAGTCGAATGCCTTTCCGAGTCTGCCACGGTGCCTCCACTACTACTATCATTATGATATTGATAGATTATACCGATTATGATGGTGATAGAGATGACGATAATGGTGTTGGTAGTATAAAACGTGAGCAAGGTGTGTGTAAGCTACCTGAAGGCTCGTAGCATGCCTTGATCTTGAGCCGAGACACCCTGCCTTTAGTGGTGAGAACAACACTGGAGAACTCATTCTGGAAGGCCAGAAAGATGTTTTCCACAGAATCTGGTTTCCCCAGCATCGTTTTCTGAAGGAAAGACAACACAGTCACAAATCATAATGAAATTGACTTCAATTTGACTGACATCAGAAACACATACTCAGTCTCAATTACTCTTGATGGCACATGAATAAGTGCGCACTCTTACACGCATATTCATGCACACATGTACACGTACACACACGCAAGCATACACACGAAATCGTTTGCCCTGAGACATACATTGAGAGACGGAGAGATAGAGGTGGACACAGTAAGCAAAAAATATACTGTGGCCACAACTCACGGTGAGGATGAGGTCGTCGTTGTCATCCAGAAGCTTAATCTCCACACTGTCGGCATCAGCCAGACTGAACTTGAGCTCCATCAGCACGGGGGGCTCCCCATCTGTGGAGGTCACGGTGACCTTGATGTAGCCCTTGTCCTCCCCCACCGGCTGCCAGCCCTCGTCGCTGAACATGGATTCCTGGGTGCCCGACGACAGCGTCACTGTGACGTCAGGACTGGAGCGGTCGATCATCACTTCCTCCTTCCCACAAACCTCCTCTGTGAACAGTCAACGTGGGCCTGTCCCGTCATGGTCCATCCATCAGGGAGCTCTCAGGACCCTCTCTCACGTACATCCACATACGTATGCAGATACGCAACCACCCACTTCCACGAAGATACACACCTTCCTCACCACCACACGCAACCCCCCCCCCCCCCCCCCCCGCGCCCCCCTTCTTGTCTCTTGCACCACAACACACACGTTCGCACACTGTGTATACCCACCACACAAGAAGCGTGCATCTGAAAAACCGCCAAAACTGGAATGCATTGCTCATTACATGGGACATAATATATGTCAATGCGTATGTGTTTTAAGATGAAACTTGATTACAATTAACACATATTTTACGTGATTGGAATTTCACTTATGTTCAGTGACAGCCGATTGATGTTTTCACACACAGCCACCATCTTTTAGAGTGTATTCCTGCTGGTATCGATTTACGAGATTCCACGATGTTTTTGAAAAACATTATCTTCGTCCGATCATAGTGTAACAAAGAGAATTCCAGACTGGAGTTACTGGTAAAAATCTACTCGCTGAGTCAATCCGGCTCCTGGACTTCTTGATGAGCACTGGGTGAGGGAGGACTGGACGTCTTGATGAGCATTAGGTGAGGGAGGACTAGACGTCTTGATGAGCATTGGGTGAGGGAGGACAGGACGTCTTGATGTCAAGCACTGGGTGAGGGAGGACAGGACGTCTTGATGTCAAACACTGGGTGAAGGAGGACAGGACGTCTTCACGTCAAGCACTGGGTGAGGGAGGACAGGACGTCTTGATGTCAAACACTGGGTCAGGGAGGACAGGACGTCTTGATGTCAAACACTGGGTGAGGGAGGACAGGACGTCTCTTGATGTCAAACATTGCATCAGGGAGGACAGGACGTCTTGATGTCAAGCACTGGGTGAGGGAGGACAGGACGTCTTGATGTCAAACATTGGGTGAGGGAGGACAGGACATCTTGAAGTCAAACATTGGGTGATGGAAGACAGGACGTCTCGATGTCAAGCACTAGGTGAGGGAGGACAGGACGTCTTGATGAGCATTGGGTGAGGAAGGACAGGACGTCTTGATGTCAAGCATTGGGTGAGGGAGGACAGGATGTCTTGATGTCAAGCATTGGGTGAGGGAGGACTGGACGTCTTGATGTCAAGCATTGGGTGAGGGAGGGCAGGACGTCTTGACATCAAGCACTGTGTGAGGGATGACAGGACGTCTCTTGATGTCAAACACTGGGTGAGGTAGGACAGGACGTCTTGATGTCAAAGACTGGGTGAGGGAGGACAGGACGTCTTGATGTCAAACATTGAGTGAGGGAGGACTGAACGTCGTGATGTCAAGCAATGGGTGAGGGAGGACAGGACGTCTTGATGTCAAAGACTGCGTGAGGGAGGACAGGAAGTCTTGATGTCAAGCACTGGGTGAGGGAGGACAGGACGTCTTGAAGTCAAACATTGGGGGATGGAAGACAGGACGTCTCGATGTCAAGCACTAGGTGAGGGAGGACAGGACGTCTTGGTGTCAAGCACTGGGTGATGGAGGACAGGACGTCTTGATGTCAAGCACTGGGTCAGGGAGGACAGGATGTCTTGATGTCAAGCATTCGGTGAGGGAGGACAGGACGTCTTGATGTCAAACAATGGGTGAGGGAGGACAGGATATCTTGATGTCAAACACTGGGTCAGGGAGGACAGGACGTCTTGAAGTCAAACATTGGGTGAAGGAGGACAGGACGTCTTGATGTCAAACATTGAGTGAGAGAGGACTGAACGTCTTGATGTCAAGCATTGGGTGAGGGAGGACAGGACGTCTTGATGTCAAAGACTGGGTGAGGGAGGACAGGAAGTCTTGATGTCAAGCACTGGGTGAGGGAGGACAGGACGTCTTGAAGTCAAACATTGGGTGATGGAAGACAGGACGTCTTGATGTCGAGCACTGGGTGAGGGAGAACAGTACGTCTTGATGTCAAGCACTGGGTGAGGGAGGACAGTACGTCTTGATGTCAAGCACTGGGTGAGGGAAGACAGGATGTGTTGATGTCAAGCACTGGAGTGAGGGAGGACAGGACGTCTTGATGTCAAGCACTGGGTGAGAGAGGAAAGGACGTCTTCATGTCAAACACTGGGTGAGGGTGGACAGGACGTCTTGATGTCAAGCATTGGGTGAGGGAGGACAGGACGTCTTGATGTCAAGCTTTCGGTGAGGGAGGACAGGACGTCTTGATGTCAAGCATTCGGTGATGGAGGACAGGACGTCTTGATGTCAAGCACTGGGTGAGGGAGAACAGGACGTCTTGATGTCAAGCATTGGGTGAGGGAGGACAAGACGTCTTGATGTCAAGCACTGGGTGAGGGAGGACAGAACGTCTTGATGTCAAACATTGGGTGAGGGATCACTGGACCTCTTGATGTCAAGCATTGGGTGAGGGAGGACAGGACGTCTTGATGTCAAACACTGGGTCAGGGAGGACAGGAAGTCTTGATGTCAAGCACTGGGTGAGGGAGGACAGGACGTCTTAAAGTCAAACATTGGGTGAGGTAGGACAGGACGTCTTGATGTCAAACATTGAGTGAGGGAGGACTGAACGTCTTGATGTCAAGCATTGGGTGAGGTAGGACAGGACGTCTTTATGTCAAACACTGGGTCAGGGAGGACAGGACGTCTTGATGTCAAACACTGGGTCAGGGAGGACAGGACGTCTTGAAGTCAAACACTGGGTGAAGGAGGACAGGACGTCTTGATGTCAAGCATTGGGTGAGGTAGGACAGGACGTCTTGATGTCAAACATTGAGTGAGGGAAGACAGGACGTCTTGATGTCAAGCATTGGGTGAGGGAGGACAGGACGTCTTGATGTCAAAGACTGGGTGAGGGAGGACAGGAAGTCTTGATGTCAAGCACTGGGTGAGGGAGGACAGGACGTCTTGAAGTCAAACATTGGGGGATGGAAGACAGGACGTCTCGATGTCAAGCACTAGGTGAGGGAGGACAGGACGTCTTGATGTCAAGCACTGGGTGATGGAGGACAGGACGTCTTGATGTCAAGCACTGGGTCAGGGAGGACAGGACGTCTTGATGTCAAACATTGAGTGAGGGAGGACTGAACGTCTTGATGTCAAGCATTGGGTGAGGGAGGACAGGACGTCTTTATGTCAAACACTGGGTCAGGGAGGACAGGACGTCTTGATGTCAAACACTGGGTGAGGGAGGACAGGACGTCTTGAAGTCAAACATTGGGTGATGGAAGACAGGATGCCTTGATGTCAAACAGTGGGTCAGGGAGGACAGGACGTCTCTTGATGTCAAACACTGGGTCAGGGAGGACAGGACGTCTTGAAGTCAAACATTGGGTGAAGGAGGACAGGACGTCTTGATGTCAAGCATTGGGTGAGGTAGGACAGGACGTCTTGATGTCAAACATTGGGTGAGGGAGGACAGGACGTCTTGATGTCAAAGACTGTTTGAGGGAGGACAGGAAGTCTTGATGTCAAGCACTGGGTGAGGGAGGACAGGACGTCTTGAAGTCAAACATTGGGTGATGGAAGACAGGACGTCTTGATGTCGAGCACTGGGTGAGGGAGAACAGTACGTCTTGATGTCAAGCACTGGGTGAGGGAAGACAGTACGTCTTGATGTCAAGCACTGGGTGAGGGAAGACAGGATGTGTTGATGTCAAGCACTGGGTGAGGGAGGACAGGACGTCTTGATGTCAAGCACTGGCTGAGAGAGGAAAGGACGTCTTGATGTCAAACACTGGGTGAGGGTGGACAGGACGTCTTGATGTCAAGCATTGGGTGAGGGAGGACAGGACGTCTTGATGTCAAGCTTTCGGTGAGGGAGGACAGGACGTCTTGATGTCAAGCATTCGGTGATGGAGGACAGGACGTCTTGATGTCAAGCACTGGGTGAGGGAGAACAGGACGTCTTGATGTCAAGCATTGGGTGAGGGAGGACAAGACGTCTTGATGTCAAGCACTGGGTGAGGGAGGACAGAACGTCTTGATGTCAAACATTGGGTGAGGGATGACTGGACCTCTTGATGTCAAGCATTGGGTGAGGGAGGACAGGACGTCTTGATGTCAAACACTGGGTCAGGGAGGACAGGAAGTCTTGATGTCAAGCACTGGGTGAGGGAGGACAGGACGTCTTAAAGTCAAACATTGGGTGAGGTAGGACAGGACGTCTTGATGTCAAACATTGAGTGAGGGAGGACTGAACGTCTTGATGTCAAGCATTGGGTGAGGGAGGACAGGACGTCTTTATGTCAAACACTGGGTCAGGGAGGACAGGACGTCTTGATGTCAAACACTGGGTCAGGGAGGACAGGACGTCTTGAAGTCAAACACTGGGTGAAGGAGGACAGGACGTCTTGATGTCAAGCATTGGGTGAGGTAGGACAGGACGTCTTGATGTCAAACATTGAGTGAGGGAAGACAGGACGTCTTGATGTCAAGCATTGGGTGAGGGAGGACAGGACGTCTTGATGTCAAAGACTGGGTGAGGGAGGACAGGAAGTCTTGATGTCAAGCACTGGGTGAGGGAGGACAGGACGTCTTGAAGTCAAACATTGGGGGATGGAAGACAGGACGTCTCGATGTCAAGCACTAGGTGAGGGAGGACAGGACGTCTTGATGTCAAGCACTGGGTGATGGAGGACAGGACGTCTTGATGTCAAGCACTGGGTCAGGGAGGACAGGACGTCTTGATGTCAAACATTGAGTGAGGGAAGACAGGACGTCTTGATGTCAAACATTGAGTGAGGGAGGACTGAACGTCTTGATGTCAAGCATTGGGTGAGGGAGGACAGGACGTCTTTATGTCAAACACTGGGTCAGGGAGGACAGGACGTCTTGATGTCAAACACTGGGTGAGGGAGGACAGGACGTCTTGATGTCAAACACTGGGTGAGGGAGGACAGGACGTCTTGAAGTCAAACATTGGGTGATGGAAGACAGGACGTCTCGATGTCAAGCACTAGGTGAGGGAGGACAGGACGTCTTGATGTCAAGCACTGGGTGATGGAGGACAGGACGTCTTGATGTCAAGGACTGGGTGATGGAGGACAGGACGTCTTGATGTCAAGCACTGGGTCAGGGAGGACAGGACGTCTTGATGTCAAGCACTGGGTCAGGGAGGACAGGACGTCTTGATGTCAAGCATTCGGTGAGGGAGGACAGGACGTCTTGATGTCAAACAATGGGTGAGGGAGGACAGGATGTCTTGATGTCAAACACTGGGTCAGGGAGGACAGGACGTCTCTTGATGTCAAACACTGGGTCAGGGAGGACAGGACGTCTTGAAGTCAAACATTGGGTGAAGGAGGACAGGACGTCTTGATGTCAAGCATTGGGTGAGGTAGGACAGGACGTCTTGATGTCAAAGACTGTTTGAGGGAGGACAGGAAGTCTTGATGTCAAGCACTGGGTGAGGGAGGACAGGACGTCTTCAAGTCAAACATTGGGTGATGGTAGACAGGACGTCTTGATGTCGAGCACTGGGTGAGGGAGAACAGTACGTCTTGATGTCAAGCACTGGGTGAGGGAGGACAGTACGTCTTGATGTCAAGCACTGGGTGAGGGAAGACAGGATGTGTTGATGTCAAGCACTGGGTGAGGGAGGACAGGACGTCTTGATGTCAAGCACTGGGTGAGAGAGGAAAGGACGTCTTGATGTCAAACACTGGGTGAGGGTGGACAGGACGTCTTGATGTCAAGCATTGGGTGAGGGAGGACAGGACGTCTTGATGTCAAGCTTTCGGTGAGGGAGGACAGGACGTCTTGATGTCAAGCATTCGGTGATGGAGGACAGGACGTCTTGATGTCAAGCACTGGGTGAGGGAGGGCAGGACATCTTGATGTCAAGCATTGGGTGAGGGAGGACAGGATGTCTTGATGTCAAGCATTGGGTGAGGGAGGACTGGACGTCTTGATGTCCAGCATTGGGTTAGGGAGGGCAGGACGTCTTGATGTCAAGCACTGTGTGAGGGATGACAGGACGTCTCTTGATGTCAAACACTGGGTGAGGGAGGACAGGACGTCTTGATGTCAAACATTGACTGAGGGATGACTGGACCTCTTGATGTCAAGCATTGGGTGAGGGAGGACAGGACGTCTTGATGTCAAACACTGGGTCAGGGAGGACAGGAAGTCTTGAAGTCAAGCACTGGGTGAGAGAGGACAGGACGTCTTAAAGTCAAACATTGGGTGAGGGAGGACAGGACGTCTTGATGTCAAACACTGGGTGAGGGAGGACAGGAGGTCTTGATGTCAAGCACTGGGTGAGGCAGGAGAGGACGTCTTGATGTCAAGCATAGGGTGAGGGTGGACAGGACGTCTTGATGTCAGACTCTGGGTGAGGGATGACTGGACCTCTTGATGTCAAGCATTGGGTGAGGGAGGACAGGACGTCTTGATGTCAAACACTGGGTCAGGGAGGACAGGAAGTCTTGAAGTCAAGCCCTGGGTGAGGGAGGACAGGACGTCTTAAAGTCAAACATTGGGTGAGGGAGGACAGGACGTCTTGATGTCAAACATTGAGTGAGGGATGACTGGACCTCTTGATGTCAAGCATTGGGTGAGGGAGGACAGGACGTCTTGATGTCAAACACTGGGTCAGGGAGGACAGGAGGTCTTGATGTCAAGCACTGGGTGAGGGAGGACAGGACGTCTTGATGTCAAACATTGTGTGAGGAAGGACAGGACGTCTTGATGTCAAACATTGGGTGAGGGAGGACAGGAAGTCTTGATGTCAAGCATTGGGTGATGGAGGACAGGACGTCTTGATGTCAAACACTGGGTGAGGGAGGACAGGACGTCTTGATGTCAAGCACTGGGTGAGGGAGGAAAGGACGTCTTGATGTCAAACACTGGGTGAGAGAGGACAGGACGTCTTGATGTCAAGCATTGGGTGAGGTAGGACAGGACGTCTTGATGTCAAACATTGAGTGAGGGAAGACAGGATGTGTTGATGTCAAGCACTGGGTGAGGGAGGGCAGGACATCTTGATGTCAAACATTGGGTGAGGGAGGGCAGGACGTCTTGATGTCAAGCATTGGGTGAGGGAGGACAGGACGTCTTGATGTCAAGCATTGGGTGAAGGAGGACAGGACGTCTTGATGTCAAACACTGGGTGAGGGAGGACAGGACGTCTTGATGTCAAACACTGGGTGAGGGAGGACAGGACGTCTTGATGTCAAGCATTGGTGAGGGAGGACAGGACGTCTTGATGTCAAGCATTGGGTGAGGGAGGACAGGACGTCTTGATGTCAAGCACTTGGGTGAGGGAGGACAGGACGTCTTGATGTCAAGCATTGGGTGAGGGAGGACAAGACGTCTTGATGTCAAGCACTGGGTGAGGGAGGACAGGACGTCTTGATGTCAAACATTGGGTGAGGGATGACTGGACCTCTTGATGTCAAGCACTGGGTGAGGGAGGACAGGACGTCTTGATGTCAAACACTGGGTGAGGGAGGACAGGAAGTCTTGATGTCAAGCACTGGGTGAGGGAGGACAGGACGTCTTAAAGTCAAACATTGGGTGAGAGAGGACAGGACGTCTCGATGTCAAACACTGGGTGAGGGAGGACAGGAGGTCTTGATGTCAAGCACTGGGTGAGGGAGGGCAGGACGTCTTGATGTCAAACATTGTGTGAGGAAGGACAGGACGTCTTGATGTCAAACATTGGGTGAGGAAGGAGAGGAAGTCTTGATGTCAAGGATTGGGTGATGGAGGACAGGACGTCTTGATGTCAAACACTGGGTGCGGGAGGACAGGACGTCTTTATGTCAAGCACTGGGTGAGGGAGGAAAGGACGTCTTGATGTCAAACACTGGGTTAGAGAGGACAGGACGTCTTGATGTCAAGCATTGGGTGATGGAGGACATGACGTCTTGATGTCAAACACTGGGTGAGGGAGGACAGGACGTCTTGATGTCAAGCACTGGTTGAGGGAGGACAGGACGTCTTGATGTCAAGCATTGGGTGAGGGAGGACAGGACGTCTTGATGTCAAGCATTGGGTCATGGAGGACAGGACGTCTTGATGTCAAACACTGGGTGAGAGAGGACAGGACGTCTTGATGTCAAGCACTGGGTGAGGGAGGGCAGGACATCTTGATGTCAAACATTGGCTGAGGGAGGGCAGGACGTCTTGATGTCAAGCATTGGGTGAGGGAGGACAGGACGTCTTGATGTCAAACACTGGGTCAGGGAGGAAAGGATGTCTTGATGTCAAACACTGGGTGAGGGAGGAAAGGACGTCTTGATGTCAAACATTGGGTGAGGGAGGACAGGACGTCTTGATGTCAAACACTGGGTGAGGGAGGACAGGACGTCTTGATGTCAAACACTAGGTGAGAGAGGACAGGACGTCTTGATGTCAAACACTGGGTGAGAGAGGACAGGACGTCTTGATGTCAAACACTGGGTGAGGGAGGACAGGACGTCTTGATATCAAACACTGGGTGAGAGAGGACAGGACGTCTTGATGTCAAACACTGGGTTAGGGAGGAAAGGACCTCTTGATGTCAAACATTGGGTGAGGGAGGACAGGACGTCTTGATGTCAAGCATTGGGTGAGGGAGGACAGGACGTCTTGATGTGAAACACTGGATGAGGACAGGACGTCTTGATGTCAAGCACTGGGTCAGGGAGGTCAGGACGTCTTGATGTCAAGCATTGGGTGAGGGAGGACAGGACGTCTTGATGTCAAGCACTGGGTGAGGGAGGGCAGGATGTCTTGATGTCAAACATTGGGTGAGGGAGGACAGGACGTCTTGATGTCAAACATTGGGTGAGGGAGGGCAGTACGTCTTGATGTCAAGCATTGGGTGAGGGAGGACAGGACGTCTTGATGTCAAGCACTTGTTGAGGGAGGGCAGGATGTCTTGATGTGAAGCATTGGGCGAGGGAGGACAGGACGTCTTGATGTCAAGCACTTGGTGAGGGACTGGCGGCCGATGGCGGTTAAAGAGCTGTCCTCTTTGTTTCTGTGCGATCACTGGTCTTTTGAATGTGGTTCAATGCAGATCAAACTTACAAGGCATTCGTGCTGACTATATTGTATAGTTTGGTATCGATAATGCTTTCTTACAACTGTCTGTTCTTTAAAGAAAACTGACTAATAAACCTTCAAATTGTTATTGTACAATATGAATGCTCATTCCATCCCAGGTAACAAATAAAGTGTGCATCATGTAAAAAAGAAAATAAACTTAAAGAAAAGAGTGAAAGATGCAATTATTCATGAACAACTCACGTGTAGTGGAAGCTGGTGTGGCTGCACACAGGAAAAATAAAACAAAATCAGTGAAACAGAAACCACCACCGCCAAAACACAAATAAATATACCATATAGGATCACAACAATGCAATGTCCTTTTATCATGCGTTACAACTTACAGAAGAATTGTTTATAAGAGATAAACAGACTGTCGGACAGACAAATGTTTTTTGTAAAGCGCCGAAAGCCCTCGTCACATTCTTCTTCTTATTGCCAATATTGTTATTATTATCATCATATTATTATTATTACAGATAGACACACGGACACACAGATATAGATAGATAGATAGATAGATAGATATACGATAAAACAGATAATCATATCAATTAGATGTGTAGATGGGTAAGTGGATAGACGGATGAGCAGACAGACGGACGAAGGAACAGAACGATGACCTTCATAATATAGACAGGTAGGGGGACAAGAAGATAAATCAACAGACATGCGAACAGGCAGACAAACAGACAGACACTATTAGCTGATGACAACGATATCGTTTGGTATTATATCTTACAATGAGAAGTTCAGCAAAAGAGCGTTAAAAACTTCTTTCTCGTACCAGAAAACCCCACGATAGACGCGCGCAGCACCATATTGCATACCTTTGTTTGATGTCAATTGTACCAGTTATTTACCAGTGATTTTGAACAATGTCCATTGTTCACTTCCTTTTACTATGAACATGATACCAAATATGTCATATCTAAAACCTGTGAAAATGATAGCAAAATCAAAAATATGTAATAATGATGCGTAGCATTTTATTTCTGCCGTACGGCTATCTAGTTGTATGCAGCACTGATTCATTCTTGCAATCTTATCCCATTAACGAATAATCTGACCGAGGCATCTTCATGGTGTACTGGTGGCGTCTGTGATAATTATTAACATTTTCATGATAATCGTCAAAACTATAAAACAAAAACCAGGTCCTTCTGCCCCCCCCCCCCCCCCCCCCCCTCCCCCTGACCTGCTCTCGCCACCACAGCAACGGTTTTTTAACGATAAATAACTTACTGCAGCCAACCTCATCCGAACCATCGCCACAATCGTCATGGCCGTCACAAAATCTGTCGATGGGAGCGCAGTACGTCTGGTTGCAGTGTGTGTAGTTTTCAGGACAATCTGCACACACACACACACACACACACACACAGATATATATATATATATATATATATATATATCTATATCTATATATATCTATATCTGTGTGTGTGTGTGTGTGTGTGTGTGTGTGGTGTAATATATATATTATCATATTATGTAATACGTGTGTGTGTGTGTGTGTGTATGTGTGTAATATATATGTTATCATATTATGTATATATATATATATATATATATATATATATATATATATATATATATATATATTATGTATCATGTGTGTGTGTGTGTGTGTGTGTGTGTGTGTGTGTGTGATATATGTATGATGATTTTTACTTCCCAGTGTACTCAATGCAATCATTTTAAAATCTCCTACTGGTGACCTTTATTTCTTAATTTACTGTTAAATACCTCACTGGTGACTTTTGCTTAGCAACACACTGTTAAATACCTCACTGGTGACTTTTGCTTAGTAACACACTGTTAAATACCTCACTGGTGACTTTTGCTTAGCAACACACTGTTAAATACCTCACTGGTGACTTTTGCTTAGCAACACACTGTTAAATACCTCACTGACGACTTTGACATCTCCATGCGCTGTTAAATATCTCGTCAATTACTTTCACATATTAATACACTGAAAACTATGTCAGGTAGGCAACCAGTGACCTTTATTTTTAATTTCAGGGTTACAGGACTCGCGTTTTAATAATTTTCTCTCAACAATATCTTCAATACTTCTGACAGAATTCACTATTCTAAGCATGCTGTGAAATACCTCTTTGGTGACTTATTTATATTTCTCAACACACTTCTGTCCACTGGGAACAGGTCATCAACACAAGACGTGTTGGGTTCAGGAGACAACTCACGTGCACAGTCCAGTTCATCGGAGCCATCGGAACAGTCCGGGTATTCGTCGCACAGCCAGTTTTTGGGGATGCAGTGTTTGTAGCTCTTGCACTTGAACTCGTCCGCGCCACACGTCTTCTCTGTTGTTGACATACAGTGCTTTTTAGAATGATTCAATAGGTCTTCTCTGTTGTTGACATACAGTGCTTTTTACAAAGATTCCAGACGTCTTCTCTTATGTTGACATAAGTGCTTTTTACAATGATTCCACGTTTTCTATGTTGTTGACTTATATTGCTTTTTACAATAATTTCACATCTTCTCTATTGTTGACATATAGTGCTTTTTACAATTATTCCAGACGTCTTCTATGTTGTTGACATACAGTAACTTTTACAATGATTCCATTCTCCCTGTCTCTGTCTTGTCTGTATTTCACGTCTTGTATGTCTGGCTGTTTGTCTGTCTTTGTCTCCCCCCCCCCCTCCCCCCCTACTCTCTCCGACATTTCCCATGCCATCTCTCTGTCTGTGTCTCCCCCCCCCCCTTCCCCCCCTACTCTCTCCGACATTTCCCATGCCATCTCTCTGTCTGTGTCTCCCCCCCCCTCCCCCCCTACTCTCTCCGACATTTCCCATGCCATCTCTCTGTCTGTGTCTCCCCCCCCTCCCCCCCTACTCTCTCCGACATTTCCCATGCCATCTCTCTGTCTGTGTCTCCCCCCCTCCCCCCCTACTCTCTCCGACATTTCCCATGCCATCTCTCTGTCTGTGTCTCCCCCCCCCTCCCCCCCTACTCTCTCCGACATTTCCCATGCCATCTCTCTGTCTGTGTCTCCCCCCCCCCTCCCCCCCTACTCTCTCCGACATTTCCCATGCCATCTCTCTGTCTGTGTCTGTCCTGCCTGTCAGTCAGTATGTCTTCCCGACTGTCTGCCCGTTCTCTCTCTCTCTCTCTCTCTCTCTCTCTCTCTCTCTCTCTCTCTCTCTCTCAGAATTCTGTGACAACAATGATGAAAGTTAGAATTAATTTACTATGCACGAGAAGCACTTTTGTTCTACAGGTTAAGTTAGTACGTGTTTTACATTTTGTTGTGGCTGAATCATCACCATATTGTGTACTTTTGACCTCTTTCTAGGGGCTGGAGGCCTGGAGATTAAAGTTTTGTTCTTGTTCTTGTTCTCTCTCTCTCTCTCTCTCTCTCTCTCTCTCTCTGTGTGTGTGTGTGTGTGTGTGTGTGTGTGTGTGTGTGTGTGTGTGTGTGTGTGTGTGTGTGTGTGTGTGTGTGAAGGGCTGCAAGCCTAGAAGCATATACTGTAATCATAACTGTCAAATCCCTCTTTCCATCCCCTTTCTCTTGCATTCTTTGACAGAGAAATACCATCTCTCTGTGCATACATACATACATACATACATATATATATATATATATATATATATATATATATATATATATATATATATATCTCGAGAGAGAGACAGACAGGTAGACACAGAGAGAGAGATCTCACCGTGAATATGATAGGAACACTTTCAATGCTAGGCTTTGGTGCAAGAAGTTAAACTTCAATCATTTCTTCCACCCTCATCCCCACCCCTCCCCCCCAACTCTCTCTCACGTTCCTGCCGACACATACAAGAACGCGGGAGCACTTGTCCGCTGACACATCATAGATCCAATCACACGCACACTTAAGCACATGTAAAAACATACAATAAAATAAAGAGAGAGAAGAGGAAGGGGGGAGAAAGAGAAAATCATACAACTGTGCTCATAACTCTTCCGTATCAAATAAATACACGTGTTTAAATATGGCGGGTTATTTCAGCAGGAAGATACATGCAGACAAAGAGACAGGCAGGCAAACAGACAGACAGACAGACAGACAGATGGGAAACGCACCACACCCCGCCTCGTCACTGCCGTCCATACAGTCCGGATAACTGTCACAGACGTGGACCAGTTCTATGCACTGACCGTTGGCACACTTGAACTCGGTGCAGTTTGTTGCTGCACACACACACACACACACACACACACACACACACACACACACACACACAAACACACATGCAGAGAGTTATCATCATCATCACCATGACACCACACGCACTACGACACACGTGAAACAAGCATTAGAACACCTACCATTTCAGACATTTATTATCAGTCAGCACTTTAAGTCACTCGGTATATTTCATCGATGCTGCCACTGCCACTGGTACTGGTACTATTGCTACTGCTACTACCTCCACCATCACTTTCAACAACTACTGCTACAACTAAATCTACTAATATTACCACTTTTTCCGATCTCCCAGGTCAACATATGTTCAGACCTGGAAGTGCCTGAACCCCCTTCGTGCGTTTACGTATGCAGAAGATCAAACAAGCATGTTAAAGATCCTGTAAACCATGTCAACGTTCGGTGGGTTATGGAAACAAGAACATTCCCGGCATGCACATCCACGAAAACGGTGTATGGCTGCGTACATGGCGGGGTAAATAAACTAAACTGTCATACACATAAAATGCTACATGTCTGTTTGAGTGTGTATGTGTGCGTGACTGAAACCCGATTGAATGACACAGGAAACGAATGATGAGTGCCCAGTGGCAGCATCAGTCGGCTCTACCCAGGTAGGCAGTCTCTTGTGCAAATGACTCCGTGTTTGTCAAGAGGTTAGAGCTTAGTTCCGACCGAGGATAGGTGCTATTGAAGTATCCATATCGTCATCACCATCACTACTACAACCCGTTTCGTGCGTGCACGTGCGTGTATGCGTGCGTATGAATACAGCTAGGTTGTTTTTTTTTTCTTATGGAAAACAGCCCTGCAAATCGTAAGCAGTCTTCTGACTCTTCCATTCAGCAGAAGGCAACCGATCCTGATCTGTTAATTAAAGAATGTGACAATGTAAAAACGACCACTCACAGATACAGTCCTTCTCATCGGACCCGTCCAGACAGTCAAACATGGCGTTACAGACCATGGAACGTCGGATACAGTGGCCGCTCAGACACCGGAACTCCTCTTTCTCGCATGGCTTCTCACAGCTCTCCCCCTCGCAGGAAAGTGTGCCGTTCTCACAGCGACTGCACAATCATAACGGTGACGATCATTGTGACAATGATTATCACTCCTCACAGGATAAATCCCAAACACCCTCGACGCCTCGACGTTACATCGACACTGGGGACAACGGGCAAAACTAGCTTAGTTTTGTTCAAACTCACGTGTGATCACATTTAAACTTCTGGCTATGAAGACATCTGTCACATACTTAGTATGTACATGTATCAGGACATGACTGTATATAAGATCTTCGTGTTGTCCTGTTCATCTATAACTGTGTTGTATTGTGACATGTTCCAAATAAAATACTGTTTAAACCAACGGGCAAATCTCGACGTCTTAAACATATGGCAGGTAACAATAGTTACGGGCGCAATAGCCGAATGGTTTAAGCGTTGGACTTTCAATCTGAGGGTCCGGGGTTCGAATCTCGGTGCCGCCTGGTGGGAAAAGGGTGGAGATTTTTCCGATCTCCCAGGTCAACATATGTGCAGACCTGCCAGTGCCTGAACCCCCTTCGTGTGCATACGCTAAAGATCCTGTAATCCATATCAGCGTTCGGTGGGTTATGGAAACAATAACATACTCAGCATGCACACCCCTGAAAACGGAGTATGGCTGCCTACATGGTGGGGAAAATAAACAAAAACGGTCATACACGTAAAATGTTACATGTTTGGCTGAGCGTGTATGTGTGCGTGCCTGAAATATGATTGAACGACACAGGAAACGAATGATGAGCGCCCAATGGCAGCCGTCAGTCGGCTCTACCCAGGTAGGCAGCCTGTTGAGTAAATGACCCCGTGTTTCCAAAGCGCTTAGAGCTTGGTCTCCGACCGAGGATAGGCGCTATATAAGTATCCATATCAATCAATATCAATCAATCAATAGTTCAATAAGTGAGGCACGAAAAAGTGTCTCGGCCGATCTCACTCCATTTGCCTCAGCAGAGAGCGGGAATGGCGTTTCTGGTTTCTACAGCGTCTTCAACGTTTTCTACGTCGTCTTCAACGTTTTCTACGTCGTCTTCGCTACAGCGTCTTCAACGTTTTCTACGTCGTCTTCAACGTTTTCTACGTCGTCTTCGCTACAGCGTCTTCAACGTTTTCTACGTCGTCTTCGCTACAGCGTCTTCAACGTTTTCTACGTCGTCTTCAACGTTTTCTACGTCGTCTTCGCTACAGCGTCTTCAACGTTTTCTACGTCGTCTTCGCTACAGCGTCTTCAACGTTTTCTACGTCGTCTTCGCTACAGCGTCTTCAACGTTTTCTACGTCGTCTTCAACGTTTTCTACGTCGTCTTCGCTACAGCGTCTTCAACGTTTTCTACATCGTCTTCGCTACAGCGTCTTCAACGTTTTCTACGTCGTCTTCAACGTTTTCTACGTCGTCTTCGCTACAGCGTCTTCAACGTTTTCTACGTCGTCAACCCCTTCTCCGACCACTGCTTCTCCCTTTCCCCTTTTCAACATTTCCTTTTCCCCTCCGTTGGCTCGGCGAGGTCTGGCTTGAGGAAACCAGTCCGAGAGAGGGAGACCTTTGAAAACAACCGAAGGGCCGCTGTCTGCATCGACCTCTGGACGGCTGAGTATTCGTTCTGTCAGCGGGTTGGCATGACTGTGCGGTGTGGTGGACGGTATGTCAAATGTTTCCCGCTCCAGATGGGAGCGAAGAGCCAAAAGACAATCTAGCATGGAGGCCCACCTAGTGCTGTTTGATGGACACTTACATACTCGTGATAACTACTTGTGCCAGTTGGTGTACACTTACATTGGGTAAGGGCATTGTATTAATGGTGTGAATGAGCGGGTAAGCAAATCAGGAGTTAATAATAATAATAATAATAATAATAGTATTTATATAGCACTGAATCTTGTGCAGAGACAAATCAAAGCGCTTTCGCACCAGTCATTCACACGCATGCATAACTCTAAAACTGGAGAAACTGAAGACAAGGAAGAGGCAGGGAAGGGACGCTATTTTGGGAAGAGGTGGGTTTTAAGGCCAGACTTGAAAGAGCTGAGTGTGGAGACTTGACGAAGCGAAAGAGGAAGTTCATCCCAATTGCAAGGTCCAGAGACAGAGAAAGAACGGCGGCCAACAGTTGAGTGTTTGAATCTGGGTATGCGTAAACAGAGTGGATCCGAAGCCGATCGTAGAGAGCGAGATGGAGTGTAGAGGTGAAGGCAGCCACAGAGATAGGAAGGGACAGAGTTGTGAATACATTTATAACATAGAGTGCTGATCTTGTACTTTATTCTGTGTGAGACAGGGAGCCAGTGGAGATGTTGCAAAAGAGGAGTGATGTGCTCAGATCTTTTCTTTCTGAGGACGAGTAGGGCAGCAGAGTTGTGTATGCGCTGAAGAGACTGAATGGATGAAGCAAGCAAACCAGGCAATAGAGAGTTACAGTAGTCAAGCCGAGAGATAATGAAAGAAACGACAAGTCTAGATGTTGCGTCAATGGACAGATATTTCCGGATGGAACTGATGCGCCGCAATTGACAGTAGCAGGATTGACATGTCTGATTAATTTTTGCATGGGCAGTGTGTTGTTCAAGGACAACGCCGAGGTTCCTGACTGAACTGGAAAGAGGGATGGATGTACTGCCAAGTTTGATTGTGTCAGTTGTAAAGGAAGAGAGTTTTTGTTTAGTTCCTATGATCATTGTTTCAGTTTTGTCCGCGTTCAATTGTAACGTATTTTGAGTCATCCAGTTTTGAATGTCAAAGAAGCAGTTGGATGTTTCTTGCAAGAGCGACAACAGTTTTTCGGGGGTATCACTCTTTTGGAGTTGAGTGTCGTCAGCATAAGAATGATGACTGATATTATGGCGGTTGATAATTTCAGCGAGAGGAGCAGTGTACAGTATGAAGAGCACTGGGCCTAAAACAGATCCCTGTGGGACTCTATGTTCGATATTAACGGGTTCAGACTGGAAATTATCAACAATGACAGACTGGAATCGATCAGTGAGATAAGGTTTGAACCAGTTTAGAACAGTGCCGTTGATACCAAATGTAAAATGAAGACGGGAAAGAAGGATTGAATGGTCTATCGTGTCAAAGGCGGCTGACAAGTCGAGAAGAGTGAGAAGGGAGTTAAACTGTTTATTATCGAATTGATTATTGTAAAATTCATTTCCGTGGCTTTGTCAGCTGCTGAAAATCACTGTATGAGTGAGCGGTGTGAGCTTTGTGTGAAAAAGAGAAATAACTGACCATTGCCGACAGTCGACAGTGAGAGTGTGTCCGGGTGACACGGTACGGCCATGCAGTGTGCATGGACACTCTGACTGCGGTACACACTCCAGGCTCCCAGAATCTGAAACCACACAGCAGTAAGTACTGACACTTCACCCCCACTCTCCCCTCTCTCCCCCAGAATCTGAAACCACACAGCAGTAAGTACTGACACTTCACCCCCACTCTCCCCTCTCTCCCCCAGAATCTGAAACCACACAGCAGTAAGTACTGACACTTCACCCCCACTCTCCCCTCTCTCCCCCAGAATCTGAAACCACACAGCACTAAGTACTGACACATCATCCCTGAATGCAACATACAACTGATAATGTTATAATCTGAAGTGCTCTTTTAAAGAAGACAGGAGGAGTATCAGATGAAGTACATGATTTACCATGGCTTCCATTGCAAGACAAATACAAGCGTGAAAACAGAACATAGACCCCTTGAGCTAATCCTGTGTCCTGATGATTTGGAGTGTATTTGTTAAAGTGTATTTCCAAAAGAAGGAGGGCAGAGACGACAGGCACTTACTTGATCGCATGTAACCGCCCGGGCAGAAGCAACCTTCAACGCACGGTTTCTTCTCGCACTCTGTAGGCTCTGCTCCACAAATAGCTGGGCATGGTTCGCCACACGCCTGGTACTGAGATCCACCGTCACACTGGATAGCTGTTGACACAATGCAGTCGGATGCCGCGCAGTGCAGTTCAATGTTATTTTTAATTCAAGACTCAACGAATTTAATGTTAGACCTCCGGCCTATAAACATTTGAGGCGCCCATGTACACACATGATCGCAAAAAGAAATGCCAGTTGTGTGTAACGAAATGCAGCACAAAACAGTACAGCGCAACATGGAGCAAAGTGGGACAGGACACGACAGAGCAGTACGGAACAGCACAACACAGCAAACACAAGCCCAGTACAAGTGCATTTCAGTACTCTACAGTCTATTTCAGTACAGTGAATCAACACATAAATGCAGTGCAATAAAAATGAGTATATCACATTTTCGTTTTACTCCATTAAGATTACTTGCCTGAACTCACACATTTCTTGCAAAAAAGAGACAATTTCTGTGTCTTGTTTTGTTTTGTAGGAAAAACACCAAACATTTAACACTTAAGCATAAATTGGGCTTACTACCGTGTACATAAACAGAGAACCAGGCTGACAAGTTGATATGATTGAACTTTAATCGACGTACCTTTAAACACGGTGAAACATAAACAAAGAAGTAAACATTTAAACTGAAAAACGAATGTTTCATATTCGGATCACTTGCTCCGAATATGAAACATCAGCAATAATGGCTTACATACTGAGTACAATCTAAATAAGGTGCACACGAATAGATCAGAGGCAAACAACCCAGTTTGTTCATTTGTTGCAAACTGTGGTCTGAGTACAATCTAAATAAAGTAATAAAGTGCACACGAATAGATCAGAGGCAAACAACTCAGTTTGTTCATTTGTTGCAAACTGTGGTCGAGGAAAAAGAGGAGAATACTGAAATGACGTAGAAATAAATGTCGCCAAACTGAACGTCTTTGTGCACTCGCATTTAATTATTATGGAACTACACCTTTTTTTTATGAAATCTTAAATTTCTTAGCCAGAACTGAACAACAACTTAGAGATGAGTTGTAGTGAGGTTCGACGGTTGGCTACGAGGATCTACACAAAAATTCTTGAAAACAGTTGACATGATACTAACCTGCATTTATACCTAACCACAACTGACACACATTAGAGTAGATAGGTATATCTGTGCTGATGAACGAAGAACCGAAAAACAAAAGAAACTACACAAAAGAAAACTGTGTCTGTATGAAAATCCTCACAGAACTTCCTTTACATCATTTGAGCGGTGTTTCATAAGAAGCACTGCTTTATATTTGGTGTTCCAAGCTACCAAATGACAGTATCAAGCACAAAAATTACTCTATTAACAACAAATATACAAAACCCCCAAGAAACTACATTTCGAAGATAAGCCATCCTTTTTTGTGCGATCACCGCTTTTCGGCCTCAACTTTTTAACTTCAAACTACCCAGAAGAGATAGAAGGGGCTGAATGAAAGGCTAATATTGATGTTCTCGAATTTCATTTTGAGTGATTTTTTTCCACTGGCGTCACAATTTTTTACGCATTTACGTTAGGCATACCTTGCTTGTTTATCTGCTGGAATTAAGTCCTGTATAATCTTTGATTGTACTGAATAGATGGGACTAACCTGATCCGATCATCATAGGACTTGTCTTAATTACTAAAATCACTTCAAATGACCTATTTTGATATTGTTGTAAGCGAACGGCATTATTAATAGCTGGTTCTGAAAAAAAAAAAAACAACAACCAAAATCAAGTGGAAACGTTTATCCAGGTTTAATTTATATTTGAGCAAACTCTAAGTTAAGATATGAAACTAAGACAAATAAACAGAAACATTTTCAAAGATAACACATAAGACTAAAACTAAATACAGAATGCATGTTCACCCGGTGATAGCAAACGCATTTATAAATTATCTGATGCGCGCATGCTTATGCGTTGACAGCAAATATCTCACAGACATGAATTACTGACACTGATTCCCGCAGACGGCAACAGGAGATATCTTTTTCTCGCTACTTGCCGCTCATGTGCCCTGATACTTCATACAAAGCCGCCTTTGTCTTTGAATTTTGTGGCAATGAGTCTTTTGGGGAAAGGTTTGAAATAGCACGTTTTGATAAAATTACTAACAGATGTGCAACGTTTAGCAAATACAAAACTGTAAGACTCACGGCAAAGTCTCTGGTGTCTGTATCTGGCGGGGAAGCCGGCGTCACTGCAGAAGCCAGCAAAGGAAGCGATGGCGTCACACAAGCACTCACAGTCTCCGCCACTCTCACATCTGAAACAACACAGAAATACTCGCACACTGTCCGTTTCACCACTGTAGCCGAAGCGTCACATTAAGACTTGACATATAAATTTAATGTGTATAATAATTTACATTATTATACGAAATAAATGTCAGTCATAAATCCTTAACTATCGTAATGCTGGTTCTGGTAGGTGATCCCAAAGACACGCATAAAGCCATCACCAACTATCACGAACTATCCTGTTGTCATCATAAACTTCATGACTTCTCTTTGTACTGTCTAAAATATCGTTATAAACCCTAAGTGTTGGTGGGACTAAGCAGCAAGAAACAAGCGTACGTGCAAGCAGAGTTCACACAGTTGTCAAAGTAAGTATGAACAACGTCTGGGTTGGTCGAGTTGCGACAGGCGGAAAAGGCGTCTCCACTGGCAATGACGTTACAGGACGTTTCGGCCCACTGTTTCTTTCGGGAGTTCTGCACAGACACAACATCTGTTTGCATGGTTGTCACGTTTAAAAAAAAAAAGTATAGAAGCAAAATAATCTAGATTATGAACCTCAATTCACTGACAATGAACATGGGATTAGGTGAGAAATGGAGGATGAAGAGGGAAAAGAGGAAGGCACTAAGAGAGAGAGAGGGAGAGAGAAAGAGAGAGAGGGGGAGAGAGAGAGAGGGGGGGGAGGGAGGGAGGGAGAAGACAACATTATTTCATTTTCGAGCCCAATAGATAAGCACTTGTGTGCGTTTTTCATTCAGTTCTCGTCAAAGAACTCAAAAGTTTAATGTACATCGGCCTTTGGCAACAATACATACAGAGGGAGATAGGTACAGAGACAGTTAGATAATCAGATAGACGGAGAGAACAGACAGACAGAAGTTGATGAAACAATGTTAACTTTTTTCATGAGTTGGTTTACATTTTCTTTGCTTGATATTATCCAAAGAACGAACTGACAGTGGCAAAAATACATTCCAAACAGAAACGTTGGGATCTATGACTTTTCCTCACTGCTTAAAGTATTTGTTTTGCAAACTCCCGTGTCTGATTATTCTGATTCAGACGAGAACTGTTTAGGACATATTCTGAACTATGTCTCTTGAAACTTAACCAGAAAGGACATGGATGAAAAATGCCGCAGACTAAAACTATTGGTCCTAAACCAGGCAGTGAACTGTCTTGTGAAATAAAACTGTCAAGATGAATCCTTTAAACTCAAATCATATTTCCTATGAGTAAAATGTGCCAGGCACTTGAAAAGAAGTCCGGTGGTATTACATCACACTGCCAATGGCTAAAAGAACGTACTGGTGATAAAAACTCTTGTTAAAACATTGAACTATTATCTGTCTTGTGGGATCCTTAAGCTGACAAGAATTATCTAAAACGAATGATGTGCTTAAACCGTCTGTTGATTCTTCTTAAGACAAACAACGGGCAAAGGATATTGCTGGCTGTATGTGTCTGTGATTCTCAATAATGCATGCAAAAGTTGAAAAGTTTTTGTTGGATAAATTTCTATTTTGATCTTCAAACAGACATGTTGAAATGCGCGACTGGCTAATGTGTCTGTTAGTCATCTATTAGGCAATGACTAAATGTATTATGGTGAAAACTATAGCTCCTCAGTCAGGCAATGTAGCCATGAAAGACTAAAACTGTTGCACAATCCTCAGTCAGGTGTGCAGTGACTAACATGAAATGCCTGTCGTGGACTAAAACTGCCCATTGATTCAAAATCAAACGTGAAATGACCAGAATCAACTGCAAGACTGAAATCACCTATTGGTCCTTAATGAGACAGACAACATGCTGAAATATGTCGGGAGATAATATGTCTATTAATCGTAAATCAGGCTGTCAATGCTAAAATGTATTCCAGTCTAAACTTGTCAGGCAATGGTGATGAGAACGAATAATGGACTACAAATGACCGTCTACGTTCAGCCAGATACTGAGTGCTGACCTCTTCACACTTGTTGTCCTCCACTGGAGGTTTGGTGTCCACACACAGATTCATGTCGGCCCAGTTCTTTGCCACCTCCGCCAGCGACATGACCGGGTTGTTGTCTTCACCCACATAGTCATTGGTGGTGACACCATCGAAGTTGCCGCACAAACCATGGATGTTGCTGAAGGCACCATGGTTCACGATGATCTGTGCTGTCACACCTGCCAATACACACATGTTCGTGCATGAATGCATAGTGAATCATAAAACACAAGACAGATCATGACATCAGACAACATGGTTAGTGAGGTTACAACAACAACAAAAATGATAATGAAAATGATGATATCATTATTGTCATTATTATTATTATTATTATTATTATTATTATCATTATTATTGTTGTTGTCGTCGTCATCATCATCATCACCATCATCATTATCATCATCATCATCAAGGCAATGACGATGATAACAACAGCAGCAACAACAACAACAACAACAACAGCAGCAGCAATAATAATAATAATAGTAATAACAACAACAACAACAATACTAATAATAATGAATACTCATTCAGCACTTTTTCTTAAAAAGAGCTCAAAGCAATTTTGGTTTAAACACATGTACATTGACAAATAAACAGCAGAGTAACAACAAGTTAACGGCTGAAATCATGCTCAAGCATGTGATATATCATTTTCATTTGCTTTGCTTTGATGGCTGGTGAACGTTACATAAATGCAGTCATGTTGAAATAGAGGTTTTCAAGTTGAATATGAATGACAGTTTTTGAAGTCAATGTTTCCTTCTTTGAGCAGCCATGGCGATGAATATAGACCACAGAAAGACAAAAGTAAATACAACATGATCCTTGTCGAGCTCATTGTTCAAAACATACAACAGAACAAGAGAGAGGAAAGGCCTTTAAGACTCACTTGTGATACACACTTTAAAGAAAAATTCTAGAAAATATTTTTTTTGAAAACTCAGTTGTTAAAATGTGTTCTGTATTTATCTTACAGTTTCGGGTAAAAAAAAAAAAAAAAAAAAAAAGCAGCATAAAAGCAGATTCGAACCAAGCACTTTTGGGTGGAATGAAACAGTTTTAGTCACAGTGCCATAGCGTATCCACTAATAACGTTCAAAAATTAACATTAAAGCATGTTAGTTTCTTAAGGGTGAGAAATTGATTGCGGTATTCGAAGTGATAGCACTGTTTAAATCATGTTATTTTGGTTTATCTCGGGCATAAAAGAAATTCTTTGAACTGCGCGGTAGGGGAGACGTTGCCATCGCCTCAAGCACATCGCAACATGTTTTCGTTTTCTCCTCTGTGGAGATCAGGGACCGTGTTCATGAGGACTGACTTGCGTACGGCGGGCGTAAAGCGAAACGTCTGGACTTTGAACGTCAAAACTTTTGTGGTATTCATGGGGCGGGCGTGAAGGTCTGACAACGAACGACTGGACTTCTCACAAATAGTTCTTGATTACGCCTTCGTTCTTATTTAAGAAAGGGATTTGCCTGAATGTTCCCCTGTGCGCATGCTTGTCAGCTGTGTGTGTGTGTGTGTGTGTGTGTGTGTGTGTGTGTGTGTGTGTGCATGTGTGTGTGTGTGTGTGTGTGTGTGTGTGTGTGTGTGTGTGTGTGTGTGTGTGTGTAATTATAATTTTGATGTATCATGTTTCTTTTTGTTGTATTTCAAGGAAAGGCTCAACAGAAATAATCTCTTGTTATCATTATTATTATTGTTATTATTATTGTCATCATCATAATCATCATCATCATCATTATATATTCTAGTTGACTGTAGTGCTTAACAAAAATAAATGCGCCGTTTGCCTTAATCAAGCAAAGTCTGGGCTTGTATTCATGGGGCGGGTGTAAACGGAAACGTCCGGATTAA
>NC_134887.1:21960359-22190359 GCF_041734735.1 Babylonia areolata
GGTGGTCTGGACGCTAGTCATTCGGATGAGACGATAAATCGAGATCCCGTGTGCATCATGCACTTAACGCACGTAAAAGAACCCACGGCAACAAAAGGGTTGTTCCTGGCAAAATTCTGTCGAAAAATCCACTGCGATAGGAAAAAACAAAACAAATAAAACTGTACGCAGGAACAAATACAAAAGATGGTGGCGCTGTAGTGCGTGCATCTACAAGCTTAGACAATTTAGATTCTCAAAAGATTCAGCCATAGATAGCCTCAGTGACTTGGTGTTATACACAATAGCACCAGTGTCTATGATGACAACAACAATAGCAAAACCGGAAAGAACAACAACAAAAACAAACACTGCAAAATGGAAAAAAGGAAAGAAAAAAAAACGGATGATGGGTTTACGTTGATGGACTTGTCGATGGGTTTCTTGGCAGCGGTTTTGCAATCACTGTAGACGGAGAGGAACTCGCCACTGGGAATAACGCTGCGCTGAGTTGACATCAGTTCGTCCTTGATGTCACCATTCAGAGTTCCGCACAGACCGTATGTCTGGTGACAGAAAGCGATGACTGTTTTTTTTTTTTTTTTTGTTTTTGTTTTGTTTTTTGTCATTGCTGTTTTTTGTTTGTTTGTTTGTTTGTTTTGTTTTTGTTTTTTTATTTTTTGGGGGGAGGGGAGGGGTGCAGGAGGGGCGGGGGGGGGGGGGGGGGGGGGGGGGTTCCACTGGAAGTAGGCCCCCAAACTGACTCATACCACTTTACACAAAGGAACATCTGCTTCAGACACTCATTGTGTGTGTGTGTGTGTGTGTGTGTGTGTGTGTGTGTGTGTGTGTGTGTGTGTGTAGTTAGGCATGGATGCACACACACACACACACACACACACACACACATACACACACACACATACACACATACACGCGCGCGCGCGCGCGCGTGCGTGCTACTGTGTCAGTCTGTCTCTCTGCAGTAATGGCCATGCAAACTGAACCAGCTTGTGTAGCTGTTCTTAATGAAAGCCGTGTGCTTTCTTTTTCGTGTGTTTTGCACATTCTGTTTTACCTGGACACCGCCCCACCCCCTGTGACTGAACCCACTCACCATATCTTTGAACAGAGCAGACTGAGCCGCCACGTGTACCATGCCGCTCGTGCTGACGAAGACACGTACGCCGGGGTTGAGGTCAATGGCGTAGTAATCCTGTGACACCTTGCGTATGAACAGGTCCAGGCTGCCGAAGGCGTTGTCCGTGATGAATTCACCATCTGAACCGACTATGACAGAGCCCGACACGCCGTCCACAGTCACGCGCACTCCGTGCAGACACGTCACACCTCCACTGCAGTCCTTGGCCAGCAGCTCAATCTTTTTGCCACCAGTCTGTTTAGGATATATCACGAAAACAATCACTTTCAAAGACAAGGAACCCTGGGTTTGGCAGAACATGCAGGTCGTGAAGACGATATGGAAACAGTTTCTACAGACAAACCTGACTGAGGCTACATGTGTATGTCACAAGATACGGTTCGTGGATAAATACATCATTGCATGATAATCATTCAAAACCCTCTTTTGTAGAGTTCAGCACAGCTTATGGATTGTTATTGTCGGTAACTCCTGGACCTTATGTTACTCCCGCATTTTTCTCTTGGTGAGAAACCAGTAACACATACTTCTAACCCCCAGTATGCAATATGTAATAAAGATTGTATGTAATGTATCTGTTCAATGCCTAATTGACATGATAACCCGTCATACTCTATGGTATAATGTGTGGACTGTGGCTAAAAGGGGTGAGCATTTGCCAGCCCAAACGAAGGATCAAAGCGATGTGGCACACACACAGTAGCCGACTAACAACCTTGGTCGACTTCAAGCAGGCAATGTGGATATGACCCAGATTTTAGCGGAGATACTGGTTGTTCTGAGATTTACACATACTGTGGCATAGCACGAGTCACACGAGCCTGAAAATTTGTAAACTTCATGTGGAGCTTGGGGGCGTAGTCAAGTGTAAAAAGGGTTAAGGCGAGTGTCATGAGAACATTAAAGGCTTTCCAAGGAAAGGAAGTGGAGAGGGGAGGGGGAGGAGGAGGGAGAGAGGGACTTGTGACTGATATTGGCACACATATTGGAAATGTTCCAAAATGTGTGTTGCGTGGTAGTTTCGACTGTTATTTTAGTTCAGTTACAACACCTTGGACATCAGGACTTCATTTTG
The DNA here is from genome assembly GCF_041734735.1 of Babylonia areolata. Classification (NCBI taxonomy): domain Eukaryota; kingdom Metazoa; phylum Mollusca; class Gastropoda; order Neogastropoda; family Buccinidae; genus Babylonia; species Babylonia areolata. Next base: position 21,962,576 of record NC_134887.1, read on the forward strand.
TGGGGTTTCTTTGTTTGCATGGTTGCTTGTGTTGTTACTTTGTTTGTTGAAATATTCACAGATATGTTTGTGTATCAAGAAACATAAAATTACACTGCTGAAATATTCATTTAAAAAACACTAAAAAAAAATTCCTTTGCTGAACCAGCTCGAAATCATGATCTGGACGAAAAGTATTTTCGATGAAGGGGTCCGTTTCCTTTCAGAAAAACCCCACACTTTTGCATTGCATACGTTTGACAAAAAATATAGCCTGGAGAATCGTTCGTTGATTTATACCTATGCTTACTGAAAATTCCTGGCAGAGGCCGGACAGCAGGAGTCATGTTTCCACAGCAGAAAACTGGTTTTAATCTGCCATATAACAGAGGGCCGGGACGTCTGATGTCAACTTTAGGCTTGTAAGTTTAGCTTTACGGTCATGTGGTGTGCTGGATAGCAGATTAAGTAACTCTAAAACTGTTATATATGGAACTACTTTGGGTCGCTGGCATGCGAACCCTTGGTGATGTGAACATTTCTGGAAGAATCAAAACAATATAAACTTTTGGTTTTCGAAAATACTTATATTTCTTTTTACAGTTTCTTCAATACATATTTCTATTATAAAATAAAAAAATCAATGACAATTTCTTTTGTACTAAAATTGCCCTGAAACGAACTTCCTTACCTTGTCGGGTACGTCTACATGAGTGTTACTATTTGGATTATTCTTTCTCCTTCAGTAAAAGGACAGGTAACATAAAGGCTAACGTACCTGGTCCTGCATCAGAGTGAGAGCGCATGAGTCGGCCTCAAAGGCGTACGTCAGGCCGTCAAAGGTGTGCACGGTGTTGCCCAGCACAGAGCAGGACCCCATGCACTGTGCCCTGCTGTCTTCACAATCCCACAGACCGTAGGCTCCACAGGTGCTGTCACAACGAATCAAAGGTCACTGCCAGCTACCCTCAGCGTACACTGCTATTATCAAAACACGTTACTAATACCTCACGAGAAGTCACGGGTTTCTTTAATGGACCTTCACTTTGCAGCAGCTGAGGACATTTGATTTTTTTAAGCACCAACGACAACAAAATGAAACGATTCTTTTTATTCAGAGTTTGACAATGACTGTAACATTTTGATAAATGTGTTGTTGTTTTTTTAATACATGACATATGGATAGAAATTGGAGCAAATCAATTAAAGAGTGGAAAAAACCTTTCAGATATGTTTACGTTTTATCTGGAATCAAATACAGCCATACCTTTAGCTTTTTAGAACGTCAACAACATCTTGAGTGTTCATCAATAATGGGGAAAGTTGTCAAACTGTATGTACGGCACGAAGTTCGCATCAGTACAACCAGATGACTTTTGTATGGCACAATTCTTTTGGCATATGAAAATATTGTATGTACGGTGATTAATGTTGGTCTCCATGACAACAGCAAGCGTTTGAAAATGACTGCCTAAACCATTCCCCCCACCTCACCTGTTCATCTTCAGCTTCACTTTCTGTGGCGTGTGTGTGTGTGTGTGTGTGTGTGTGTGTGTGTGTGTGTGTGTGTGTGTGTGTGTGTGTGTGTTTTGTTGTTGTTGTTGCTGCTGTTGTTTTTCGACCGATATATCCCACTGGTTGACTGATGTATCGGATGACTTATCGATTGATGAACAATATCACCGTTTCACATGTACCAATGACAACGACAACTGATCCGAAGTCTCTGCTCGTGACTACAGTCCCAACGAGACCTTACTCTCCGTTCTGAACAAAACACGACAAACCAGGATTTAAAAGACACGATGGTCAAGCCATAACGTTCATCTCCCTTCCTTTTGCAAAGCGCTGTTGGTAAGTATAAGTTATTTCTAAATTAACCGTGAAAAAATGTTGTTGAAAACCATCTTCAAACTCAAAAGCCCGACAAGAAACGATATACCGATATCGATCATCATCTGTAAACTCAAACTAAACACAAATACGGTGCAACTAATCCGTTACAGCTATTTCTTGTTGAGAAAAGCTACAAACAGATTACCAAGATGAGAGTAAAAATGTTGTAGGTGAGCTCTCTCACTTCGATCTTCAGTCACTGAATGGCCTTAGCCGTTATCTAAATCCAACGTTCGGGGCAAAGTGAAGGTTTATCATGAAAAGACTTTTGATGGTGTCGGAATACAGTTTCAGAGTAAAATCGTCAAGTGATAACAGAGAAATGAGCACCGTCAACTGTTTTCAGTACCGATTCAATATGTGTCCTACAAAATAGTGACAACGTCGGTCAAACAATTTGCAAACAAGAAATAAAGGTCCATACGGATAAACGTGTTCCACTGTTACACACAGACACACACACACACACACACACACACACACACACACACACACACACACACACACACACACACACACAGAGTCGTACACACACACAGTCATCATCATCATCACCATAACACCACACACACACTACAACACAAATGATAGAACCATCAGAACACGTACCATTTCAAACATTTATCGGCGGACTGGATGGTGTCGTCTATGTTGTAGTAGCGGTTGTCGTCCCCAACACACTGGCACTGGGCGGGTTCCAAACACGTGTCGTTGATCCGTGCCTTGCCATGTGGGCACACACAGCCTGCGTGTCCGTCTGTCTTGCACGATTCATGAAAGTAGCTCTTGGCAGACTTGCCGCAGGTCAGTGGGCAGTTGGTGTGTATGACGGCTTCATACACTTTGCCTTCCGGGCAGGTTTTGGCTGAAATGTTATAATTAATTATTATGCTTCTTAGCATGTGTACCTCTTGCTTACTTTTGTATTGACTTATCAAACAAATTTTGTCAGTCTCGTTGCTGACAAGGGAGTTAACTGGTATGTACATTTGAGAGGGCCAACTAATTCCTCTCCTGTTGTTTACAATCGGGGAATTTCTGAAAAATCATCAGTGGTCACCTGAGTCAGTGACTGTGGCAATCCTGTCGGCGTCATGTCCTTTGAGCCATGTCTTATCAAATACCTGTGTAAGGGTGGATGCTGAGAACAGCGGCAAGTAAGCGACGCACTGGAAAATGCCACTGGAATTATCTGGACTGCGAAGTTTGTGGATGTCAACACTGTTGCTAAGAATGATTCGCTAATGGCTTAGTCCCTTTCCCAAACCAAGGTTCTGATGTCCAACGTTCCCAAACTTGGGTCATTGCTTCAGCTGTTTCCACACTTGATCTGTAGTCACCTGCTAGAATAGATGTATTGACACTAGCTTGTGTGGGGCTAATCAAACTGCTTATTTGGAGCAGTATTTGAATTTTGCTTGTTTGAAGCTGATCTATTTGACTGCTTGTGTTAAGCAGATAATTATTGAATAGTAGGAGAGGAGCAGGAGCCACAGTTAATTACAGTGGTATTGAATTTCTGAAAAATCATCAGTGGTCACCTGAGTCAGTGACTGTGGCAATCCTGTCGGCGTCATGGGTAGTTATTGTCCTGCATAGGGCAGAAAGGATTCATCTACATGAGTAGAACTGTTACTTGTGTTTGCATTTTGAAACTATGTGTTTATTCTATGTATTTGCACACGTTGTTGTGTTTTTTTTGTTTTGTGGTTTTTTTGTTTTGTTATTTTTGTGTGTTTTTTCTACTTTGGTATTGTGCTGATAATGATACTGTTTTTTGTTTCAGCTGATTAATTTTTTAGGGGGACTGTTTCGGTTGTGTATAATAACTTCTGAGACCCTTCACTGGGAAGTGCAGGAGTCAGGCCAGGTACTGATAAACAAAGACGTCAATCCTGTGTCCTTGTTGTTCAAAGATCCACCCACCTGTTCTTCCTTCTTCCTGCTCTTCATCTACACTTCATGGCATTGCCCATCAGGCTACAAATGTCCAGTTCGACAGGCTGCCTGCTATGTCAAGACAGGAGCGAAAATGTTGCTGCTGGGTTAATTTGTGACCAACTTCATCCCTGATCTAACTACCCATTGCCTGCTGACCAGCACATGTAGCACTTCTGTAATTCTACAGATCCTTTTTTTTTTAGCAGCATCTGGGTGGTGTTTAAGCAAATAACTTGATGAATACAGCATGAGCCAAGAGTGTTTTAACGTCATATTCTGCCCCGTTTTGTTGAATGGCCCCATGTCGCCGAAACAAACTGTCCTGGTCAGCTCCTCACTGTGAAAAGAGCCACTGCTCGCCGCTGTCTGTGCATGGTGATGTCCTTTGTGGAAGAACCATTGGTTTTGAAAGTGTGTGTGTGTGTGTGTGTGTGTGTGTGTGTGTGTGTGTGTGTGTGTGTGTGTGTGTTTGTTTGTTTGTTTGTGTGTGTGTGCGTGCGCGCGCGCGCGCGCGCGCGTGTGTGATTTTTCTATCTATCTATCTGCGTACCTAAGTATATCTATCTACCTTCCTAAAAATGTCTGTTTTTTCTATCTACATGTCTATCTGCGTATCTAGACATATCTATCTACTTTCCTAGAAATACATTTTTGTACCTGTTTATCATGGTTATAGCCTACATGGTTATTGAGTAAAAACGAATTGTTGCTCCCCTCCTTTCACATATCCTCCACCACCCGAGTCAGAAAAACAGAGATACTGACGACAGAAGTTCTGTGATCGCCAGTTGATGGCCACGTGAGCCTCTTTGTAGCAGGTCTGGGCGAACATATCCAGCACATTGCAGCGACCCAGTTCCGCTTTGTCCTTTCCGATGAAACGGGCAGAGCAGTAGGTTCGCATACAGAGTGCGTAGAAAGGCGTGGAGTCCACCCCCTGCACATCATTACACACACTAGCACTGGTATTCACCTTTGCCTGCCGGTGATGAATGCATGTGACGAATGATTAATGAAATTACTCGGTTCAGAGTTCGACCGTGACCTCAGAATATTGATACCAATTGTTAAGAGCGTTCCATATTTGACAGTGTAGCACACACACACACACACACACACACACACACACACACACACACACACACACACACACACACACAGAGAGAGAGAGAGAGAGAAAGAGAAAGAGAGAGAGATCCAACAATACATGAGCGCTAGGCAGAGTCGAAATTCCTGAGAATGACAACCCTTTTCTGTGGTTTGTGGACGGACTGGTAACAGTGTATTTCTTTTATTTCATGTTGTGAGTTTGTGTGGTGGAAAAGGAGGGATGTTAGCTACTTTGTGTGTATGCTTCCTTTTTTTACTAGTAAAGGTGACTGCGAATCCTCTGTTGCTACTGCTATTGCAGCTGATATGGATGACGAAAGTGATTGTTGCAACATGTGGAAGACAGAAGACTCACGTGGTCGACACACGACTTGAACATCCTGCTGTGCATGTAGCCACATGCCGCCATGGCCTCCTCTTTCAGGTCATCGGGACACGCTTGGAATCCAGCCCCGCACTACAGGACACACCGGCATGAACGGTCATTGTACTTTGACTTTAGTCAACGCTTTTTTTTTTTTCGTCAATAGGCTGGTTCTATTTTTTCGATTCGTTTATTTGAGGGCGCAATAGCCGAGTGGTTAAAGCGTCGGACTTTCAATCTTAGGATCCCGGGTTCAAATCTCGGTAACGGCGCCTGGTGGGTGAAGGATGGAGATTTTTCCGACCTCCCAGGTCAACATATGTGCAGACCTGCTTGTGCCTGAACCCCCTTCGTGTGTATACGCAAGCAGATGATCAGATACTCACATTAAAGATCCTATAATCCATGTCAGCTTTCGGTGGGTTATGGAAACAATAACATACCCAGCATGCACACCCCCGACAACGGAATATGGCTGCCTACATGGAGAAACGGCCATACCCGTAAAATCCCACTCGTGTACATGTATACGAGTGAACTGGGAGTTGCAGCCAACAAAGAAGAAGAAAAAGATTAATTTATTTACAAAACTAAACAATGATATCGCCAAAGACTGAAGACTGTAGTGTTACTTCGTGCTCTCTGTCTGTCTCGGTCACTTTCCCAGTCTCTCTGTCTTGCCGTCTGTCTGTCTGTCTGTCTGTCTCTCCCTTTATTTTGTTTTGTTTGCTTGTTGAATTTCTTTGCCCTGGGGGCTAGATGAAAAAAAGCATGTCCTTGTTTATTCCATTTCCCTCATTAAATAAATTCATGAATCAAAATTAATTAATTAATTAACTAATTCTCTCTCTCTCTCTCTCTCTCTCTCTCTCTCTCTCTCTCTCTCTCTCTCTCTCTCTCTCTCTTGTTGCTGGTATTAGATGTAAATGTGCTGGGCTTCCCTAGTTCAAGAAATCTCATGTATAACAGGTTTTAATTTTGTGTGATTACAACTAGGTGTTGGTAATGTGAAAGAAGTTCTTATTATTTTCAAGTAAAGACTTATAGACATGTTCATTCAAGAATGGTCGGGTACTATTAATGATAGAGACAGATATTCCTGTTACAGATCATTTAAAGTTAAATTCAAAAAAAGAAAATTACATAACAAATGCTGATGAATATTGTTCAGGGTGGCGTTGTCTCAGGCCAGATTTAGTGTGCTTCCTTTGAATAATAATAGGTACACTGAAAATGATGTTTTAAAACATTGTCCTTTTTGCCAAGGTGAACTGGAAGATGAATGCCAGTTATTGTCTGTTTGTCCTGTGTACACTGATTTACGGACAAAATTTCTTCAAGACTGTTTAAATGTTTCCGAGTACAATTCTCCGATCAAACAACGAGCAGAGAAATTGTTAAGTATCAAAACTTATTTTCCATACGATCAAAAGGACAAACCAGCTACTCAGACATATTTAAGTAAAATGTCAGGTCCATGGACAGTAATATATTGTGCGATGCTATTCAAGTATTGTAATAACCCTTCCCGTGCACCCCCCCTCCCCCGACCCCCCACCCCCAACCCCCCTGCCCCCTCCCTCCCCACCAGTCCCCTGGTTTCGGATTGCGGTCCATGGCCAAAGTTCATTAAAACATTTTCATTCGTTCTCTCTCTCTCTCTCTGAAACAGGATATATTACGCCTTAGCCTAATCACGCACACACCCATAAACACCTACGCATCTTAGCTATATGAAACACACACACACACACACACACACACACACACACACACACACACACACACACACACACACACACACACACTTACTGGGGCAGAAGTGACAGTGTTTTCTTCAAACAACTCTTGAAGGTTAGCTTGGTCATCTGAAACAGCAAAGACGGCTGCGAAATGATCGTGTATTAAGACTAAGGTAATGATCGTGTAAATAAAAACAACAACATTGAATGACAATAAAGGAACTAGTATAATGCTTATATAACAAAAGAACTAGTGTGATGATGGTTAAATAAATTAATTAATGTGATGATGGTGTAATAAACTAATGTGATTATAGTGTAAATAACTAATGTGATGATGGTGTAAATAACTAATGTGATGATGGTGTAATAAACTAATGTGATGATGGTGTAAATAACTAATGTGATAATGGTGTAAATAACTAATGTGATAATGGTGTAAATAACTAATGTGATGATGGTGTAAATAACTAATGTGATAATGGTGTAAATAACTAATGTGATAATGGTGTAAATAACTAATGTGATGATGGTGTAAATAACTAATGTGATGATGGTGTAAATAACTAATGTGATAATGGTGTAAATAACTAATGTGATGATGGTGTATAAACTAATGTGATTATAGTGTAAATAACTAATGTGATAATGGTGTAAATAACTAATGTGATGATGGTGTAAATAACTAATGTGATGATGGTGTAAATAACTAATGTGATGATGGTGTAAATAACTAATGTGATGATGGTGTAAATAACTAATGTGATAATGGTGTAAATAACTAATGTGATGATGGTGTAATAAAGGTACTGGTGTGATGCTGGTGTAATAAACTAATGTGGTAATGGTGTAATAAACTAATGTGATAATTGTGTAATAAACTAATGTGGTAATGGTGTAATAAACTAATGTGATAATTGTATAATAAACTAATGTGATAATTGTATAATAAACTAATGTGATAATTGTGTAATAAACTAATGTGGTAATGGTGTAATAAACTAATGTGATAATTGTATAATAAACTAATGTGATAATTGTGTAATAAACTAATGTGATAATGGTGTAATAAACTAATGTTATAATGGTGTAATAAAGTAATGTGATAATGGTGTAATAAACTAATGTTATAATGGTGTAATAAACTAATGTGATAATGGTGTAATAAACTAATGTGATAATGGTGTAATAAACTAATGTGATAATTGTGTAATAAACTAATGTGATAATGGTGTAATAAACTAATGTGGTAATGGTGTAATAAACTAATGTGATAATGGTGTAATAAACTAATGTGATAATGGTGTAATAAACTAATGTGATAACGGTGTGCGTGTAATAAAGGAACCAATGTGATAATGGTGTAATAAACTAATGTGATAACGGTGTGCGTGTAATAAAGGTACTGATGTGATGATGGTGCAATAAAGGAACAAATATAAACATCTGTGATAAAGGGACCAGTGATGAAATGAAGCCAGCTTTCTGTCCTGACAACTAGAAAGCGTGCAGTGTCCGTGCGGTCCTCGGCTATTGTTCGTACTCTGTTCAAAAAGCGGAAGTCTTTTTTTTCCCAAATAATCATGATTCATTAGACGAGGTGGGAGACGTGAGACAGGCAAAATAGTTCATAAACACGGCTGTCACGGCTGCAGGGGGACTGGTCGTTTCGAGGCATTGGAAGATGTGCAGTGAACACTAGAGTATATATAGAACTCGGTTGAACAAAAACAGAAATTAACGCTGCCATATAATTACACGAAAAATAAACACGTACATATGCAAACACCAAACACACGCACAACATACTCTCCATGCGAAACGCCCACGCAAGACATACTCTTTCCGCGCGCGCGCGCGCGCGCACACACACACACACACACACACACACATACAAACACACACACACACACACACACACACGCGCACACACACACACACACACAGTGCAAAACATACCCTGACTTATGCCATCGGCGTTTCCACAAATGCCGGAAAAGGTGCCAGCCAGCAGTGAGTTCTTCATCAAGGTGAGCATGAAGAGACCGCTGGGGTCGATGCGGAACGACAGCTCCTCGATCAGGATCCAGAAGTAGACGGACTCATCCTCCATCTTGAACACGATGTCTGAAACACACACACACAGCAGTTACTAATATCCACTGTGTTCCAATTATAAGTGTATTGACATTTTTTGAAAATAACGCCCACTGTAATCCAAATATACGTGTGTTGACATGTATCAAGAATACCTATCAAGAATACAGCATATTAGACCGAACATTGTGGTTTCCTCTTCACTTTGCCATGGATCGATGATAAAGGATGCTCAAAAATGGGTAATAACCAGAAGAATTAAGGTATCTAAATCTACGAGCAATGGTCAATTGATTTAATCTTTCTTGAATATTGTCCCACATACAGAATCCGGAAATGCACTCATAAACAATTCTGAATACTTTTACACAGCTGTATAGCAGATAAAAATCTGAACCCCTAGTATTGCCTTAAAGACTATGTTTGTGCTCTTATGAATTTATGTAGAAATGTAAAATATCTAATAATAAAAGTTGCTAATAAAGAGTCACATGTGTACATGTGCTGTAGAAATTAGAATAATATCATTATGGAATGCAAGTCTTCTTTTCTTTTCCATGGTGCCACATTATATTACGCACTGTGGTGATGGGATATCTCATCCGTGTTTTATAAGAATGGAGTACGTTATTCATTTGTTATTTGTCTTTCCTTGATTTGTTTCTTCGTCAACACACACGATGATGTTATGTTCCTTCTGTCATTTTGACCTTTAAAAAGTGTACTACAATGTAATGAGAACTTGTGGAATGTGTTCTAATTGGTTGTTATGTTTATTTGTTTTTTTCCTTTAAAAAAGCTTGTGATGTTTATCTCTATCGTGGAGAAATATAACCTTCGGTGCAATGGAAAAATTAGTAATAATTTTTGTTTGTTTTTAACCGTGAGTTGCAACTTTGTTTTTTACGTCTTAGAACGTAAAATAGAAAATGTTTTGAAATAATGAAGGACAGATGCTGAAGTTAGGAATCATATATTTGAGATAAGACAACGTAATTCATGCTTTTCAAAGACGCAGAAAATGGATGAAATAATAAACTTGTCTGAACGAAAAGATAATGTATTTGCCATTTCCACAATATGCATCTATTGCATACTCTGTGACGCTTTGGCCCATAAGAGGGCGCACACACACACACACACACACACACACACACACACACACATAGAGTGACAGATGGAATGCATCCCAAAACATGATGTTGCCTGGTAGATCCGTGGTGTAGTACATACATATGTGAACGTTTGCATGTTTACGTTGGCTTTGGTGGTGATCGGAAGTATGTGAGTACGTGGTGTGTGCATCAACACTGAATGTATTTGTTTCGATTCGCTGTGTCTCCTAAATGCCTGACGTTGTTCATCCGTTCTGTCTGTGTGGGAGGCAGTGTGTGGGCACTGACGACAAGATGTGAGGACAGGACACAGAGGATCAGATGACCACAGCGGACAACACAGGGACTGCAGTGCAGTCAAGGACTCACTGTTGCCGATGCTGCTCTTGCTGCTGGTGATGGGGATGACGCTCGTGCCGTCTGGGCCCGTCACTGTCACAGTGTCGTCCTCAACCAGCAGCGACCGTGCCACGTTGTTCTGGATGTACCTCACCGTCACCACCTGCCACGTCACACAGAACGTCACACCACGGTGTAGGAGAATACATCAGCACGTACACAAGCTGCAAGATTCAAGCTGTTACTATCGTCAATAGTTTTGTTAGTCATCTACTTATATTTATCCAAGATTAATCATGATAACAAGAAGAAGAAAGAAAGAAAGAGAAAGAAAAAGATGAATCCTGGATGACCTTCAATGTCAAGTACATATCTTTTCTTTGCTTGATATCCGTCAGCATGTGTTAGATGTTTCCCAAGATTTTTTTTTTTTTATTTTTTTTTATCCTGCTCTTTTAGTTTGAAAGTTGCTTATCGGCTCTGTTGTAAAATCGTCTGTCTTTGATGTTTTACGACAACATTATGAAGTGAGAATCATAGTGTCAAAGACGGAAAGGAAAACTGACTCAAACAAACTCTGATCCCAACCTAAATCAGCTGGCGTGTTCAACCTATGACCTGGTCCCAAACTGGAAAGACTGGCCAACCTTTATGCAAACTCTACCTTGAACCAAACCATTAGACAAGAACAGGCCGGAGGAACCTTTTCTCAGACACCGAATGTCAAACTATTCCCAAGGATATCAGATTAACCGAGTCTGTTTTATGCTGTATTTAATTGTATTGTTTTGTTTGCTTCGATTTGCATTGCGCTGTTGGCCTGTTGCATAACACTTCAGTGACAAAAAGTTGGTATTCATGGTGGAAGACTTTGACGAAGTCCGAGTCTAAACGCAGACTAAAACGGCTGACATTTAGTCCAGCGATTTCGCTGGACTACACTCCATATGCCCAGACTTTGCTAAGTACTTAAGTCAACTTGAACGCACCATCTAGAAGTGTATAATAATAATAATAATGTTAATGATGATGATGATGATAATAATGATATTATAATACTGATATTGGTAATGATAATAGTTTATTTCAATTGTGCCTTTCATTCAAATACAGCAAAAAGAAACATAATACATAAAGATTATAAATACACACACACACACACACACACACACACACACACACACACACACACACACACACACACTGGTGCTTTAAAACATAACAAACACGTGCATGCCACACGATCACACGTGTTAGTGATGCCCTCCAGACACAACAAACCAATGAAATCCAGGCTGAACAAACCAAGCGTAAACTTCAAACCGTGCAGCAGCTGACAAGCATGCACACAGGGGAACTTATTCGAGAAAATCCCTTTCTAAATCAGAACGAAGGCGTTGTCAAGAACAAATTGTGAGAAACCCAGCCATTCGTTGTCAGGCCTTCACACCCGCCCATACGAATACTGACTTTGCCGCAGCAAAAGTTTTGACGTTCAGACGTTTTGCTTTATGCAACTCAGTCCCCATGAATAGGGCCCCAGACCACAACACAAGGTGTAGTGAATGGGAAAGAAAAACATCCTGATCCTTGGACCCTCGCTGCCTTGTCGGTGTGTTGTAGCACCAGGTCATCTCTCTCTTTGTGCATTACACAGCGTTCCCCTCAGCCTCTGCACGTTTGGCATGATCCCCCCCACCCCGTCCACCCCTTTCCCTGCTTGAATACGACCTCCATCACCCTAAGAGAAGCACGTACCTTTCTGCAACTGCATTTGTTCATGGCCTCGCACATAGTCCGGGAGTAGATCTCCATGCCCGAAGAGGACTTGAGGAGAGCCACGGTGCACGTGCTGTAGTAGGTAAAGCGCGCGTCATCGAAGGTGCGGTAGATGTCCTCGCCGGCAGTCATGCACGTCACACGGTCCCGTTCCGCCGAGACCGTCTCGTTTGTGTGCTCGCCTGAGAGAGAGAGAGAGAGAGAGAGAGAATTACTTCCAGTTCACTTTATATTAGTTGCGATGGTGTTCATTTCATTGTTGTCTCACTTAACATTGTTTTGTATTACCTGTTTTACCTTTCCCGTTTTTACTGGTCATTGTTGTTGTTTTGGTGTTCTTTTTTGTGTTATGTTCGAATTACAATTCACATTGTTTCATCACTCTTCTCTGACTACCTCAGACGTTCGAGTTGATCGAGATTTAACATCAAATCAAATATTGAATACATATTCTCCAAACTCTCTTCTAAGTGACTTCTTGGTTGATCGGGTTTTAAACGCAGAAATGATGATTGATGTATGATTTTGCAGGAAACCTTTAATTTGACAAAACTTGATAATGAGAAGCACGACAAAGACTCTTGGAAACAATGCTCGTGAAAGCACCAGAAATCAAAGTATACACAACAGACTCCCATGCATACAACTGAACAAAATCTTTAGTATTACAAAAACTGCCAACAATGTCAACTCAAATCCTGCACTAATGAGTAATTGAACTTGTGCGGTTATTTAAAACATAAATATGCTGAAATGAACATTAACAAATTGCTACAAAATACCGATAGTTCGTTTGTTCAACACATTTTTTTCACACAAATGACAAACAAAAACAGGTAACTAAAATGGATTGGATTTGGATATATCATTTCCTTGTCGCAACACATTTCTCCGTGTGAAATTCGGGTTATTCTCCACACGGTCAGCGCGTCGCCATAGTACAGACAGAGAAACAGACAGATAGACAGACTTAGGAAAATGAAAGTGAACAAGTTTTATTTTCAATCCCCTTTGTATTGTAATGTATTCTTCAGCACGAAATTCCCGTCCACTTTCAAAGTTGAACCTTAAATAAAGATTGTCATTATTTGCTTGTTTTATAGAGCTTCACACTATCCCTCCATAATAAGTTAGCAGACTTAGTGCTATACTAGTAAAAAAAAAAAAAAAAAAAAAAAAAAAAAAAATTGCGAAGTCTCCACCATACCTTGTTAAATCTCGAATTTTTGGGCAAGTGCACATCAGAATGTTTTTGTTTATTTTTCTTTTATCAGAAGCAATGTTGTACGTCATGTCATGATGACTGATGTTACCGGGAGCACTACTTACCATCATGATCGTCGGGACACGTGATACACTGCGAACTGCTGCCCCAGCTACCGCCGCTGTTGCCAGCACAACACTCGGACTGTGGTTGAGTGGAGTTCGATCTTTCCCCCGTACAGTCGGCATTGTCATAACAGTACTGCTTCAACCCGGACAACTCTGCACACACACACACACACACACACACACCGCTGCAGCTGCTGCTAAGCGCTTCCCACCATCTTGCACGCAGGTAAACAAAAGATGCAGAGTAACAAAGCGAGGAACTTCCTTAAAAGGACCTGGCAAGTTCGTTTACACACACGTCTACATATTGACATTGCACGACGTCTACACACATCCAGAACGGTAGAAATAATGTGCATTCAACCAAAAACTTGTAAATTTCTTTATTTGTAAACATGCCGCACAGAACACGCAAAGGGAAACGAACAACTGAATCATGTCCCCGCGCCAGCTGGCGGACGCTTTGACAAACTGGATACAGTTTGGTGGTCGTCTGATTCTTAGAGCACGTGACTTAGTCTGTATCTGAATGCATTTAATTTTCATGCAAACACCAGGTATCACGTTGCAGTATTTCTGTTTCGATGATAATAATGATCAAAACAATGGTGGTGGTGTGTGTCTATCGAGATCGATGATGACCATCGTTGTCATCCAGCTGGGGGATGGGGGGAGGGTGGTGGTGGGGTGGGGGGATGCTCATGAATCTATCTGTGAATGCGCAGATGGCTGAATAGTCCAATCTGCGCACGAAATGTTCGCTGACAGTTGGGGCAGACAAAGACAGGCATATCATTGTCAGGGAGCTTGTTTGCCCGTGACTTTCTGGCCTGCCTCTTCTGAACAGCTGCTGCAGTCCTGTTGGCCTCGCACAACTTGGCGCCTTTGTGCACAGCAGCGCGCCATTTGTCACGGTCCACTGCAGATTCCTCCCAGGAGTCAGGGTTGATATCAAACGCTTTCAGAGAGACTTTCAGAGTATCTCTGAAGCGCTTCTTCTGACCTCCGTGTGATCTCTTCCCTTGTTGCAGCTCGCCATAGAAGAGCCTTTTGGGCAGCCGATGGTCTGGCATGCATGCCACGTGTCCAGCCCAGCGAAGCTGGGACTGTGTCAGGATGGTGAAGATGCTGGGAAGGGTGGCTTTTGCAAGCACCTCCATGTCTGGGGTCCTGTCTTGCCACTTGATGTTCAGTAGCTTCCTGAGGCATATTGTGTGGAAGTGGTTCAGCTTCTTGGCGTGTCGTTGGTACACTGTCCAAGTTTCGCAGGCGTACAGTAGTGTGGGGAGAACTACTGCTCTGTAGACCTTTAGCTTGGTCTCAAGACCAATGCCTCTTCTGTTCCAGACATTTGCATAGAGTCTGCCAAAGGTTGCGCTTGCTCTTGCAATCCTGACGTTCACTTCATCGTCGATGGTTGCATTTCGTGACAGTGTGCTGCCAAGGTATGTGAACCACTCCACCGCACTGAGTCTCTGACCATTGACTGTGATGTTGGGCTCAACGTGGGGTTTCCCTGGGGCTGGCTGATGGAGAACTTCAGTTTTCCTCGTGCTGATGGTAAGGCCGAAGTTCCTGCTGGCAGTGGCAAACTTTTCAACGCTGAGTTGTATGTCAGCTTCAGATCCAGGACACAATCATCAGCAAACAAAAAGTCTCTGATGATGTTTGTCATGACCTTCGTTTTTGCTTGAAGCCTTCTGAGGTTAAACAGCTTGCCATCTGTTCGGTACTTTAGGCCGATTTCAACATCGCCATCTCTGAAGGCATCAGTAAGCATTGCAGAGAACATGAGGCTGAACAGTGTTGGCGCCAGGACACAGCCTTGCTTGACACCATCTGTGACAGGAAAAGGAGCAGATGTTTCACCATTGTCCTGGACTCGAGCCTGCATGCCTTCATGGAATTGGCTGACCAAGGAAATAAATTTCCGAGGGCATCCGTACTTGGCCATGATTTTCCACAGTCCCTCTCTACTCACGGTGTTGAAGGACTTAGTGAGGTGGAGAACAGGTCAGCATTTTGCTCCTGACATTTCTCTTGCAGCTGCCTTGCAGCAAACACCATGTCAGTGGTTCCGCGCTCTTTCCGGAATCCACATTGGCTCTCAGGCAAATGACCTTGGTCAAGGTGTGCTGTGAGGTGGTTTAGTAGGATCTTGGCAAGTATCTTGCCTGCGATGGAGAGCAAGGAAATGCCCCGATGGCTATCACAGGCTTGCCGGTTCCCCTTTCGCTTGTACAAGTGAATGATAGAGGCATCTTTGAAATCCTGGGGGATCGTCTCTTCTTTCCACATGACTGAGTACAGCTGATGGAGCTTCTCAGTCAGCACAGTGCCTCCATCCTTGTAGACCTCTTCTGGTATGGAGACTGAGCCAGATGCTTTGCCACTGGATAGCAGACGGATTGCTTTCTGGGTCTCAAGAAGTGTTGGCGGATCATCCAGTGCTTCGTTGATGGGGACTTGTGGGAGACGGTCTATGGCTTCATCATTTATGGAGGAAGGGCGATTTAGGACACTGTTGAAGTGCTCAGCCCAGCGTTCGAGAATTTTCTCCTCGGTGATCAAGGTATTCCCATCTGCACTGAGGAGGGGGGATGATCCTGAGGATATGGGACCGTAGATTTCTTTTAAGGCATCATAGAACCTCTTCATGTCGTGCCTGTCAGCATATCCCTGGATCTCATCAGCTTTGTCACTCAGCCACTTATCCCGCATCTGACGTAACTTTTGCTGAACAGTCCTGCGGATGGCATTGTACGCATCCGTTTTTGATGTGGACTTTGGGTTGCTCAGGTAGACTTGATGCAGACGGCGTTTCTCATCCAGAAGCTGCTTGATTTCATCACAGTTTTCATCAAACCAGTCTTTGTGCTTTCTGGTCATGGGTCCCAGGGTCTCTGAAGCTGTACTATAGATCAGCTCGCGCAGGGTACTCCAGTCAGACTCCACATTCTGGTTGTCCAGAGAGGCGGATTCCAGACGATCTTCCAGCAGCTCCACAAAGGTCTGTTTGATGGTGATGTTTTTTTCAGCTTAGCGATGTTGAGCCGTTTTGGAGCCTTCTGGCCTTGGGGGCGTCTCTTGGGTTGGATTCGAATATTCAGCTTCGAGACTACAAGGCGATGGTCTGTCCAACACTCGGCGCCGCACATGGTCATTGTCACACGTACATCTTGCCTATCCCTTTTCCTGACGATGACGTAATCGATGAGATGCCAATGCTTTGAGCGAGGGTGCATCCATGACGTCCTGTTACGGGTAGGGAGGCAGAAAACTGTTGGTTATCAGCAGTTCGTGCTCTGCACAGGTCTGAAGCAAAAGCAATCCATTTGGGTTGCAGTGGCCCACGCCGTGCTTTCCAATCACTCCATCCCAGGAGATGTAGTCAGAGCCAACTCTAGCACTGAAGTCCCCAAGAATGATAAGCTTGTCTGCTTTCGGGATAGCAGCAATGACAGAGTGAAGGTCCTCGTAGAACTTCGCCTTCACTTCATCCGGGTTGGTCATGGTTGGGGCGTAGGCACTGACAATGGTGAGGTGCTTCTGGCCAGATGCCAGTGGGAGTTTCAAGGTCATAAGCCTATCGTTGACTCCCTTTGGGATTCCAGCTAGCTTGCTGACAAGTGCTGTTTTCACTGTAAAACCAACGCCAGCCTCACGTCGCTCTTCGCTTCCTCGTCCACTCCAGAAGAAGGTGTAACCAGATCCCCGTTCATTGAGCTCGCCTTCGCCTGCAAGCCGAGCCTCACTCAAGGCTGCGATGTCGATGTTGTATCTGGCGAGGTCAGATGCAACTAGTGCCGTTCTCCTTTGGGGTCTGTCCGCGTTATCTCAACAATAATGATAACATGGAGGCTTACATAGCGCTTCACTGCGTTTTGTCAACTGCGGCCTCAGCCACTTGTGTTTATTTGTTTAACAGGGGGTTTTTTCAACTCAAACAAACTGCTCAAAATTCTCCAACGATTTTAATCAGTTTGAACTGTGAACGTAAAATGTTCACACACACACACACACACACACACACACACACACACACACATACGCGCGCGCGCGCCGCTTTTCTTACCCCGCGTGTCTTCGTCGCACTTGGGTCCAGTGAAGTGTTCATCACAGCGGCAGTAGGGTTTACCACCCGTCCCTCCGGCCACACAGTCCCCGTTAACACACTCGTCACAGTGGGCTGAGGACACAACACGAATGACGTCACTAGGGGCTGTGGCCCAAATGCCACATCTTCGTGCCAGTGTGAATGAAAGCACAGACTGTTTAATACACATCTTGAGCTGTGAAGTTAACTCAACGATGGTGGGTTGTGTGTTTGATCATCATCATCATTATCATGATAATAATGATCATAATAACAGGCATATATAATGTGCTCTCCTTCCTTTCCACAGAGGCCCAGGGTGCTAACAATTAACATCAATATGGGGGAAATCGCTACAAAAATTAACATCACAGGGCCACAGGGCACTTCAGTCGAGACTTAGTGGATTTTTCTACAGCATTTTGCCATGGACAACCCTTTAGTTGCCGTAGGTTCTTTTGCGTGCGCTAAGTGCATGCTGCACACGGGATCCCGGTTTATCGTCTCATCCGAATGACTAGCGTCCACACCACCACACAAGGTACAGTGGGGGGTGCGGGATTCGAACCAGTGCCCTAAGATTCTCTCAATTCCTAGGCAGACGCGTTACCTCTAGGCCAGCGCGCGTCACACCACATGCCAACCCCTAGACATCCATGAAAGCAGATTTGTGCAGATGTGTCAAGAGGTCAGATTTGAACTGAGATTTTGTTTCATGATGGCGAATTTGGTAGGGAAGTTTTTCCAGGTGACAGGACCAGGGTATGAAAAAGGCTTACCTGTTCCATGATCCGTATGTGATATGTCATTTATCATAATGTCAACACACATTATTTTCCTTTTATTTGCTAGATTACTATAACCGGGGAATTAAAAAAAAAATAACATAACTATGAGAAACTATCCGTTGTATCCTTATACATTTGCAATTGATTCTTTTTTTTCTTCTTCTGAAACGCTCTTCTTTCACATTTCCAACTGAAGTAAACAAAAACAGCATCCAAGACAATAAGGTGCAATCTCTATCAAGCACCAGTCCTGCACTTTAGCCATTGTTAACGACTGTTGTTCTCAGCCGTTTATCACAATAAGAAGCAAAAAATGTAATGTAAGAATGAAATTGAAGTAATGAAACAGACAACTGCACAAAAGCAAACGTTTCGACTTTGCCTTACAAGTCCTCATTAATTGGAATGCAAAGACAATGCGGGCTACATTGTAAATTGCATACAATTTTACAAGTACTGCCCACACCACCCCGTCTAACTTGAAATTATCGTGATTTTCATGTGAAACAATACACACACACACACACACACACACACACACACACACACACACACACACACACACACACACACACACATACATATATATATATATATATATATATATATATATATATATATATTTCGACAGACAGACAGACAGATAGATAGATAGATAGATAGATAGATAGATAGATAGATAGATAGATAGATAAGAAGCGTGCACAAAACTGCTCAAACACAAATTGCATCATTCAGAAGTTGTAAAATCAAGTGCAGTTCGATTTTATTATCGTCGTTGTTCCTGCCATAACCATTTTGATTATTATATGTTTTTTTATGGTGATGATAAAACTAATGTTTGTTGAAAGACTTCATCATTTGGAAATGCTCTGCCACTGATAAAACAGAAAGAAAAAAAGGTCAACAGAAAGAAAAAGATGATGTGACTGATACCAGTCCTGGAAATACTGACGGGTGTCACAGGCAGGGTAAGTGCTCCAGCCTTCGCAGCAATCTTTGACAGTGTCTTCTGTTGTTCTGAAACACACACCATCAACACATTCGTTGTCATCGCTTCTCTCTCTCTCTCTCTTTCTCTCTGTCTGTCTGTCTCTCTCTACTTAGACCTAATTAAGTAGAAATTAATGTCAGGTCCATGAAGTATGATATTGTGTGATGCTATTCAAGTGTTATGATACCCTTTCCCATGCCCATCCCCTGTCCCCTGGTTTTGAATTGTCGTCCCTGACCAAAGTTCATTAGAACATTTTTCGTTCGTTCGTTCGTTCGTTCGTTCGTTCGTTCTCTCTCTCTCTCTCTCTCTCTCTCTCTCTCTCTCTCTCTCTCTCTCTCTCACTCTCTCTCTCTCTTATGATATGTACATGCTTATATCATTTCGTATATTTTGATGTCGCAAGTAATTTCTTTTGTCTTTGTTGCGGTTCTTGTTATTGTTGTTCAGACGATCGGAAGTAACAAAGTATATCATGTTGATTCCTTTACCCTCTTTCTTTTCTTTTTTCTTTTTCTTTTTAATTCGTTTCGTTTCGTTTCTCTCTCCCAGACATAACCTACAAATGTTGGGGAATGTTTTTAAAAGCTGATTGTTTCATACTTGTTTGGTGTAAGGAAAATATGCCAGGATCATTGAAACATTCAAGGTGGAAGATGGCAGAATGGAAAAGACGCTGATCTGCCAATACAGTGTCCGTGAGGGTCTGGGTTCCATTCCCGCTCTCGCCCTTTCTCCCAAGTTGATATGGAAAATCAAACTGAACGTTCAATCCATTGGATGAGACGATATACCGATGTCCCGTGTGCGGCATGCACTTGGCGCACTGAAAAAGAACCCATGGCAACAAAAGTGTTGTCCTCTGGCCAAATCTTGTAGAAGTCCACTCTTTATGTACACAAATGTATATGCATGCAGCCATGTCATGCTGCTGTTAGGCATCTGTTTAGCAGATGTAGTGTAGCGCATATGGATTTGTCCAAACGCAGTGACGCTTCCTTGAGGAACTGAAACGTTGAAATGTATTTAACAAAAAATGATTGTGTGAAGGTAGCAGAGTTTACGTGAGTATATATAAACTTGTGACAAATTTGCATACTATTGACTCATGAGATAAAGCTGCATATGCCATTCGAAGCAGACAAATTATGTTCATTGACCGAACCTGCATTCGGCCTTTCTGGAATTTCTTGCTACAGTGCTGGATATACAGCCTACAGCGAATGTAAACATTCCTGCAGCTGATGTGATATGGAAAAGAAGATGACCACCCCTTTCTGTGCTCTCCGGTATCAAGCGATATGTAGAAGAATATAATTCAAACTAAATTCTTCAATGATCGGTGTAACTTTAGACTGTCTGTTCTTTTCAGCAAGACAATCGCATATCCTACATAATTTGGTTTTGTATCTATATTTGACACTAAAAGGCTACACACTGTTACGTTGTGATTTGTTAATGCATGTCATTATTTCTTTACCATAGCTGGCTCTGAAAAATATGTGTGTTATTGAGTTTGTTTGTTTAAAGCCCCATATTTTGAGACGTTTTGTTTTGTTTTTTTGATGATGATGAACGATGATGGGAATGATAACGATGCTACTATATAAGGCTACTCAGCACTTCCCCAGAAAGCACGGCATGGAAAGCCACAGAATTTAGAACTTTCTTCTGTATTGATGATAAAGGATAATAAGGATGATGGCGATACTGCTACAGTCATCTCTTTCGGTTGGGGACCAAGAGGCAAGATTGTGCTCCACGCTTCCTTTCGTACTATAGCCCGGCGTCAATCAGGCCCGAGAGATACAGACACCTGTTGGTCAGGAAATTTAAACAACACTCACAAAGACGCCTCCATGAGGTGTTTGGCCATCGAGTGTGTGGTAGCAGTCTTTCTGCTTGAGCCCATAGCACACTCAGCTTCGGTAGGGGCCGACCACTAGCCGAAATTACCCACTTTGTCATGGCGGCTGGTGAGATTGGCTTTTGTCTGCTTCTTCTTGTTGTTTATATAATCTCTCTCTCTCTCTCTCTCTCTCTCTCTATATATATATATATATATATATATATATATATGTGTGTGTGTGTGTGTGTGTGTGTGTGTGTGTGTGTGTGTGTGTGTGTGTGTGTGTGTGTGTGTGTGCATATACATATCCTCTGAATAAAGAATCGTGACTTACAGTGTCTCTCCTAATACGTTTAATTGAACCTCTCTTGTGAAATGCGCACAAGCGCACACCACACACACACACACACACACACACACACACACACACACACACACACACACACACACACACACACACATAAACGATAATACTCAAATGTAAAAACCAGTACTCTAACAGAATGTCTACAATCACAAGTATGTGTGACGGAACATTAAACAAAAATTCCTCCTCCTCTTCCACACACACACACACACACACACACACACACACACACACACACACACACACACACACACACACACACACAAACACACACACAGAGAGATGCTGAAGAGAGACAGACAGATAAATGCTCCCACTTACCTGATGAACTCACAATCATCATCCCAGTTCTTGCCGGGCGTTGAGCCTAAGTCCAGTGCCCATCCCAGCTCGGACAGTTCCAGCACTTTGTTGCATTTCTCCGTTGTGCGAAAAGTGTTGTGTTCGACGACATCACAGATATTACTGCAAACGACACACAACAATGGGTATTTCATATCTCTCTTACTCTGGCACCTCCTCACCCCCACCCCGCACCCCAACTCCTCTCCAAAGCAAGCTCCCCACCTCCACCCCCCATCCTCCAACCCTTACCTGTCTGTAAATTGTTAACGCTTTCAAACTGTCTGCAGATTTGTTGAATACATTTTGCATTTAACCTATGAATTTGGTGCAATCTTTGTCAGCTCGAGAAAGACAGTTTCGTTAGAATAAATAAATAAATATAAAAGAAAAAAATAATAAAAAGGCCAGTTTCGTTGACTGAATTTTGTATGTGATCAAAACTCTTCAGTGCTTGATGTCAACAGCTCTCTGACCAAAGGCAGCTCACATTTCTTTTCTTTTCTTTCTGTAATGCATTTTCATCCATAGATTTGCTTGGCTTTTTTACTTCTAACTTCGAATACAACTTGTGTGTAAAAACACTGGTTCATTCGAAACGTAATGTGATATGTTGAAATTCATGTGAAATGGAGTTGAATTGGGTATAAGAAGAGTACGAAATCTAGGAGGAAAAGCTCATTATTTTCATCGCTTTACTTTCTCCACTCTGTACCTCCTTCAAGTGTACTGGTGGGGCAGAATTTTTTTTAATATTTGTTCACAATTATATTGCTCTGATTAGACCAACAGATGGATGCACTTCCATTTCTGTATTTCCATGATTACAAACTTTTTCATTCAACATCTTTACCTTTCCTGGAATAGTTTGTAATTTGCAATGTAAAGTCGCCACTTTAATACAGGAATCAAATGAACGCCCCAAAAATCTAATATGGTGTCAATTATGTAAAGTTTTACTATCCAGGGCCAGATTGGGTTAAGCTATGGGATTTTATTAATTTGTAAAAAAATCAGTGTTGTATCTCTTGACAGTTTCCTTTCGTTTGCATATCTATAGTTCCAGTAAACATATACTTTGCATGTGATTTATGAATCCTTGTTAGTATGCTTTCGCAGAAATGCATTCACCCAAATGCCAGAACAAGCGACATTTACATGCGTGCTTTGAATGGAATCGCTGAAAGATCACTAGCAACGTTTCTTTCCATTGATTTCCACACAGTGTTCGTTGTCAATTCGGCACAGCTGCTCGTTCGGCAGGATTCACATTCTCCATGCTGCTGTCAACGCTCTGTGTACGGCAGTCAAGCAACACATTGGTTCAATGACTGTGCTTACCAGTTCTACGTGTTCTGTTGTTGTTGTCCATTTAAATTGTATCATCATTTTGGTGGATTGTTTCCCTTTGTCTGTTGTCAACATATGACTCATGTCTACCTCAAAACTGACATCTGATGGCATTGATCCGCCTTCCTTTCTTCATTTCTTGTCCTTTTCTTTCTTCTTCTTTTTTTTTGTGTGTGTGTGTCTTTTTTCCTTCTTTCTTTTCTTTTCGTTTTTTTTTTTCCATCATTTTGTTTTCATTATTACCTATCGTCTGGCGCAGCAATTCCCCGAGCGTGTCTTGAGGCATGCGTTTTATGTGTTTTCGAGGATTGTGTACATTTCCTTGTGTTTTTGATGTTGTGTTCTGCTGTTTGCATTCTAAACATGTATAGCAAGTGATTACATCTGTCTGGGTTTGCTATTGCTCCGGTGTGAGTTGTGATGTTAAATATTTAAGCCTTTCTGTTGTCCATACTCTCTCTTATTTCGAAGAGTTCGCCGTTCTTCATTCTCCTGTAGTGAAAATTTCTCGTCTGGGTGGAGCGTCGGGTGGCACTGTTGATCCGTAAATCGCTTGTAGGTTATGTGAAGTTTATTAACACAAACATTGATGACATGTTTTGTGTTCGAATATCAAAAGCTGTAGTTTGTGCTGATAAGGATGTTATGTTTGTTGGTGTGTATAATCACCCAGCACCAGTGTGTTCTATAATGATAAAGATTATGAATGCGGCATTACAATGCTGGAACAGTTTATTATCTCACTACTCTCAGTCAGCCATGTTCACGTGCATAAAAAAAGGAATCACACAGGAGACGGATATCTTTGCAAATCTTTATATACAACAACAACAAACTAGTTGAAAAATCACCCATTCACTCACACAGTCATACTAGATATAGTTGAAGGGCAACAACACACAACACACTGCACAACACATAACGGGAATACTCGGTCCTTCAAGAGTTCGTTTCATTCCAGTCCTCGGTCCAGGACACAGGCTGCTCCTCAGCGCCTTCTCCACAGCTTGGCCGCCCTCGACTGGCGGCGCCATCAGCAGTTACTGCTGCTGGTCTCGGCCCAGCGCCAACCCACAAGCTTTTTGAACCAAATTAAAAATACTTTCAGTTCATCTTGGATAATGTTCGTGTTTAGACTTGTCTCCGTATTGTCTTGTCCGTAAGTCCCGTCAGTCACATGTGTGTGAGTGAGTGCGTGTGTGCCCTGTACAATTTCACTAACTTCCCTAGGTTCAGTCACGCATCATCCTCAGCATTAAATTACCAATTATCGTCTTCGTACTAGTAATATCTTTTAGCCTCTTTCTGTCTTTCCAATCCAATCATATATGTTTTCCAAGCAAGCGCTCGTAATTACATATTACAAATTTATATTCCATTATTCCAGCGCCAAATTATGGTGCTTAGAGCCTCGCCGACCAATAAGGCCATCTCAAGGCTATCGCCACGTTACGTTTCAGTTTCAGTTTCAGTAGCTCAAGGAGGCGTCACTGCGTTCGGACAAATCCATATACGCTACACCACATCTGCCAAGCAGATGCCTGACCAGCAGCGTAACCCAACGCGCTTAGTCAGGCCTTGAGAAAAAAAAAGATATAAAAAAAAGGGTAGTAGCATTGAAAATAATTAAAAAAATGATAATAATAAATAAATAAATAAGACAGCAATGATGATAAATAAGCAAATAAATGTAAAACCTGAAGACACATTCACACATACACCCACACATGCATAACAGATATGCACCAAACACGCAGTTTCACAGATATGAATTTGGAAAAGCCCACAGAGACTCTGTTCCGTTTTGAAGAAAATTGCGCAATGTTGGTTTGGAAATGATGCCGATATTTGTTTGATTTGCAAAGCATCGTGCTCTACCTTTCATGTTAGACTTACGGCCGCTCCCTCTCTCTGCTTTTATTTCTTTGAGGCGATCGATGGTGTGATGGCCTTGTACCTGTTCTTTTTGATATTCTTTGACTTTTCTGAGGATTTCCGATTTTCCTAGATGTAGGCCGCTCGTTGGTGTTGCGTTACCAGCAAGTCTGTCAGCTCGCTCATTTCCCTTAACTCCTGCATGTCCCGGGCAGTATGACCATGTGAGTTTTTTAATCTGAAAGTTGCGCATTGCCTTATGCCACTCTGGGCTTCCCATTCCGTTTTCTGTATGAGGTTCATTGAGTCGGTTAGAATCATGACATGTTTTTCCGGGCGTATGGATGGACGATAGCCACTGGAGGGCATGTGTCACAGCTTCAACTTCCATCGTTAGGCTGGAGGTTGTGACTTTGTAGGCAGCATTCTCTTCCCTAATTGTTTTTCCATTTTGTTTCGCAGTGAATCCCCAACCGGATTGGTCTTTGGTGACTGAGCCATCTGTGTATATGATGATGTCCTCTTCTTTACTGTTTTCTTCTATGAGTAGCTTCACTTCCGCATCAGTTTTGCCCTCTGGCCATTCCCGACAATGTCTTTCTAGAGTGGGTGAAATGGCTGTGTTGAACAGATGGTTGAGGTTTTCGGGGTTTTTCTCCCATTCTTTTGTTTCTTTCAGGTCTTGTAGTCGGCATACTAGCTGGATTGTGTCTTCTGCTTGCCCCATCCATGATCTTCCTCGTTCTAGACGGCTGCCTTTTGGTTCTTTGACTGCGTCATGCAGTGGGTTTTGAGGGTTTTCTAATGCTTTGAAGTAGGTCTTGACCTGTCCTAACTTGTTTCTGGCCTGCACTGAAGGAAGGTCAAGCAGGTATCGCATGGTTTCTGTGGGCGTGTCTTTTGTTGTTCCAAGGATCAGTCTCATAGCTTCATTTTGAACTCTTTCTAATTTTAGGAGGTTGCTTTGAGACGGTGTTGTTAGCCCAAGTCCGTAGTCGATCACACTGAGGACGAGTGATTGGTATAGCAGGAAGAGGTGGCGTTGTTCAATATCTTTGGTTGCCATTGCCTTTAAGCCACGTTAAGCGTTAAGAAGAAAGTCTCAGTGGAAATAATTCTCATAATGATACAAAGATTAGGTACAATCAAGTGTAAGCAAAATATTCTTTTCCCCCTGTGACAGTAGCAATGATATCATAAACACTTTGACAAAAAGGAATCTTACTGCCATGTTTAGAAACAGTATGATAACATAATAACATCGAGGTTGGGTTTTTTTTCAGACCAAAAAGCAAAACTTCAAATGCACATACAAATACACTTATCCAAATTTCTACATCGACGCTATAACAATGAATTAAAATAAACACCAGAAATATTCTAAGTTGGATTTTTTTTTTCCACTCTCACCTGAGCACTAGGGTCACAGAGCCAAAGTTCTCTGTGGCTGTAAGCTGAACGGCCGCACAGGTTCGATGACAAACAAGTTGTCCCAGAGAGCACGCATCTACCTGAGCTCTCACCTGAAGATCCGTTTAAGAAAAATAGATGTTCACTCAAGCGCCCCATGCGTCTCGTGCAACCATACACATATCCAAAATTGACTCTCTCAAGAAAGTGTTATGCCATACGAAAAAAACGTCTACTTCGATGTGATGACTTCCATCACAGTCACAAGACACTGTTACCAATGGTTTTGGTAAAATACTTATGGAGGTGTGTACAGCCTTTAGTTTAACGCCTTTAAATGGTTTGAGTGAAGTTGCTTCTGATGATTTGTTTACTTTTCTTTCTGATCGTGGAAATAGCGTCACCGATTATTTTTTTTTATGTTCTGTCGACTTCCTTGATCATATACAGTCATGCAGAGTTATGAACCGTGTGGAGTCACATCATATACCCATACAATTGGAATTTGAAAGCATTAGTCAAAGCTAAGAAGAAAGGGAACAAAAGAAAATATTTTCTGAAAAATTAAGATGGGATCCGAATAAGTTAAATCTGTTTGTTGACTTCATGACTCTGGAAAACACAGAAGTCTTTAACAGATGAAGTTAGTCATGATGTAGAATCTGCTCTTGAAAAATTCACGTCTATAACTGCATGCGTCAGACTGTGTGTATTTGTGGGCGTGTCAGAAGTCACAGCAGATGGTATGGCGCAGAATGCAGGTGATGTGAAGGTAAACGTGCTCTTAGTACTTAATCTCGAACAAATCCAGTTGGAAATGAAGAACTATATAAAGAAAGAATATCAACCCACCAAAGAAAAGGAGTTATGTACCAAAATAAGTTTAAACGAAAAAAAAAAAGCATTCAGGCAAAATGTACACGACTCCCTGTGAAACAGTAAAAACGACACTTATGCAATGCAAGAAAAAACAAAACAAAACAACCCCCCCACCCCCCCGCTCCCCCCAATTTCAGTCGGTTCGTGGAAAGAGCATGTTGATCAGATTTTACGCCCACAGGCTGAACCCAGTACAGACAACCAAGAAACACCACAGCAACATGTCGAAGAAGATATTACAGAAGTAAGGTACGCAATTTATGGGCTCAAGTCTGGAAAGACGACTGGTTTGGACGAAATACCTTCGGACTTCTTTAAAGCAGCAGAAACTACAATATCACCATTCCAAACAAAGGTGTTTAATCAATTATTTAGCGAAAGTTCCTTCCCTGTAGAGTGGACGCATTCAGTGATAATACCATTGTTAAAAAAAAAAAAGATATATAAATAATCCTGGAACTTATAAGGGGATTTCGTTACTTAATATAATAAGAAAAGTGTTCACTTTTATTTTGAGCAGACGTTTGAGCAGATGGGCTGAAGATGAACACAAAACATGTGAGGAGCAAGCGGGTTTCCGAAAGGGGTATTCCACAATTGACTATATATATATATATGTGTGTGTGTGTGTGTGTACCTTAGTGATAAATAATTGTTTGAAGGTAAATTATATGTTGCTTTTATGGGATGTGTTAGAAAAAAAAATTAAACATCTTCTTTGATTTTGAAAATGTTGAAAGGAATCTACAGTTCCGGACATACATGTGTTCGGAGTAGTGCAGAGTTATCAAGCTTTTTTGATTGTCCAGCTGGGGTGAAGCAAGGTTGCTTGTTGTCTCCCTTGATTTTTTCACTTCTAATAACAAATGAAGCGGATTTTGTGACGAACAATGGGAAGCAGGGATACCAGTTTTTGCCAGGTTTGCGGTAGATTTTTCTACTTCTGTTTGCCGATGACAGCTTTGATCTCTATTACTTCTTCCGGAGTTCAGAATCAGATAATTTGCAACGAGTTTCCGACTCTCTTGGACTGACAGTAAATTTAAAGAAAACAAAAAAAAAAAAAGTTTTTAGAAAAGGTGGTCATCTGAGTAAATATGAGAAATGGTACTATAAAGGGCAAGAAATTGAAATTGTGAATAGCTAAAAATAATTAGGCTTTACTTTGTCAACTAGATTATCATTAGATATATCACTGTCCGAGTTTGCAAGCAGGGCGAAGGGTAAAGTGGTGGAGATAATAAAAACTATGCATAGTCTTGGTCATATAGACATATAGATATGTTCATTTTCTTTAAATTGTTTGATGCACAAGTCAAACCTATGTTGTTATATTCGTCTTAAGAATGGGGTCTAAGTCATGTTAAAGTTTTAGAAAACATACACCTTTTTGCTTGTAAATATTTCTTAGGTGTCAGTGGAAAAACACCAAACACAATGGTGTATGGAGAGACAGGCAGATATCCGCTTTACATTGATAGTTATTTGAGTGCAGTAAGATACTGGATTAGAACACAAAAAATGATACCGACTAGATTACAAATGCAAGCATACGAAAGAAATATGAACGAAGAAAAACTATAAAAACTGGGCACTTCAGGTAAAGCAGTGTTTAGATTCATTTGGATTTTCAGAAGTATGGACATATGGAGGGGAGGGAGATGAAAGCAATATATTTAAAATGTTTAGACAGAGAATGGTCGATTGCTGTAAACAAGAATGGAACGGAAAGTTGGAAAATAGTGATCGTTTCAAGGAATACCGCAAATTCAAATCTTTATTACAGTCAGAAAAATACCTGCGAGATATTACAATAGGAAAATTTAGAGTGGCTCTGGTGAATATTCATCTAAGCGTTAACAACCTTAAAGTAAATAAAAGATATAGCATTATGTCAACACCAAAAAACTGTCCCTTTTGTGATGATCTAGAAACTGAAGTTCACTTATTAGATGTCCTGTATATGCTAAACCACGAGAAAAGTATATATTTAAACATTATAGAAACAGTAACACTCCGCCAATTCCATTTTTGTTACAAAATGAAGACAGGTGTGTAATAAGAGATGTTGCCATGTTTATTTACTATGCCTTCCGTTCTAGAGAGGAACTGACGTGAAGTTTAATTCAAAATGTTGAAATCAAATTGCGTGGCAGAGCAATTGTGTTCTGATGAATCTGGTTTTTCCTCTTTTTTTTTTCTTCTGTTTTTTTCAAATCGTTATCTTTATGTGTACATGTTCTCATGTGGACAGGCTGGTGGTCTTCGCATTAAACTTCCTGCGTTCCTAGTTCCTAATTTCCCTCTCTCTCTCTCTCTCCACTTCTACCTATTCCTTCCCCCCCACCCCCCCTCCCGTCTCTCTCTCTCTCTCTCCACTTCTCTCTACCTTTTCCTTCTCCCCCACTCTCTCTCTCTCTCTCCCTTTTTCCACTTTTCTCTACCTCATACCCCCCCCCCCTCCCCCCGTGATCCCCCCCCCCCCTCTCTCTCTCTCTCTCTCTCTCTGCTACTTTCCCTAAGTCCCTTCCTTTTGTGAAAGCATCACGAATTTTCTTTACAGCACAGTACGTCTCGGCATGACCAGTTGCTGCGAACATTCCAAGCAAGTACCTTCCAATGTCCGCACTGCAGCTGAATGCTACGCTGTGGTTTTACCTTGTGGCAGAAACGTTGGGGACGGGAGCGGTCAGAAGAATCCAGAGGACAGTGGCGGAGAATAGAGTGGGCATGATGCCCGGGGTCCCCATGGTGACTGGCCGAGTGGTCAGATTCAGCAGGGGAGAGTTCGCTGAGGAAGCTTGTAAACAAAGAGCTAGGTTGACGAGACACAGACACAGTGTCTAGTCAAGACGAGCCGAAACTCTTGACGTGGCGGGGCAGGCCGGGGGTTATATGCTGATCGTCGTGGGGCTGATCAATGAACTCGTCCTCTCTTAAAGATTAACTTGGAGCTGCTGGAGCATAGTCAATTTGGAGTTGCACTTGTCAGCTTCCATGATCGATTTATTTTCCTTCTCTTCTCCGCATATCCGAAAGGGTGTGAGCGAAAGCTTGCAGTTTGTGTTTTGTTTTGTGTTTTTTTGTTTTGTTGCGTGCGTCTGTATGTGTGTGTGTGTGTGTGTGTGTGTGTGTGTGTGTGTGTGTGTGTGTGTGTGTGTGTGTTTGCGCGCGCGCGTTAATGTGATAACTGCGCGTTGAAGTTTCTTCTGGAGAAATATATTGCAAAGTGCTTCTTGATAATACTTTTGGGGCGGGGAGTAGGGGGGTAAAAATGTATTGCACGAGACATTTTATAATGCGTGGTCATGTCTTTTCTAGGTGTCCGCGATAAGTTGGATGTGAATTTCTATTTCTCCATGTGAATCTTTCTGTCTTCCAAACAGGTCGACCATACGCGTGCTACATTCCAGAAATTGTGCGTTGTTTTAATAGTTTTTGTTCTGTGTAAAATCCTTTCATTTTTCTTCATGGTTGTGTGATGTGTGATCATTCATATAAAAGGCATTCCAGTTTCATTTTACTGAAGATGCCTGTTTTTATCAACATTTTGGTGACCAGTGTTTATCTGACGTCGGGAGAGGTGGCACTGTGTGTCAAGTAAAGATTGATAATTGTAAACATTGAAGGAGAGAGAGAGAAAGAGAGGGCGGGGGGGGGGGGGGGGGGGGGGGGTTACTTGCTCTCCGAAACTGCTTGAACGCGCACACACATGTGCACCTAAAAACCGCTGTCGCTTATTGCAATTTGCGTTACAGTATCAACTCTTCCGAACTGACACACGCTGTCTTCTGCTGTTTTTTCTTCTCAAAGATTCTGACGCGCTTCCTCTTTTTTGAAACTTTGTTTCCTCTCCATTTCTCTGACTGATTATTATATCTTTCTCTCGCTTTCTGATATACCAACAACAAACGTCATGTGTGCGAAGATTTTTGCCAGATTATTGCACATACGCCTTTGTAAATCATAGCAATGCTCGATGTGCTGATTTGAATCGCCTTTTCAATATTGCGTTCACACATGTCGTTCATAATGTTAAACGTATATCTGTGATCTTGACATTTTAGACGAGGTCATTTCGATTTTTCAGGATCTCATGGTACATCTCAAATTGTCAAAATGAGTTTTGTTCACATATATTATTGGCACATTAACTTAGCCAAGTCACATTGAACAAAAGTCCAGACAAGTATTTTTATTGGAGTCCGGACATCCAAATTTACACTGGTCCAAACATGCACTTGGGTCAAAATAGTCGCGCAATAATTTTAAATTATGTGTACATAAATTCAGCCTTCACTGATTTCAGTCTCCTGATTCCAAGGTTGGTAAATTGACATCCACCCACAGGGTGGGGGGCAGCAGACAGACCACACACACACACACACACGAACAAGAACTTTGATTACCAATTGTTTACTGAGCATGTTCCGTTCACAGAACATTTACATTTCCTGGTAATCCTGTACTTCAGCTGTCTAAAACACGTCGTTTGTAGATGTAACTGAGGGACAACGGTATCAACCTTATATCACCAAACATTTACACATCTTTCACCTAATAAAACCGACTTCCCATTCCCTTTTCATATATAAAATAAAAACGTCTTATTACCAAGGCCTATCACAGTCACCACTTTGGAGTTGCTTCATCTGCATAAACCGTTCAACCCAGTGTGAATTAAAATGGTTCAGCGGAATCGCACCTCAAATCATTACTCAAGTTGGACATGCTTTCAATATGCTGATGATTAAAACAAAACAGTCTTATACCCCTTGGAATGTTCTACCGGAATACAAGAAAGTCTGTCATACATACCCATACGTCTTGCTGTCTTGTTCGTGTCATTTTCATTTGCAAGTTGTCTGAATAAAAGATAATCATAGTCCATGTAAACCGTTAAGGTACACACAATGTTTATCAGAGGGAAATCATTGTCATGCTTGAACTAAGATTCATTACGATGCCTTCAAACTGTCATGGTGTGTAGTGTCAAAGTATAAATGCCTGTTCGGGGCGATTTTGAACTGAGGAGTACAGGTAAAGGTGATAAAATTCAGAAAAGTTCAATGCCGAATCAACAGACAAGCACTCAGTTTGCAATTTTCAGCACAAGAAGACCAGTGCCAGTGGATGAATAGCGGCAAGTTGTCCATGGAACATCTCGTTTCAGCGGAAACCTGAAACATTGAACAACTGAATTATCCCGAAGTCACGAATCGATAGACTGAAGAGCTGCCTGAAATTTTCCAGGACACATTCCGAAGTGTTCATGCACAGGGTAAATACAATTTCTTGCTTTAGTTCCCACCCTCTGTGGGTAAAAACCTGTTAGGAGAGTTGAAATGCGATTGTCATTAATCATACGTCAGTTATATAATAGAATCAATCCATGTCCTATTCGCTATTACCGGAGAAGCTTGTGATGTGGATGAACATATAAGTATACAGAATGTACATCCGTTTACGTAACTCGGTCGCAATTCACGTTTCTTTAAAGAGCCCTGAATTGGGACAACCCTTTTTGAGGAAGAGATGGGGACACATAACTCAAAATTGGCAAAGTAAATAAATGAATGAATAAATAAGTAAATAAATAAGTAAATAAATAAATGAATAAATAACATCTAAGGCTTTGAATAATTCCATCAGACTTCACCAGCTGAAACATTGCCCGAACGACCATGTGTGGCGTTCAAACCAAACAAGACTTATCCATAACGAAATGTGACCGGCAGAAAAAGCACCACTTCCAGAGCACTCGGAAGGCTTTGAAAAAAAGTCAGTTTCCCTTTGTGAAGGTACGTTATTGTTTGCAACGTTAAGCCAGATTTTGAACTTTCTTTTTTCCTTTTTTTGATGAGGGTATTAATGGGAATCTTAGCTTCACAATGCTCAACATATTCCCATGTGTCGTTTCCCATATCTAAAGAAGTGAAGTACTTATTGTCCCATTCCATGATTATTTCAACAGGAAGGTGTAGGGAGATTCATTCAAAAGTTTAAGATATTGGTGTTACACATAAAAAAAAAAACATTTCGTTTGACCCTCATATCAGCAATCCCGTGACTTCTGCAATCGACGATGAGATGTGGTGAGGGAATTTGCGTCTGGTGTGGGGGGAGGGGGGGGGGCAGAAGCTGGTCTGTTGGTGGCAGCAGGCAGATCTGGCATGCACATGTCTGTCCATACCACATTGTCAAAACCGTTCAGAGCCATGCATTATGTTTTTGCAGAGACTGCCATGCTCGCTTTCGTGCTTAGTATCGAGGCGAGGTTCTACGGTCCCACAAGACTCCACTGTGCTCTGCACATAATGTCGTGCTCTTTGTAGGAGATACAGAGCAATTTTCTCCAGCTTATGGTTTCGAAAGCCTGGAGTTCTCTTTGTCACATCATATACAAAAAAAACAACTCAGACGACTGGGCTTATCTACGAAACGTTCACTAGCCCACATGAGATTTCTTAAACTTTATCATACTTTATATAAGACCCCGCTTAGTATATGAAGACGTTGGTATACACCCGTAAAATACAGTCTTTGGCTACCGATGTAAGTTAAAGATTAGAAAAATGTAGCGAAAAGTAAACGGAAATAACTTTTTCGACAGATTCGGTTATCAAAATGGACAGAGCTGAGGAAGGGGGTAATGTGTAATAAAGCCAATCAGGTGACTGGAGTGATTAAAACAACGTTTACCTATTTAGATAGGTATTTTTCTTAAACAAAGAATTGGTCAAATCACAGAATATGGTAATATTGTGTGGCACCCATACCTCGAGACAATAATTATGTAGCGATATAAAGGGTGCAAAGAAGAGCAACTAAATATAATGCAAATCTATGAGCTACCAACAGAGACTTGCATACTTAAATCTGCATTCATTAAAGGGCAGAATGACAATCGAAACCAACAAAATGTTAAATGCTTTAACGATAATGTAAATAATATTTTTAGAATGTCAGATTACGAGAGTACAAGAAACTCAGTGTTGGAAATTTGTAAGGAGCACTGTAATAACCTAAGGAAAAATTCGTTAGCAAACAATTGCACAAATATGGAGTGCACCACCAACTGAAACTAGACTTTCACGGAATACTAGTATTTAAGTCTCCTTGATATGAACAAATTTAGAAGAAAAAACAGACTTTAACAAATAAATTACAGTGAATAACAGACAGCGAAATAGCATACGCGTATTCCACATATAAGGAAAAAGAAGGGGACATAAAAAAGGCGGTGAGGCCTAGGCAGACAACCTGCCAGTACTACTACTACTACTAGTACTACTACTACTACTACTACTATTACTACTAGAGCAACAAAATGTCAAACCACTCTGACCAAACTCCTTGGGTCAGTTTCAGTCTGAACCCCCATGACTGTTCTGCATAAATCTCTCGATTTAGCACCACCTATTCTCAAATGGTTTACTTCCTGAAATTAGCCATGTCGGAATCCTGAAATGGTATTCCGACTGGGGATTCCAATTTCCGACCAATAGTCGGCTCAAGAAATCTGGATAACGACACCGGCCATATTGTCAACATACATAAACTCCCGATTTAGCACCACCACGTTATACTACCGTGTACAACGTTGTAACTGAAGTGGGTACTATTTCGGGAGTATATGTATACCAGCCGCGCCGAAAGTAAACTTGGACCACCAAGGAAAGGGTTCCCTTTTGGGGATATTCCAGAGGTAAAGGGCATGGAATGTATGGGGGAGACAAACTTAAAAACTGGGTGGTGCTACTTCGGTAGCACCATTTCCAGGGCATTTGTAAAATCTTTGTCATTTTGAATATACAGCATTGAAATAACTTATTTTACCACTGTGACAGACTAATATGTATACTCCCGGTTTAACGACAACGTTATGATACTGTGTATATGTAACTGACCAAAGTGGTGCTATTTCGGGAGTATATATATATATAGCGCGCGGAACTTAACTTGTCTCGCCTGGAAAAGGGTTCCCTTTTGGGGATATTCTACCAAAGGTAAGGGGCATGGAATGTATGAGGGAGACAAACTTAAAATTGGGTTGTGCTATTTAATCAGCACCACGTTAACGGAAACAGAAGCAAGGACACACAAGCAGCATTCCAGATCAGCCTTTCCAACAGGCTCCAGCCACTACAAGAGCTGATACAAGACGGTGAGATGGACATCGAGACACAGTGGGAACACAGCAAGAATCTCTGGCATGACATGTGAAGAGGTCCTTGGCAAGAAGACAGCACAAGGAATGGATCTCTGCCGACACCATCCACAAGCTGGAAATAAGGAAAGAGAAGAAAACTTCGCTGGACACGAGCCGAACAAGAGCAACCAAGGCAAAGGCACAGGAAGAGTACACAGCAGCGGACAGAGATGTAAAGAGGAGCATCAAGAAGGACAAGAGGGACCACATCGACGACCTGGCCAGTCAAGCAGAGGCAGCAGCCGGACAGGGGAACCTGAAGGACCTGTACCTGGTGACCAAGAAGTTGACGGGCAAGTTCCAGCAGACAGACAAGCCACTGAAGGATAAGAACGGGAACCCACTGACAACAACCGAGGAACAGATGAAACGATGGGCAGAACACTTCAGGGAGCTGCTGAACCGCCCCGCCCTTGACGCACCACCAGACATCTCACCCGCAAAGAAAGAACTGCCCATCAGCTGCGACAAACCCTCAAAGGCAGAGAAGAAGAAGGCCATCATGATTCTGAGAAATGGGAAGGCTGCAGGGCCGGACGAGATACCAGCAGGAGCCATCAAAGCAGACATGGAAATAGCTGTCAACATGCTATACAGCCTCTTCAGCAAGATCTGGGAGAAGGAAGTGGTACCAGCCCAGTGGAAAGAAGGAATCATCCTCAAGCTGCCGAAGAAAGGAGACCTCAGGTACTGCAGCAACTGCCGAGGGATCATGCTCCTGTCAACGCCAGGCAAGGTTCTCAACAGGGTTCCACTGGAAAGGATGAAAGAGGTCGTCGACCCCAAACTCCGAGACCAGCAGGTATGCTTCCGGCGTAACAAATCCTGTGCCGACCAGATCGCCAACCTGCGTATCATCGTGGAGCAGTAGCTGGAGTGGAACTCCCCCCTCTACATCAACTTCATCGATTATGAGGCCTTCGACAGTGTGGACAGAGAGACGCTGTGGAAGCTGCTGAGGCACTACGGAGTCCCAGAGAAGATCATCTCCCTCATCCGGTGCACCTACCAGGACATGAGCTGCAGGATTGCCCACGCAGGCCAGCTGTCCGAAAGTTTCGAGGTGAAGACTGGAGTTCGTCAGGGGTGCCTGCTGTCACCGTTCCTCTTCCTCCTGGTCGTCGACTGGATCATGAAGACCACTACAACAGGCAGGAACAACGCTGTACAGTGGACACTCTGGACACAGCTGGACGACCTCGACTTCGCTGACGACCTGGCGCTCCTGTCACACAACCACAGCCAGATGCAGGACCAGACCACTCGCCTGGAGACCACGTCAGCCAGGACAGGGCTCATGATCAACAAGACCGAGCTGATTAAGATCAACACCACTGCCAACACACCAGTTACAGTCGATGGAGAGCCCATCAGGGAGGTGGAGTCTTTCGTCTACTTGGGAAGCGTGATGAACAGACTATAAATAGATAAACGAACTTGGGAAGCGTGGTTGACGGACAGGGAGGCACGGGCCGAGACGTCACAGCCAGAATCGGCAAGGCATGAACAGCTTTCATCATGCTCAAGAACATCTGGAGCAGTCAGTATGAAAACCAAACTCCGCATCTTCAACTCCAATGTGAAGTCAATTCTGCTCTACAGATGTGAGACATGGCGGACAACACAGACGATGCAACAGAAGATTTAGACATTCTTCAACACCTGTCTGAGGCGCATCTACAAAATCCGATGGCAGGAGATGATCCGAAACGAAGATCTGTGGGAGCGAGCGGGACAGGAACCAGTGGCCAAGCAGATACTGCGGAGGCTGTGCGACTTGATCGGACACACCCTCAGGAAGCCAGCGTCCAGCATCACACGCCAAGCCCTGACCTGGAACCCATGACAATTTCGCAGATAGTTTTCAAAATGATTTGTTAACGGAAGTGATTCACTGAGGCTATCGCTGTATCATCCGCCCAAGACGACTTCGCTGACCCCGACACCCCTGCACACAGACACACACACACACACACACACACACACAAAAAAAAAAAACAGTGCACACACACACGCAGGTGCCATACAGAGACTGACTTAAGCGTCCTCCCCGACTTCACTGTATATGGACGAGAAACTGAACTGTGCACGTGGAGAACGTGAGTTAGCGACACACAGCACCGCGCATCAAATTTTGGCCAACAACGTGTGCCTCGTTTTCTGAGTAATATATATATATATATATATATATATATATGTGTGTGTGTGTGTGTGTGTGTGTGTGTGTGTATGATGCTTAGATTATGCTAAGTCAGCCTTACGATGCCTTTTTTCTTTCGCGTAAATACACAGTAAATAACTTTAAACATATGAAATAGAACATGAAACCTGTGAGTGTTTTGACGGAAAGAACGCATGTGATGAGACTGGTGAAACGGTAGAAAGGAAACATTGGTACGCCCGTTTTTTCCGTTGAAATATTCAGTAAATAAAATTGAGCATGTGATTAATACGAACAACACTTATGAAATATGATTGTTTTAACGGAAAGAACGTATGTATGTGATGAGACGAGTGAAACGGTAGAAAGGAAACATTGGTACGCATGTTTTTTTCCGTTGAAATATACAGTAAATAACTTTAAGCATGTGATGAAATACGTATAACACTTATCCAACATGCGAGTATTTCAACGGAAAGAACGCATGTGATGAAACCGTTGAAATGGTAAGGAAACTGGTACGCCTTGAAAGTAACGTTGACGCAATGTGCACAATGAAAATGTGACGAACGACTTGAAATACGGGCCTTACCTTTAGATGAAGTCATTCCTTCGTCCTTTTCACTGTTACGTCCGATGTAGGAAACTGCCTCTGTTCGTCACAGTAGATTGCTTAAGTTTGGCACCACATTTCTTGGAATTTTTGTGTTCGGTTAATCACTTCGTAGACGAAATTCTTTTTTTCTTTTTTCTTAATTGAACATAATTTCAACATTTACATGCCAAAAGGCATTCCCTTTTCGTGGGAGGGCGTCTGCCTTTGGCCACTGAGTGGAGCCCATGCAGGAGGACACCTCACTCCACGGGGTTTACGCAACGTGGCACTGACTGTATGCGACGGCCCAGCAATAGCCGGTGTGGGGCCATATCAAACATATCGAGTGGCATTTGCACGTAACACGCGAGTCCATGTATCGCGATTTTATAGCCCATATGTGCTCACGGAATCGGGCACCTTGCACGTTTTTTTGGGGGGCACGTAAGGAACGGCTCGACCCATGCACACACCCATGTGCATGCACATACATACTGTACACGTACGTTGTAACACACACCCCATTCATTCGTGAAAATATAATCAAGTCTTCCGCCGTCACGTACACACCCACGTTCATATCCATCATTCCTGTAAACGTACAATTTCACTCTCATCACACAATCCACTCTTTC
This sequence comes from Babylonia areolata, assembly GCF_041734735.1. Lineage (NCBI taxonomy): Eukaryota > Metazoa > Mollusca > Gastropoda > Neogastropoda > Buccinidae > Babylonia > Babylonia areolata. Next base: position 22,001,823 of record NC_134887.1, read on the forward strand.
CGTTAAATACATTTGCGTAGTATTTTAAGGAAATAGTATTTGTAAGAAAACAAATGAAAAGATGCATTGAACAGTGAACCAATTGTCAATGTATGATGTATACACACGACATCCATGTCGGTATGACAAGAGTTCACAATATATTGGAATGAGTCTGTCCTAAATCGGTATAAGCGGACTCCATTCTGGTTCAATGACCCTGAAGCGGAAACCGACCATTTGAGAACTGAGCCAAAGGTGTGGTGCAAAATCGAGAGATTGCCTTTTCTGTCAAGTCCAGCATCATGTCACCATAAACTGTTGACCTGTCAGGACCGTTCAGCAACATGTGAGCCGCAGGAAGACCGGCGATACCTTCATTTCTTCACCTCCACTCCTCCCTGACTGGCGGAGTCAACGTCCACGCCTTGTTGTGAACACTACTTATTCCGTCTTGAGGGGAAAATTTGTGGATACTGCCGGAAGACCCATCCTCTTAGTTACATCCCATTCCTACAGAATAGAATACTGATGACCTTTCTCAGAATGATACAGGGAGGGCGGAGTGGATGGGGGAGGGGAGCACCGTCCAAAGTGGTGGTGGTGGCTGAATACTGGACCGTGTTGACCCATGCCGACCTGTCTAATGCATCACCAGCAACCTTCTCTCTCACACACACACACAATCTCACAGCCTCTCCACCTTCCCCCAAATGTCCTGAAATCGTTTACTCCTATGCCCCCACCAGCGCCCCCTCTCTTCCTTCAACTGTACAGATAAATGCCTTTAAAATACCTTGAAATCGTCATTGAATTATGATATATTTAAGTTGCCCAAAAAATATCGAGGATTTTACTCCAGAGTAAAATAAAGCCTAACTTGCGAAATAAATGTTGATCTGAACACTCATGGGGAGGGTTAAAAAGGAAATGATACCAAGAAAACTTTTCATCCAAGATTTCAAATATATAGTTATGTACGCAGGGAAACGAAAACTGCCCAACCTTTTTGGTCACAGACCCCCCAAAAAAGTGTATATAACAGGCAAACAAACGAAACTCGACTTACCGATGTTTCAAACCATGGAAACTTGCATTACCATCTCACTTGAAGTGCACACTTTTTGTTGTCATGCTCCTTGTCTCTATTTTTCTCACAGGCGGAATAGCGCTTTTCGGACCAGATGGCTTTTTCTTAGCAGGACCCGATTTCGCGCTTTTCGGACCAGCTGGCTTCTCAGCGGGACCCGATTTCGCGCTTTTCGGATCAGCTGGCTTCTCAGCGGGACCCGGTTTCGCGCTTTTCGGATCAGCTGGCTTCTTCTCAGCCGGACCTGGACCTGGTTTAGGGCGATTGGGATCAGCTAGCTTTTTCTCCTCAGAAGGACCAGGTTTCGCGCTTGTTGGATTCTCTGGCTTCGGCTTTTTAGGCCCTGGGTTGTTTTTACGTAAATACCGAGCTGCTCTATCGAGACTCTTGCGCAGATCTCCCCGCACCTCTTCATCTCTTTGTCTGATCCTCTCCGTTTGCTCCTGTTTCTCGTGCGCAGGCAAGGCACGAAACTGACTCAGAACAGTAAGTCCATCACGCAGACTAGGTAGCGGTGCAGTGTCTTGGTTGACATACACTTCGCCTTCCCTCAGTGAACGCACCCACTTGTGTTCGCCGATGGGGGTTTGAACCCTCGGTTGATCACCCTCTTCTTTCTTGGGCTGAAACTTAGGCTTACTGGTCTTCTTGGAACTCATTTTAAAAGATGGTCAGGCGTCAGGTCAGAAAGACAGGTAGAAAGTAAAGAGACAAGCGCCGCTGAAGTTCGTTCAGGGCTAACGTGAACTTAGCTCATGTGTTCAGCTTTCACGATTGGTTGGACATGGTGTGCGTGGAAAGCTGATTTTTTTTTTTTTTTTTTTTTTTTTTACCGTGAAAATGTGATCTTGTTTTCATGATTTACTTGCACTCTTGAACTGGAAATGTGAAAAGTGTTGCGTCTGTGCGGTGTGCGTATGGGAGGGGGTAAGCGTGGGTGTCCTCCGTGTGTGCGTTGGGGAGGTGGGTATGAGGGGGGTCGTGCGTGTGTGCGTGCGTGCGTGTGCGCGTGGCGTGTGCGTGTGTATGTGTGTGCGCGCGCGCGCGCGCGCGTCGATGATGATGGTGATGTTAAAACTCTGGTGGTAGTGGTATACTTGTTTTCAAAATGCCCATACAGCGGTCACAATTATTACCCAGCAGTTGGTGGGGTTTTTTGTTGTTGTTTAGTTGTTTTTTTGGGGGGTGGAGGGGGGGGGTCATCATTACGTGCATCGAAGGCGGCAAAGTACAAAGTTACACCACTGACAATTTGCGCGTTTTTTCAACATCCTGCCCCAACCAGTTATGCCCCTTCCCCTTACTTATGTCACCAAGAAGAAAAGGAAGAAAGGAAGATAACAGTTACATTAATCACAAGTATGGAAATGATAAATCTGCGACTGTAATGATCATCTGTACTGCCCCCCGCCCCCCGACCCCACGTCCCCTTCAGTTCTCTCTCTCTCTCCTGCCCCCTCTCTCCCTTTCTGTTTGTGTGGAAAACACACACACACATTCACAGACACATCAGTACACAGACAGACACAGACACAGGCAGACACACACACACACACACGCGCGCGCGCGCGCGCGCGCACGATTACTTCCACGGCACACATAAATTGATAAACATGCACTCACGTACACACATACGCACGCTTGCGTACACTGACATACACACACACACACACACACACACACACACACACACACACACATAGGTTGATACTTCCACAAAAATTAGTGCAGCTATATATATCCAAGAAGGGACGCAGTTCAGTGTATGCTCTCCACCAGCACCGAATTCTACTCCTGATTTCCATTCATGCGCGGTACGTGTTAAATTCAGTGATCACCTTACTCTTCGTGTCGTCTCTGTGTACTTACCTAGAGGACCAAACGAACTTAAGTCGGAATGGTTACATAATGTTCAAGATAATGAAAAATGGTTGATTGGGGGATATTTTAACGCCCATTCACCTTTTTGGGACAAAGATTGTGTATCAGTTACTTGTAACCGCTTTGAAGAAAATGTTGTTGATTCTTCCTTTAGCCTTTTAAATGATGGCAGCGTTACCAGAATCCCTGATATTGTAACTCGCAGGGCATCTGCAATAAATCTCTCTTTCATATCTGCTACGTTGTATCCAGAATGTAAATGGACAACGCATAAAGATACACTGGGAAGTGATCATCTACCGATCATCATGACTTTAATGAAACTGAAAGATATACGGAATTTCAAAAAGACAAAGTCCCAAAGTATAACTATAAAGATGCTGATTGGGAGAAATTCGAAAGTATGCTTGCTTGCAAAAACACGGAGTCCGTAAACACTGGGGATATAGATAATTTATATTCCTTCTTTACTGACACCATATTACAAGCCGCCGATATATCAATCCCAAAATGTAATTCGCTTAAATCAAACAAGCATTTAGGAAATATTTGGTGGACGCCAGCCTGTGAAGCAGCAGTAAATGATAAAAAAAATGAAGTTTATAATTTATATGAAAAACAAGTCACAAGAAAATCTTATTGAAAAGAAAAGGGCAAACCATTATAGTAACATGGTCATTGCACAGGCTAAAAGACAATATTGGTCCTCATTCTGTAATAATGAGATATCCAGTCATAAAGATACTAAAAAGGTTTGGTAAAAATTCAATGAAATGAAAGAAGGTATACATTTGCCATCTTGCCCAGTTAAGATAGAAGACAAAGAATTTCGGTCCAGTGCAGAGAAAGCAGAAACATTTGTAGAAATGTTCTCAGAGTTTATGCGATTGGAAGGTCTATCGCCTAAAAAGAGTAAACACAGAACCGAAGAAGAGAGCAAAAGTGATTATACAGATCCATGTCCTGATAACAGTCAATACATCAATGCTCCACTCACACTCAGCGAGGTTAAAGACGCATTACTATCCCTCCCTAAAAAGAAGACATCTGTAGGACTTGACGCGGTCTCAAATGAGATGCTTAGACGCTTACCAAAAATTTTTGTTGTTTTGTTATTTAAGCTTTTTCAAAAGTGCTGGATTGATGGTTTAATGCCAGCACAATGGAAACAGTCTATTGTAATACCAGTTCATAAACAAGGAAAATGTAAAACAGATAAGAACAGTTACAGGCCAATTGCGTTAACATCACATACAGGCAAGCTGATGGAAAGAATAATTTTGAGAAGACTGATGTACTATTGCCATAAAAATAGATTTATCCCAATTAATCAAGCGGGCTTTCAGAGAGGTAGATCTGCAATTGATAATTTGGTTAAACTTACAACACATGTAAAACAACAATTTGCTAGAAGAAAAAATGTTCTTGCAACTTTCTTTGATATAAAGAAAGCCTATGATCAAGTTTGGCATGCAAAGTTACTCTTTAAACTAAAATCTGTTGGCTTTTCAGGGCGTCTCTATAATTATATCAAAGATTTCCTGACTAAAAGACGTATACAAGTACGAGCTGGAAATACGTACTCAAATCCTTAGACTCTTCACATGGGATTACCCCAAGGTTCTGTTATTGTCCCTGTTCTATTTAACATCTTGCTGAACGACTTACCCAACATTTATCAAAAGACGTGATCCTAGTGTAATACGCAGATGATATATGTATGTGGATGAATGTAATTATAAAAAGAAATACATCAAAAAGGACATTAAACTATATTGAGAAAACATACCAAAGAGAAATAGATAAATTGAATAAGTATATTGTCGACAATGGTCTTACATTATCAGCAGAAAAAAAAATTCACATTATGCTTTTTAACAATGGTAATAATCCAGAAGAGTCACCAACATTTAAAATTGAAAATGAGCCCATTCAGTACAGAGATATGATAAAAAATTTTAGGCTTAATGCTTACTTCAAAACTAGCTTGGAATGCCCATTTTGAATATATAATAACAAAAGCAAGAAAATGTTTAAATTTGCTCAAAGTTATAAGTTAACAGTACTGGGGACAAGACACAACCATACTGAAACATTTATCATCATCACTTATTCGATCCAAACTATCGTATGGACAAGAAGTCTTTTTCAATGCTCCAAAGTATTTGTTCAAGAAACTTCAAAGCATTGACTGTAAAGCATATAGACTTGCCCTTGGCGTACCTTTCCACGCATCAATCCTCGGAACATATAAATAAATAGGAGAATTACCTTTGGGTGAATACCGAAACCTGGCATGTGCTAAATACGCATTGAGAAGCTCAACAACTGAAAATTTTACATCGGAGGAAGTAAGAATTACATTTGAAAACAACTTCCCGAAAAGAGCTAAAACGATATCTTATCTAACACCAATTGGCACGTTTGTGTCAAACCTCTTCCAAAAGTCCGAAATTAACCCAGATAATGTAGACACACAGAAAACAGTACGTCCATGCCCCATTTGGGAGATGAGTAAAGCACAGTTTGATATCAATCATACTGACATTGCAAAAAAAGAAAATCCAAATATCATGGCAACAGAAATCCGATTACACCTTCAGAATAGATACCGTGACCACTTACATATTTACACAGACGGCTCACTCCTTGACAATGGCCAAGCAGGTTCAGCTTTCGTTATACCAAAACTGAAAACTGATCATACCATATTGGTAAAGATCGGTCAATATTCACAGCTGAACTTATCGCTGTTCTTATGACTTTAAATTATATTCTTGATCTTCCAGTTTGCCTTCTACAAGTCTTATTTTGTGTTGATTCAAAATCTGTATTATATGCTTTAAACTCATCAAATTGTAAGAACAAGTCCAAATAATAATAGAAATAAGTCACATTGTACATCGTTTGAATTTGAGAGGAACACATATAACTTTTTGTTGGGTTCCTTCTCACCTTGGTCTCCTATATAATGAATGGGCTGACAGGGCTGCAAGAAAAGGTACAAAACACCAACAGGGAACCACAGACCTTTGTGTGCTTTTGTCTGTACAAGAGGGGTACCGCTTACTAGAAAAAGCATCATGGAGCAAAGTCAGGGAAGTATACCAGCAAAATGGCAAAGTTTTAAATAAAAGTATAAATAATATTCAGCAACCGGATTCTATCAATCAATCAAATGCAATCAGTAATTCATTCAGATTAACGCAAATTCAGGCATTATCAAACAGGATAAAGCTGAACGCTTTTATAACAAACTTCAGCAGAGATGTAAAATGCATATGTGGAGAATCTATTTCTAGCAAACACATACTCTTTGAATGTCAGAGTCTGAAATCGTTTCTGCCAAACTTCTCGGAAAATTCTTTTGAATGTATTTTTGACAATTTGAAGATGTTATCTGCTATTGCAGAAGGTTTGCTGCGTAGTCCAATTGGACATTTGTTATAGTTAATACAGTTGTTTGATGTCTTCTTCTTCTTCTGCGTTCGTGGGCTTCAACTCCAACGTTCACTCGTATATACGCGAGTGGGCTTTTTACGTGTATGACCGTTTTTACCCCGCCATGTAGGCAGCCATACTCCGCTTTCGGGGGTGTGCATGCTGGGTATGTTCTTGTTTTCCATAACCCACCGAACGCTGACATGGATTACAGGATCTTTAACGTGCGTATTTGATCTTATGCTTGCGTATACACACGAAGGGGGTTCAGGCACTGGGAGGTCTGCACATATGTTGACCTGGGAGATCGTAAAAATCTCCACCCTTTACCCACCAGGCGCCGTCACCGTGATTCGAACCCGGGACCCTCAGATCGAAAGTCCAACGCTTTAACCATTCGGCTGTGGCGCCCGTCAGTTGTTTGATGTTAGCGTTTCCTTCTATGTTTTGCCTATGTCTCCCCTTTTAATGTTTTATTTTTTCCAATGCTCTGTATCTTTCCCCACCACACACACACACATGCGCACACACGCGCACACACACACATACACACACACCATTCTTCATCCTCTGCTCAATACCGTTCCCACCACCACGCCCACGCCCAACCCCCCCCCCCCCCCCCCCCCCCCCCCCCCCCCCCCCCCCCCCCCCCCCCCCGTCACTTAAAGTGGAAGACGTTAAACTGAAGACTACTACTACTACTACACACACACACACACACACACACACACATACACGCACGCACGCATACACACACACGCGCACACACACACTCACACACACACGTGTCGAGTGCGCGCAGCACAGTGTGCAGTGGTTTAAATATAATTAATTCTTGTTTTCTTCGAAGTTCGGTTCTTAATCCGCATATCTTTAGAAAGGGTTGAAGAGAAAGGGAAGGTGCGTGAAGATACAAGTGTAAAAAAAGGCGGGTCGAAGTCAGGTATATACATTATCATGCATCGTGAATTCCGCACTGTTATGCGTCGTCATCACAAGCCAGCTGTCACAACTGAGGAAGTTTTTCGATAGTCGGTGTGATTGAACATGTGTTCAACAAGAGGGATTAGACAGATTCACACGCAAATCAACTTGCGGTCACACAGTTCTCGATATCGACATCTGGTCATTGTGATCTGTCGAGTTTCTTTTCATGTGTCGCGTCAACTGATACATTCACATGAAGGCGGAAAGTACAAAATATTATGACAGATCAAGATGCTCAGAATAAATTTTCGATGTGTGTGTGTGTGTGTGTGTGTGTGTGTTGGGGTGGGGGAGAGGGGGAGCGTGCGTGCAACGCGTGCATGCGTGTGTGTGTGTGTGTGTGTGTGTGTGTGTGTGTGTGTATGTGTGTGTGTGTGTGTGTATGTGTGTGTGTGTGTGTGTATGTGTGTGTGCGTGTGCGTGTGCATGCCCGCGACTCGGACGTTGTGAGTGCCCGGCAGCCCAACTGGCTCAAGTCCAAGCTTGCATGTCAAAGGATGTGCTGTGAGTTCCATTTTGCAGCATCCCCGTCAGGTTCACATCCACTGATCTCTTTCTTCCGAGAACAAAAAACATTCTCTCCATCTACCTTATATGTGTGCAGATCTGTCGTTTTGGCGGTGTCAGCGCAGTGCGTGCAGCTCAGCGCCCCTCCCACTTCCCCGTCCTCCCGCCTCCCACCTCCACTTCACTCCCCTTGCTCTCCTCCCCCCTCACGATCGACACCACGTGATCCGCATCGTTGTTGTTGATAGGCATCCAACTTAAAATCGGTGTTAGACGAATTTGTTGTTTTATTTAATTCTTCACACCAACCTTAGGCGGCTGTCGGTTTATATGGTGTGTGTTAAAGCCGATTCCTTGCGTTTATACAATGTTTCAATGCCCTCGGGGGAACATGGAATTTTGAACTTCTTGCTTTGCTGCATGATTGGGGGTAAACGATCGGTAAAAACAAACAACTAACAACAACAACAACAACAACAACAATAATAATAATAATAATAATAATAATAATAATAACCAGATGATGACCGGCTGATAATAATAATACTGATAATGATAATCAGTAATAATAATGATGGTTATCATCATCATCATCTTGCTGATGATGATACTAAGAAGAGGAAGAACACTGAAGAAGCGGAACAACTGAGAAGAAGAACAACAACAAGAACGACTAACGAGAAGAACACTGAAGAACAACCGATGAGAGAATTAGAAGAACCCCCCGCCCCCCTTCCAAGCTAGAACAACTTAAGTAAGGTTATAGTGAGTTGGATGTAGGTGGAAGGTAGTGAGGGTGGAAGGACTTCGATCACGTCCTTAATGAAGGAGGAGGGTGGTCAGTAAAGTGATTAGACGCTCAGCTGCCAATACAGAGAGTCGAGTCCGCGCGTGAGGGTGTGGGTTTCAATCCCGCTCTCGCTCTTTCTCCCGGCAAATCTTGACTGGAAAATCGAACTGAGCGTCTAGTCTTTCGGATGCCGGAGACGATAAACCGAGGTCCCATGTGCAGCACGCACTTGGCGCACTGAAAAAGAACCCATGGCAACACTGAGAGTCACGGTGTCGTCCTCTGGCAACTATGTAAAAAGAAATTCACTCCAGGTGATACTAGGTACACTGACAAATATATTTATTAGCATGCACTCAGTGCCACCTGACAAGCGCATTGGGTTTAGCTCTCAGACTATTACTGATCATCAAATTCACAGCGGACCAAGTATTGTTCTAATGTCAAGTGCCGCGCATATACTTTAGTAACCTGGCAACAGCATATAATTTTTTACTGTATCTTGATGAAGCCTTATGTACACGAAACTGTGTCTTCACAAGTGACTGAGAACGCTGATGTTTTTGACTTTTTGCATTCATTATCAGTTGTTTCGCTTGTCAGTTTAACGACTTCTCTTTTACGAAGTACTTTAAGTAATTTCCTGTAATTGTATTTAGATTTTTTTTTTCAAATTTCACCCACATTTCACCCTCATTTGCCCAGTTTCCCACAACCCTCCATTCATTCACATCTCCCACCCTTTCTAACCGAGTAATACTTTAACAAAACTGATGTCTTCAATCACCAATATGTGTGACGGGACATTAAACAAAAGTCCTCCTGGCTTATGCTGCTGTCAGGCATCTGCCTAGCAGATGTGGTGTAGCGTTTATGGATTTGTCCGAACGCAGTGATGCCTCCTTGAGAAACTGAAACTGGAAGGTTGTGCCGGGAGGTCGGTGTCAGAGGCAATGCTTGCTCAGTTTCTTCCCCCCGGACCCCCTTCCCCCACCGTGAACCCCTCGCCTGGTATATCACATTAATATCAGTATATATATATATATATATATATATATATATATATATATATATATATATATATATATATATATATATATATATATATATATATATATATTATGCGTCCATTGTAGTTGGCCAAAAGATCCCAGGGGCACATCGGGCCTGGGGGATAAAAACTTTCGAGTTTCAGTCACGGTGCGTCCAGGGGCAATCACCCTAAAATCGTTTTTAATTCGAAATGGCGGCGTACGGTCCATCCTCATTGCGGGTAATCATTTGGATATATCTTTCTACGGGAACAGCTCCCAGTAGCATTAATTTCACTTTGTTTTTGTTTTTTGTTTTTTCCTCGTATGCTATTTATCAAGCGGAATGTTTTGAAAAGGACATGGCGCAAGTTCAAATTTTGTCAGCAGTCGAAATAGTACAAGTGCATGCGTACTGGTAGTGGTGGTAGTTGCCGGGGTTCGCCGAGTGGCTTGTGACGATGGGCTGGTTGGAAACTGTCAAGCAATCGCCTTTCAAACAGAGCAGTAGGTTGTGGTGTGTGTTTTTTGTGTGTTTTTAAAAAAAAATTTTTTAGAAGGGCCAGTCGAGGGGGGGGGGGGGGGGGAGTCGCATTATGCTCTCACATTCTATTTCATAGCACTCCAAGTCTTTTATTCTGTTACTGATTTTGATCATTCAGCCTGAGTATGTTACAAATAAAGTGTCATGAAAAAACCCAACTTTTTTCTAAAAAGAATTTTGGGGTTTTCACTTACTAGAAATAATAAGAAGTCAAAGAATGTTAAGGATTTTCCTTCCTTCTTCCTCATTCGCCTCCCAGTAGATGAGCAGCCCAGTGTCCTCGATGAAGGCTGCCATCCGTTGCAGCTCCTCTGGGGTGTCATACAGTTTGGCTTTCACTGCTGTCGGTGTTGGCCAGTACTTCCTCCTGGATGCTGCATGCACCCTACAGTCTTGAAGGATGTGGTTGGTTGTCATTGGTCCATCACCACAAGGGCACTCTCCACTCTGTCCAATGCCAAATTTTGCGTGCATGTGGTGGAGCAGGCAGTTGTGCCCAGTCCTCAGGCAGAAGATCTTGACTTGTTCCCGTCGTTCCAGCAAATGGTATCTGTCTTCTTGGTTATATTTGGGGTGCTGGAGGCGCCACTTTATTCCTTGCTGTGCCTTGATGATTGTCTTGATTTCATCGTATGACACCAGTTTGTTGGCCTGCTTCTTCTGTGCACCGTCTTTTGCCAGAATGTCCGCTTTTTTGTTGCCTCTGATGCCACAGTGTGCTGGTACCCATTGTATCACCACTTTCTCCACTCTGGCACTCAGGGCAACAACTTGAACAAGGGCTGAAGTGAGATGGTTCTGTTCTTTGCAACGGGAGTTCTTGAGGGCTTGGAGCATGGAGAGAGTGTCTGAGAACACCACCACCTGCCCTGTTGTTCTTGTGGAGTTCTGCGAGACTGTTGTGGCTGCCTCACAGAGGGCTTCTCGCTCAGCTTGGAAGTTGGTGGAGTATTTTCCTGTTGGGATTGCAATTTCTTCATCTCCGCCTTTGTATTGGAGGAAGATTCCAGCTCCGCCATCCCTCGTTGCTTCTGTGGCGGAGCCATCTGTAGAGACATGGGTCCAGTCTTCCTGGGGATACTGGTTGCAGATGTACTCTATGGCCAGGGCCATCCTTTGGAATGTTAAGGATGATGATACTGATGATAATAATATCGGATATTTACGAAGCACTTTTTCTCAGATACTTAGTAAAGCGCAAGTTAAGCGCTTCACTCAAATACAAAATTCACCAAATTGTAAATTGACAAAACAATAAGAGATCACAATTTACATACTCACTACAAACTGACATCATCTGTCCCACACACATGCACACACATACACACACACCTTTCATAGCATGAATAAAACGCAGTGAACTGTGACATTTCAGCATAATAGTATTATTAATACTAATACTGGTCTGGACGCTAGTCATTCAGATGAGACGATAAACCGAGATCCCGTGTGCAGCATGCACTTGGCGCACGTAAAAGAACCCACGGCAGCAAAAGGGTTGTTCCTGGCAAAATTCTGTAGAAAAATCCACTTCAATAGGAAAAACAAAATAAAACCGCATGCAGGAAAAAATGCAAAAAAAATGGGTGGCGTTGTAGTGTAGCGACTTGTTCTCCCTGGGGAGAGCAGCGCGAATTTGACACAGAGAAATCTGCTGTGATAAAAAGAGATACAAATACAAATAATAATATATGATCATAAATATCAATGGAATTGTGGTGCCATCATGCCAGAAAAAGCCCAAGAACAAAATCTCTTTATGTAGCCGTTGTGAAACACAGTTTTTGTTGCTGTGAACATTTTTCCACTTTGTGTTGCTATGAACATTTTTCCACTACAACCATAAACGCAAAGAGTAAGAGTAAGAAACCATCATAACCGGCCCTAGGCCATTGTTGTTAAGTGCAGATCACCATCAATCATTTTCAAACAAGGAAATTAAGACCTTAACTCATTCAGCCCTGTGCCAGTGCATTGCTGGGGCATCAAATTCATTTCATTAAAATGGTTTCCATGTTCTTGCATGTGCTTAAACTGCAAGCACAGGGAACTGATTTCTACAGTATTTGTGGCGTCAGTTTGAAGCAAAGCCAGTCAATTTCACTTCAGTGTATTTTCTAATTTTTACCACATCAAAATGGCATGGAAGCTTGCCAAGGCTGTAAACTCCCCAGGGCTGAGGGGTTAAGGGACAGTTTCAGTTCAGTTCCAAGATGGCATCAAAGTATGCAGACTGATCCACACTGTTAGCTTTTACTTACTACAATAGCTGTATCATTCACCACATTCAACCGACAGACCTGGAGGAATCTGGTAAACTGTGCAGTTCTGGTGTGCTGTGCTCCATTTAGTTAATCATAATGACCCTTCACAGAGTTAAGGGACAAGAAGACAATAATTCATAGCATACTGTGATACCATAGTATAAAACTGTGTCACATAAATTGATGGTAAACGCCAGGCAACTCTTACTCTTAGTGGCTTTTATAAGTTTTGTACCTTTGTCTCAAGTCAAAATAGCAAATGTAACATAACTTCTTTTGATAACTCTTTGCCTGATTTATGTTCCATTTCTCATTTTCTGTTAAAATCATGTGTTCATGATTTGCTGTTTAACTTGAGTGTTATATATTGTGGATCTATTTTAACCAAAATTAACACTGATATAACAGTATGATTTATTCTTCAATCACATTATAGCTATATTAGTATATAATACAATACATTATCATGAAAAAATTGTGTCCTTTGACTGTTTAAGTTTGGTCTTTCCACTCTTTCCCCCTTTTATATATATTTGGTTCATTCCTTGAAGATTTATAAACACTGTAGTATTGCAAGCTGTGTTAGCCCAAAATGAACCCAGCTTTGTTGATAATATGTTGGGGTTTAAATTTGACACATTCCAAGTAATATAGCTTGACGCTAGAACCATACCATTTTCATGTTAGGTATCTTTTGGAGTGATGGCCTAGAGGTAATGCGTCCGCCTAGGAAGTGAGAGAATCTGAGCGTGATGGTTTGAATCATGGCTCAGCCGCTGATATTTTCACCCCCTCCACTAGGCCATAAGTGGTGATCTGGACGCTAGTCATTCGAATGAGATGACAAACCGAGGTCCGGTGTGCAGCATGCACTTAGCGCACGTAAAAGAACCCATGGCAACAAAAGGGTTGTTCCTGACAAAATTCTGTAAAAAAATTCACTTCGATAGGAAAAGCAGATAAAACTGCATGCAAGAAAAAATACAATAATAAATGGGTGGCGCTGTAGTGTAGCGACACACTCTTCCTGGGGAGAGCAGCCCGAATTTTACACAGAGAAATCTTTTGTGATAAAAAGAGAAATACAAATGTAGAGAGATCTGTGATTTGTTTTTTTGTGTGTGTGTTTTTTGTTTTTGTTTTTATTTTATTGTAATGCACATTTTGAATGCAAGCCATGCGCTTTACCTGAAATAGGTTGCCTGAAAAAACCTGCTTTATTGTGTTCACACTTTCTTTTTTCATCTTCAGTATCAGATTGAAGGACTACAGAGCAAATCAGTGATTGACAAATGCAGAGTGACCGAAGACCTGTTGAAGAGGACAAGCACGAAGGTAAGAAATCCTGGTTTGCACTAACAGTGTCACTGTGACTAAAGTGGTTTGTCATTTAATGATTTATGGAGAAAAACCCCGAAAACCTCAACCATCTATTCAACACAGCCATTTCTAGGAAGACATTGTTGGGAATGGCCAGAGAGCAAAACTGATGCGGAAGTGAAGCTACTCATAGAAGAAAACAGTAAAGAAGAGGACATCATCATATACACAGATGGCTCAGTCACCAAAAATCAGTCCGGTTGGGGATTCACTGCGAAACAAAATGGAAAAACAATTAGGGAAGAGACTGCTGCCTACAAAGTCATAACCTCCAGCCTAACGATGGAAGTTGAAGCTGTGACACATGCCCTCCAGTGGCTATCGTCTATCCATATGCCCGGAAACCAACATGCCATGATTCTAACCGACTCAATGAACCTCATACACAAAATTGAAAATGGAATGGGAAGCCCAGAGTGGCATAAGGCAATGCGCAACTTTCAGATAAAAAAACTTACATGGTCATACTGCCCGGGACATGCAGGTGTTAAGGGAAATGAGCGAGCTGACAGACTTGCTGGTAACGCAACAACAACGAGCGGCCTCCATCTAGGAAAATCGGAAATCCTCAGAAAAGTCAAAGAATATCAAAAAGAACAGGTACAAGGCCATCACACCATTGATCGCCTCAGAGAAATAAAGACAGAGAGAGGGAGCGGCCGTAAGTCTAACATGAAAGGTAGAGCACGATGCCTTGCAAATCAAACAAATATCGGCATCATTTCCAAACCAACATTGCGCAAATTTCTTCAAAACGGAACAGAGTCTCTGTGGGCTTTTCCAAATACAATAGACTGAGCAACACACTAGACGCTACATTCTTGGCATCAGAGATCTTTTCCCATCCCTCTTGCAGCCAATCAGTGGCAGCCTCTGTGCGTGTGTGTATGTGTGGGTCTGTGTGTTTGTGTGCGTTTGTGCATGCGCGAGGGTGTAAGCGTACATAAATGGCAGGAGAGTTCTGTGCACATGCGTGTGTGTGTGTGTGTGGGCGGGGGGGGGGGGGGAGAGGGTGGGGAGGATGAGGAATGTGTGTGTATGTGTGCCTACACAACGGAATATTGGAATGTGCGGGTGTGCATATATATATCTTTGTATATATGTGTGGGGGGGTGGGGGATATAGGTGTATGTGTGTGTGCTTGTACAAGTAAGTGTGCCTCTGTGTGTGTGTGTGTGTGTGTGTGTGTGCCATGGAAACCGCGATATGTAGCCTAGAAATGAGTGTGTGGAGGGGGGTAGAGGGGGTGCAGGGTAATGTGTGTGTGTGTGTGTTGGGGCTCATGTACGTTTATGTGTATTTGACTGTGCTTTCATATCTGTGAAACTGCATGTTTGGTGCATATCTGTTATGCATAGGTGTGTGTATGTGTGAATGTTTGTCTGCATTTTTTTACATTTATTTGCTTATTTATCATCATTGTTGTCTTTTTTTTATTTATCTTATTTATTTTTTTATTTTTTTATTATTATTATCATTATTATTGTTATTATTATTATTTATTTATTTATTTTCATTTATTTTTTATTTTTTTATTTTAAAAAAATATATATTATTATTATTTAGTTAGTTATTTAGCTAGTTATTTATTTATATATTTATTTATTTATTATTTTATTTTATTTTATTTTATTTTGTACGCTTATAGTTGACTTCATCAAGTTTTTGTGTCTTATACTTATTATTATTAGTAGTAGTAGTTGGGTTTTTTTTTTATGTATTTATCTTTTTTTTTTTTTTTTTTCTCAAGTCCTGACTAAGCGTGTTGGGTTATGCTGCTGGTCAGGCATCTGCTTGGTAGATGTGGTGTAGCGTATATGGATTTGTCCGAACGCAGTGACGCCTCCTTGAGCTACTGAAACTGAAACTGATTTATTAGCATGTTCCACCTGCATTAATCATTAACTCACTCCATGCCAAGAGTTTTTGCCCTTGCCAATCCCTGAAAACCCAGGGTTTGTATAGGATGAGGAAAAAATTGTAAAAAAACCAAATAAACACCCAGACAATTGATATTTAGTATATGCATGCAAGGAATGTTGTTCCATGTGTGTGCTAAAAATCAAAGTATTTACTCACCATCTTGATGTTGATCGCGGTATCCATATTTTGTGTATTTTTTTAGCATTTTTGCACCCATCAGAAAGGTACACCAACATGTTCCACATCACATTCTAACACTATTTGAGGAACTGAAGACCTAGTGCATGCAATGAAGTATGAACAGGTGGTGAAGAAAGTTGAAATTCACACATACGAAAAAAAAAAAATTGTCTCTACATAATGAAAATCAAAGAACAAAGAAAAAAACTCAACCGGCTGGGTGTTGACTGGCCAGTCAGCTGACAAACCTGGTATGCCAGTGAAGGGATGTGCAAGAGGGAAAAAGGAAAAATTGTCAGTCCAATCACTGGTGAAAACACTTGCAAAATCGTCCGTTTCCTCAGTGGTTTCGTCGTCTGTGTCTGTCTCATCTGCTGGCACATATTCCTCACTTTCCTCTCCATTGTAAACACTCTCTTCAGCGGCCGAATCTATTTCTAGTTCATCGGGATCTGGTTCAAATTCACTGTCCGTAGAATCAACATGATCTTCTTCGACATCAGAGCCTTCAGTTTGGATCATTTCCAAAGCATCTTCGACGCTGAGTAACATTTCACCTCTCCGACCGTGTCGAACACTTCGCCGTGACGCCATCTTGTCAAACAACTTACAAAGCTGACAGGGGGCACGCTTTGTTATCAACTGCGGTTGAGCTTATCGCGACACACACGCAGCGTGTGTGAATGAAAAGCTGACCAGAGGTGACGTAAGATATCACATCTGCTTTTGATTTTCGCATCCGACGCGTCACTCTGACAGCACGACTTTTTAAAATCCAAGTCCGCATATGCGGACATTGGCATCCAACGCTTTCTCCGACGATGTCCGCATATGCGGACAATGGCAGCGAGTGAGTTAAGTTCAGATAACAGTAAGACTTGTTTTGTGGCCAATGAAATGATATACACTATATAATACAGTACATGAAGGACACTTTTTAGTTCTCTGTTGGTCAGTTTTTCTGACCCTTTTTTTATTTCCAGAAAAATATTTGAGATTATGTTCTTAAATTCTTTATACATCAGAAATGTATTTTGTACATCTTCTGTTGAGTTAGCATTCGATAAAAGCTTGCTGTTTGATTTGCTATATACGGCAGGTTTGTCGAGTTCTGTGTCAAAAATTGCTAATCAAACCTGTAATTAATGAAGCAAAATTTCAATTTCTGACTCAAATCTAAGATTTTCAGTGTAACTAATTGTTCACTGTTTTACTTGTAGCAGCATTCAGTTTTCATGAACACAAAATGAAGCAGTAGTAGCATGCTGGATTCCAAGTCACTGTGTATTATTACAGTTTAAATTCCCCTGGAATTTCTGCACTGGTCATAAACTTTTGTGTGGTTGTGGTCAATGTGGTGTTTGTTTATTTTATTTTATTTGTTGTTGTTGTTATTGTTTCCACTTTGACTTTTTTGTCTTGTCCTTTCTGTTTTCTCAGTCATACTTGTGCTGTTCAGCCTCATGGTCAGTATTTTCTTTCTATTATGGTTTATGACCGTTCACTTGATCTCTCTTTTCTTTTCTTCTTTTTTTTTTTTTTTTTTTTTTTTAAACTGAAAGTGTGTTGTTCACTTGTTTTTTCTTCTATTTTTGTCCATTGGCTTAATTCAGTTTTGTGATAAGTAGATAACCCACATACTTGACAAAGAGAAACATTTTATTTGATTGCTTCTGCTTCTGCTTTTGTGTGTGTGTGTGTGTGTGTGATTTCATATAATTCTGTGAACAAGATGATATACTATATATTTATTTATTTATATTATACTCTGTACTTTTTGTAAATTACTATGTGTAAACAAAAATGAAAAGAAACAAACAAACAAAAATTTAAGTAGCATTCTTATGTTACTCCTACTTACCTGTTTTATGTTGCCATTGTGGAGTCTTGAACATTGTGCAATTTAAGTTATTGTCTGGGCTGTTTGACATTATGACAGCTTGCTTTGTCTTCTGTGGTCTTCTGGCTGAAAGCCACATAATGATGATGATGATGGACAGAGGTGTTGGTCAGTTCACTTGTCCATCCGGGAAGAACAGAAGCTTTTGGTCACTAAACCAGGTCCAGTGTCAGATCTATTGAAATCTCGCTCAGAATGCATAGGTGTCATGTGTAAAGACCATTGCAGGGCTGCAGTGTGGACATGACTACTGCTCATAGGTCATCCTTGGTAGGACTGGTCTTTAACAAAGGCAAAGTTTGGATGAGGCTGAGGAACTGGCATGTTTTTGTCATAAAGTTTGATGGGTCAGATCCTTGAAACAAGTCTGTTGCACTTGCAGTTTTTATTTTTATTTTATTATTGTTTGTTTCAGTGGAGGGGGGTGGGAGAGGGTTGTTGTTTTTTTAACTGTAACTTCTGTGTTAATTCCAAAAATCTCCAACTATGTGGCAGTTCATATATTATTGTGCTTTAGATGTTTTGCATTTATGTGTGTGTTGCTGTGCCTCTTATTAGCTTTTGTTGTGTATGAACATGACCATGTATTTTTTTTTTTTTTTTTTTTTTTTTTTTGCTGCCCCATCATCTGCACCATTTCAGTGGCATACTCCCATACCACTCATTTAGATTCCCCCATACACGACCACACCTGAGTTTGTCCGTCACAGTTCCAGCGTCGCAGTCTGCAGGGAACCATTGATTTCAGGTCGCCAGGAGGCCACACACCAGAGGAAACCCTGCACTGCTGCTGAGTCACTTTGGTGGTGTTCAGTGGTGCCTGTTCTGATTTAATGTACTTAGGACACTACCTACTAAGCCCCTTACTAACGACAATAATGGCTTAGTCGCAGAGCCAGACTGAATGAGCGTCCCTCCCAGAGTGGAGACCGCCACCACGTCCCTCCAGCAACAGCCTCCCACAAATCTGCCACCACTGACGACAT
Source organism: Babylonia areolata (assembly GCF_041734735.1). NCBI lineage: Eukaryota > Metazoa > Mollusca > Gastropoda > Neogastropoda > Buccinidae > Babylonia > Babylonia areolata. Next base: position 22,020,709 of record NC_134887.1, read on the forward strand.
TGACAGGACTCACCCCAAGCACAGAAGTGGAGGGGTATCGAAACTGAGGTCACCATGAGAGCACAGCATGAAAGACCACAGACTTTGAGACTGTTTTGTTTATATTGATGATGATGAAGGAGGAGGAGGATGACGATGATGATAACAATGTTTCTATGGAGGTCCATTTTGGTTTGGGGCTGCGTGACAAGGCTGCACTCTACGCTTCCTGTCATAATGATATCCCAGCATTAACCAGGCCCGAGAGATACAGACACTTGCAGTGTTGGTCAGGTAATTAGAGCAACACACCCAAAGACGCATCCTTGAAGTGGATGACACTCGACTGTGTGGTCCCAGTCTCCCCATTTAAGCCTACAGCACACTCAACTCTGGTAGGAGCCGGCCATGGGCCGAAAAACCCACCTCTGCTGGGATTTGAACCTGTGTCCACCCAGCTGTCAGTCCACGACGCTAACCACTTCGCAACGGTAGCTGGTATGACCAAGTGTATATTGTAAGGGTGGTAGATAGTGTAAGTCGTGTGTTTGCAAATTGGTTGATTTTATTTCTATGTTTTTGTGTTGTATTGTTATCTATTTTTTGTGTTGTATTATTATCATCATTGTAAAACACACTTTGATTTTGAAGGGTTGGTTTATGCCGTGACTTTAGTTGTTCCTTCTTCAGTAATTATTGCTGACGGCTGTCACAGGAGCTGCACCTGGTGTTCCCGGCCTTGCTGAACAGCGTGTTTGGAGGGGAGGGAGAGCCAGGGTGGGGACTGGAAAAGATCAGCAAGTCCCACCAACCCCATGACTTCAGCGCAGTGCGCAAATTTCTGGCACCAGAAGGACCTCTGCTGAGTGCAGTCAGCAGTCTGCAAGCAGATCCTTACGCCTCTTATGTGTTTCCTTTTCGCTGTTTACCTGTAAGTACTATGGTCTGAACACTGATAGGTTCCTATGAATTGTACTGATGGGATTCTTTCAAGCGTGCTTAATTTTCACCATCTGACTTGTGAATTTGACTGTGTGTAGAATTAGGGTAGGCCTGAATTTATACATGTGTAGATATTTGGAGAAAACATGAACACTGCCATTGACTTCCACTTTCATGTGTATACGCATGCAGAAGATTAAATACACACATTAAAGTTCCCGTAATCCATGTCAGTGTTTGGTGGGTTATGGGAACAAGAAACCCAGCATGCAGTCCCACAAAACAGAGTATGGCTGCCTTAATTGTGGGGTAAACAAAAAAAATAAAATTAAAATAAAACTGTCATGCACATAAAAATCTTACATGTGTTTGTGTGTGTGTTTGACTGGAGCCTAACTGAATGACACTGGAAATGAATGATGAGCACCCAAAGGCAGCTCTCAGTTGGCTCTACCAGGCAGCCGGACTTTGCTGCAAATGAGACTGTGTTTGTAAAGCACTTGGTCTCTGACCAAGGATAGGTGCTATTTAAGTATACATATCATCCTTAATGTAGACATGTAAAAAGAAAATGCTTTTTGACGAAAAACTCCGCCGTCATGTATTTTAGCTGATCTGATAAGTTTTATCAAATTAGATTCAAATATATGTAACAATAGTATTACCAAAAAAGGTGATTTGCAAATACGATTAATGGTGTGCTCAGCCAAACCAAAATATGTATAGATCTGTATCCAACAGATGAGTTGAAGATGCCATTAGCATAGGTCTCTACCACGTTCTCAGACATCTCGAAAATCCTAACAGTTATGCTAGGATCCTTTTCATTGACTACAGCTCTGCATTCAACACAATAGTACCATCAAAACTATATTTTAAACTGAAAGATCTCTCGCTGCCTGAATCAATTTGTGCATGGATCCTAGATTTTCTAAGATGCAGACCGCAAGTTGTTAAAGTTGGTGACCTCACCTCCTCCACATGTATTCTCAACATAGGCGCCCCACAGGGATGTGTTCTATCTCCACTGTTGTGCACACTATTTACACATGACTGTGCAACTCGTAATGAATGTAACACCATGGTCAAGTTTGCCAACGATGCTACTCTAGAAGGGCTGATTACAAACAGTGATGAGTCAAAATATAGGGAAGAAGTACTAGAACTTGTCAGCTGGTGTGATCAAAATAACTTAGAACTCAACGTATCAAAAGCAAAAGAATTAATTTTAGATTTCAGGAAGACCAGATATGACCCCTCACCACTTGTCATTAAAGACAAGCAAGTAGAGATCATCAGCAAATTTAAATTTCTTGGACTGATCATTTCCAACGATTTGAAATGGGAGAAAAATATGGAAAAAATTGTTAAGAAAGCACAACAGTGCCTGTACTTTCTTGGTGTCTCAAAAAGTTGGGAATTAGAAAAGAAATCATGGTTGATTTCTACTGAGCAGTCATTGAAAGCGTGTTAACCTTTGCTATTACTGTTTGGTACGGAAACATTTCCAAGGCAGAAGTCGCAGCCCTGAACAGAATCGTAAAAACTGCCACCAAGATCACCGGCTCTAGAAGACATAAGCGGCTACTCAAAAAAGCAAAATCAACCAGCCAGGATGAATCACATCCAGCTTTTGGGATTTTGGAGATGCTCCCTTTTGGTCAACGGTACAGAACTATAAGGATGAAAACCAATCACTTTGCCAATAGCTTTTTCTCGAAAGCAGTCAATGCCCTGTCTCTCAAACAAATCCAGTCTGAGAACTAGAATTGTGCAATCAACAACCATCTACCTGAAGATCTAATCAACCCCAACCACATGTAATATGCGGCTTCTGTTCAAACGTGTGTGTGTGTGAGTGTTTGTATGTGCGTGTGTGTGTGTGTGTGTGTCTGTGTGCACGCGCACACGTGTGTGTGTGTTTGTGTGTGTGTGCAATGTGTGCATGTGTGAGTATGCACAAGTTTTTATATTGATATACACTTGATTGTATCCTAATTTCTACTGTATCTGTGGTTGTGTATGATTTTCAATTTGTGTTCGTACATTGTTATGTACTATCCTCTCCAATATTCCTTGTGACCCCGGTACACTTGGTAATAAAGACATATTCTATTCTATTCAAATGTTTTAGTCTGAGGGAAGTTCTTCATTGAATTAGTTTCAATCAGTTGGAATTTTGATAGGTTTTCTGTCATCTGTCATTGTCTCAGATATATCCAGATACAGTTTTTCTGTTTCTTTGCTATGATGATTGATTTTGAAGTGAAGGCTGAACATGAGAATTGAGATATGTTGAAATGCATTCTGTTGGTTACAGGGTCCGTCACGCCACACCATTGAGGAAGGCGGGGTGCCGCTTTTTTACATCAACAAACTGCAAACACATGGATTTTCCATGCCAACAATTGTCCTCAGTATCTTTCAAACAGCATATGTGTCAGTTTGATTTGAAGACAAGGCTGTCAGATCCAAATGTGAAACGACAAGATGCCTGCCTGTCATATTTTCTGTCTTTCTTTCATTGCTTTTTGAGGTTTCTCAATGTTAACTGATAATACGTAATTGCATATTAAGTGTACACAAGATTGTTTTATGACGCTTTTTTGTTTTTGTTTTGTTTTTGCTAAGAGTTAGTGAAAACAGCACTTTCTGCTCTAAACTCTGCAAGAAATAATCATGAAATTTAGCAGTACTTTAGCATAGGGATTTTGTGTGTGGTGTGAATTTCTTGATACATGTTTTTAAAGTGGTTTGGTGTGAGTCACTTGTGAGAAGTGGGCACTGTTTAATATGAAATCTTTATTCAATAACGAGATCCTTTTGAGATATACATGAGGAGCTGATGAGAAGTGGGCACTGTTTTGTATGAAGTCCTTAACCCATAACAAGATCCCTTTGAGATGTACATGTTCACTTTTGCCTACGCACTGGTCAGTCCTGCCTGGCAGCAGGAGGGGACGACATGGTCGGCACGGCTGTTTGACTGGCTGTATCCAACGTTGGTGGACGACTACTTCAGCCATTTCCTGCCTTTGGAGGGCAGCGACCTGCCGTCAGTCCCCGTCCTGCCCTCCCCTCTCCGCAGCCCACTGCCTCAGCCATCTGTGTCAGGGTAAAGAGACGCAACATCGCTTACATGTTTTGTTGACAAGGTTGCTTTTGTCAGCATTACTTGCTCTTATTGCAAGTAATTTACCTGAAAACAAAGATGAAGTGTGGTTGTGGTCATGGTAAAGATGTCAGGCATTTGGGGGGAAATAGTGCTTTTAAAATCCATGGGAATAAATAGGCATATTTAGTGCATTCAGGACAAAACCTAAAGTTACAGCATTAAAGAGGCATAGGCGCCCTTCAGTCTCAGGAGACTGGAATTGTGCTCAGTTGTGGCAGTCTCTTGAGAAGCACATAGTGTGGGTAGTTAGGGTTAGGGGACACTTGCTGCAGCAGTCAGAGTAAGACCGAGTTCAGAGCACATCTGTCTGGGTAAGGAAGTACATGTGGTAGCTTGGGTATGGTAAGTGTGTATACCAGTCACTTGATTTGGTTGATACTTAGTCAGGGTAAAATTGCACTTCAATAGCTTTCAGGATTAGGATATATGAAACACTGAAAGTAAGAAAGTTGATGTTTGGAATGTTTAGGTACGTAAGCACATGTATTTTATGACGGATTGTGTATTGACAGGGTAAGGAGGTATTATGACAGGTATGTTACAGTCCTTGCTAGAAGAAATGTCTATTCCATCAAGTTGTTGTGGTCTTTGAAGATTTTCCTATGCTCAGGGAAAATTTAAGCATTTTTTAGAACTTTATCCACTTGACTGAATATCATTTTCTTCTTCTTCTTTGCCTTCGTGGGCTGCAACTCCCACGTTCACTCTTATGTACGTGAGTGGGCTTCTACATGTATGACTGGTTTTTACCCCCACCATATAGGCAGCCATACTCTGCTTTCGGAGGTGAATATCATTTTCAAGATGTTCACTTCTTTCACTATAATTCTTTAACTGTACATATATATGGAGAGAGAGTGAGAGAGAGATTAATCAGTGCATATGTTGTCTTGTTAAAAAATAAAAAATAAAAATTACTGAATCTATACTGTAATTCATATGTATTGAGCAATTGGTGAATATAAATTTTAAATAAATACACTTCATATCTATGCACATGTTTTCTTATTGCTGACGAAGACTGTCCATAAAAAAAACAACTATAAAGATGTCTTTGGGGTTTGTGAAATATTTGTGAATTTGAAGCAAAATGCTATTCAGCCTCCAATCATGAATTGAGAATCTGTAGAATTTACCACAAAAAAAGGGGAGGAAAAAATATGGTATGCAGAAAAGGCTGGTATGTGGAGATAAATTTGTTGAAGAGGACTTATTGTTGCATACCAGAGTTAATTCCCTTTGTCCACTTCAGTTGAAATTCAGCTTCAGAAAGCTTAGCATAAGAACATAGTAGCTTCAGAGTCAGATTCTGTGTTGAAATTATTTCATTTTCAGGCAAGGCGTTTTTGTACTATTAAAAATGATAATGAAATCAGGAAACCTGTGTGTGGCTGAGTAACAAATTGAAGGTGCAACTTTGTATTGACACACCACTCATTTTTCCTTGTTTTGATGGACTGCATGCGTGATGAAAGAGTACAGTTGTGTTCAGCAGTCTCAACCAGCTTGTGTGCATTGCAGGCGGCCAGTCCAGCGAAATGTGCCGTTCTCCCCGCCGCGGGCCCAGCGGGTCAGTCTGTTCAAGCCCAGCTTCATGCTGGCCCAAAAGCAGCACATCCATGCAGCGTCTGTCCTGGACAGCTCAGAGGCTGAGACCTGGTGCTCGGAAACCATGCTGCAGGTGGGAATGTTCATCACATTCTATTGTTCTGTTCACTCAGAGTTGAACACACATACACACACTCTCTCTCTTTGTGTCTGTCTCTCTCTCCTTAACATACACACATACACATACATGCATGCTCTCAAACAACACACAGTTGAACTGGAACCACACACACACATACTCACACTCACACACAAACCATCACACACACACACACACACTCTCACAGAGTCGCATTGAAAAGAATATGCATGCATGCACACACACACTTGCACACACGCACACACATCTGCACACACACACACACACACACACACAGAGTTTATTTGAACACACACACAGAGACACACACTTTGATAGCAGGAGAACTTTCCAAATGCCTTTTAACAATATTTTTGATTCAGCCTCAGGGGAACATGCTTTTCAACACTATTCTTTTAAAAAGGTTTCTGATTTAAGTGGCACCAACCAGTGATGCTTTCCTTGTATATTATCCTCCTTTTTTTTATCCATTGGTGTATTGTTCATTCTTATTGTTGCTCTCTCCTACATTGTGAATGACCTAGTTGGTGACCTGAAGTGAATCAGCACTGGTGATTTTGTTTTAGCTTTCAATTCTGACTTTTGCTGTTATTAAGATATTGATAGGTTGATTTTCCTTTTATTCCTTTTCATTTCTTTCTTTTTTCAGATATTTGTGGAATTTTGGCTGAATCAGAATTCACTTGTAGCAGAAATTCCCACCTTTGCTCATGGGGCTATGGTAAGTTTTTTCTGTTAGATAAAGTGTATTTATTTACTTGTAATTACATATGTGTTTATGTGTGTGCGCCAGTATATACATACTCATATATTTATATTTCTAACTGTATTGGTATTGTTTTGGAAGACGAGGAAAAGATGAAAAGATAGTTGTTTTTTTTCTTAGACCTGTAAAAGACTGTGAAAACTGTCAGTCTGTGACAGTGGCATGGAAGTCTGTCCAAGCAGGTACTTATTCCCGTCTTCAGTTTCAGCAGGGATATAACAAAACATCTGATTCTTGTTGAGGGGGTGAGAATGGCACATGCTTTTCGTGCTCATGGGCTGCAGTCCAAGAGTTTTTTCCCTTCGCCTGTTGAATGACAGAACAGAACAGAACATGTCTTTATTACCAAGTGTACCGGGATCACAAGGAATATATGGGGGGGATAGTACATAACAAGATACGAACATAAATCGAAAATCATACATAAACACAGATACAGTAGAAATTAGGATACGTACAAGTGCATGTCAATATAAAAATTTGTGCATACTCACATGCACACACTGCACACACACACACACACACACACACACACACAAACTCACACACACACACACATTTGAACAGAAGCTACATATTATATGTGGATAGGGCTGATGACTAGATCTTCAGGTCAATGGTTGTTGGTTGCACAATTCTACTTGTCACATTGGATTTGTTTGAGAGACAGGGCATTGACTGCTTTGGGGAAAAAGCTTTTGGCAAAGCGATTGGTTTTCGTCCTTATACTTTTGTACCGTCAACCAGAGGGGAGCATCTCGAAAATCCCAAAAGCTGGATGTAATTCATGATGTGATGTAGAGGGCAGTAAATTGAATAAATCCAGCTAAGCATGTTCAAAAATGGTTGTTTAAAAAAAAGAAGAGAGAATGTAAGTCTTTTATCAAAATTGTGTTTCACAAGGTGATAGGTCTACAGTTCTAGTAAATAATAGATCATAATGGTGGCACATTCAATATGCTTTTCAAGGAAAAAAGAGGGAGAGTCTGATCACAGATCCATGGTGTGAGTCACACAGGTCTTATTTTCTCCCAGTCCACCACAGTAAAAAGAGGTCAGAGTGCTTGTCTTGTGGTCAGTGGACATCACAGACATGAAATAATGTCAACCACTAGTCTTCTCTTTTCCCACATGACTGTTGCAGAAATAGCTGTTTGCTTCTTAGCCTGCAATCATCTTTGTACATTTGTGTTTCCGATATAAAATCTAAAATCACAATATGCTGACTGTCTGTGTTGGCTTCAGTGTCCTAAAAAAACCCAACTCTATCTTTTTTTAAGTATCAGTTATACATTTCCAGTTCCCTCCAAACATCCAACTGTAAAGAGTCAAGATAATTACATTTGGTTGTGTTTTTTGCCAGTTGGGGTTCAGAAGTGCATCATAATACAAAGAAATACAACCGTAGTTTCTGGCTCATAAAGTGCAATTTTTTTTTTTTAAACTCAAGGCTGAACCCTGCGTCTTATTGGCTGTGTGTACCCTATCTGTGTCTGGGAACTAATTTCTGACTGCCACTTGGTGCCATCCCTTAACAACAAACTCTGTATTTGACAGCATCCTTGATCACAACAAATGCACACAATTACTTTGAATAGCTTCATGGTTCAGTCTTTCTACTCTTTAGTTTGATATCATTGATGTTCACCATTTGTACCAATTTGAAACAAAATTGCATATGATGCCCAGTTTAAAGTGAACATGTGATTCACTGTTAGGGCTGAGAAAAAAATATCAGACTGGATGCAAAAATAGAGAGACCAGAAAAGTGAGCTGATCACCTTAAAATCTTTCTGAATATGCAAAACAAGATGGTGGCCAAGACTTGAAGCATGGCAAACAGACAGGATTTTGCTTTAACCAGTTGATGTAGTGGAGCTTAAACAGCAGTACAGATTCAACTGAAGGCTTCAGAATGGTAGACATTGTACAACTACCAGCAGATGAAAAATCCCCATCCAGAGATGGACATAACTGCTCAAGAAAAAAACATCAGGGTCTACAGAGCCATACTGGACTTACTTTTCAGGATTTTCGGCATTTGTAGCTTGTTGGATTTGTGCACCTTATATGTTTCAAATCATTTTTTTCTGTGAATTCATGGGGTGTGCCTTATACACTTTCTTGCCTTTTAGGCTGAAAATTATATTTATTTGGAGATGGTATAGACTATATTTGCATTTTAGTTTGTCCATCAGTGAACAATTTTAATTTGTTTAATGCTAGTCATATTTTTTGTGTTTAAGGGAAAATGAATGTATGTATTATGTTCCAGTTTAGACCAAAGTTTATTTCACATCCACTACAAGAACAAAGAAAAATATGTACCTGCCAGAGTGACAAAGCCAGACATGAATACCGGAAAACAAAGTTGTTGTACTATTTTTGACAGTGAGTTTAGTTGTTTAACTTTTCCGGACGAAGGAATGCTCACGCATTCCTACACAAAACGTATTCGGTTTCGGACGAAGGAATGGAATAGCATTCTCCGAAAGTAAAATTCCATCATGCGCTGTACACGTGATTTTGTGATTAGCCAAGCAGAGTGCGCTATTCTGGGTCACTCCACAATCGAACAGTATGATTGTTTAGTCTATGATGTGTGGCCTGTCTCGCACACACGCTGACAAAGTCACTGACCGGTCGTCTGCTTGCGTGCCAGCCTGTCAGCAAAGCGGGCTCTTCTCAAAATGTTGTGATGCGAACAAGGCAGTGACGGCAATGTTTTTGGGTTGCCAAAGTACTTGAAATGCTACAAACTGAAGGGTCGGACATTGAAGAGGTGGATGATGACGAAGAAGAAAGCGAATTTAATGCAGAGAACGAGCATGGGTATGGTGATTCGGGGTGAAAAATTGGCAGTATTTTTTACATATGGCAAAACTGTAAAAATAAGATGAGAAATTTGATTTTTTTTTTATATGTAATAGCTCAACACGTAATAACCAGTTCTGAAAGTTTCATTTTCTTACACAGTATTTTGTATTTTTTGTAATTTTTTTCCAAACCCTTACAAATGGGCCGTCTGTGGGGAAAAGCAAGGGAGAAAACTTGTCGTCCCGAGTGAGTTAATTTCCATCTGTAAATATACTCTCTCTCTCTGTCTCTCTCTCTGTCTCTCTTTCTGTCTGTCTCTGTGTCTGACTCCCACTTCATGAGCAGCCTACATAAACACAAGCATGCACATGCAAACACATACATGCAACAAGGCACACTTACATGCATGTTTATATACATACAGATCCACATATGCTTTATCACATGGACAAAAGAATATTTTTCATCTGCAAGCATTGTAGCAGTTTGGAGTTTAAGCGCTTTTTACAGAAAAATTTCAAGAGCTATGAAAGATTATGTATGTGGTTTTTGTGTGTGTTTGTGTGTGTGTGCACTGTATCATATGTCCATGGGAAGCCAATGTCTTGTGGCTGACATAAAACTCTTGTGTCCTTCACCCAGGCAGTGGTCAGGAACCACTTTGTTGTATGCTGTAGTAGCAGTGCTGGTCAACTTGATTGATCAATTTTTTTTAATCCATTCATAAACAACAAGGAAATGAGTTTTCTTGGTGGGTTTCTCTGGCACTTAACTGGTCAAAGTTTCTTTTCCTTTGCAATTAAAAAAGAAAGATTATATCATTCACATGGCAGCAGGCCATGTTTCTCTCTTCAGCAGATATAAGTAAACATTTCCATGCTGGTCATAGTGATTTTGATCCTGAAAAAAAATGTATTTCAAAGCATCATTCATGAACATTAGCCTCTTCAGTGTTGGGTTATATTTTCACTTGTCCTTGTTGTTTGGCAGGCGATTTTGGGTTGTGGTTTGTAGTGTGTATGGATTTGTCCAGAAGTGGTGATGCAGGAAACCCCTAACAGGTGTAAGAACCAAATTCTACGTTCATTAACTTAAGGCCAGACACGGTAGTGAAATTTTGACCAAAATCATTATTTTTTGTGATTTTCGTTTTTTCGCATAATTTGCTTCTTCAACATCTAATCTTTATAGTCCGTTTCACTGGGTACTATATTCACTTAAATAAAGCTTCAAACAGCATCAGCATGTGTGATTTCTTGTGAGTACAAGCACATCTCTTTCTTTTCCTGTTTTCTCAGTTTTGTGTTTTGTCTTCGTAATATCATTTTTCAAAATGCTAAGGCTCAAAAACTTTAAAAGATAGCATGTTCAAACTTGGTACTTTCTTTCTTTATGTATTCATCTTTATTATAGTGCAGTGGTTTGTATAGTACTAATAAAAGAATGAATATACACTCATTTGAAAAACATTATGTGAAGGAATTTATACACATTTCAACAAAAAAATAATAATAAATGTATTTATTCAAATTCCAAAATACCACTGCACTATAATAAAGAACAAATACAAGTAAATCAAATAAAACAAACAGAAATAACATATCTATAAAGGTACCGAAGTTTTAAGCTTTTAATTTTTTTGTTTGTTGGCCATTTTGGATTCGTTTCCATGGAAACTGTCACGACAAATTGCACAAAATGACCTTTTTAGACATGTTTAGTCCAATATCTTTGCATACCATGTCACAGAAAGCCATAAACTTCAAGTTTATTTCATACGTTTTTGTACTACCGTGTCTGGCCTTAAGTTCCAAACAAACAATGTAGACATTGTGTGCTTTGGTTGCAATCAGTCTCTGTAACTTCCATGAGAAAAGCTGAGCGTTTAGGAATTATTTAATTTTGGGGGGTTCCTCTTAAAAAAAAAAAAACTGGATGAACTTAAGTTTTCTTCCAAATCAAGCCAATTTCTGGTTTAACCACCTCCTTTTATTCACACTCCTTGTTTTGAGCTGGCTGAAAAGGCTTAAGATGAGAGTTAGTACCTGGTGGTAAGTTCTGGAACAGACTTTTTAAGGGAAACACAAAGTGTGTGGGTATGTGCATTTGCGCACGTGTGTGTGTATGTGTGTGTGTGTGTGTGTGTGTGATGATAGGAACATCATTCTACTTTGTCAGGCATTTTCATGCATCCAGTTTAGCTTTTGAAATCAACCACAGCAGACATGCAACATTCATCAAAAATCTAAATTATCAGGGTTACTGTGTATTTCACTGCGTATTTGAACATCAGAGATTTGATCAGAGACATCTAAAAAGAGTGAAGACCATCTGGTCCAGTCAATACATTGTTTACAACAGGGTTGGGAGAGTCAGTAGGAAAGGAATGCCAGTAATCTGATCAGAGAATGTTCACAGTGGCACAGAAGTATGAAATTTGGCCATCTGTGTCTGTGTCAATGCAGCTTTGCCCAGATTGGTTTCAGGCTAACAGCTGTACGGCAGGAATGATGATCACCCATCATTGACATGCACAACTGGCAGGCAATGTCGGCCTGCCTGTCAGATCAGTACACTGATTTCATTTCTCTTTCTGTTTCATTTCTTTCTTTCTGATATTTTCTTCCACACAACCCCTTACACTGTTTTTCTTTCTTTCTTTCTCTATATTTCCTTGTTCTCCTCCACCAACCCTTTCCCCTCCCCCTCCCTACCTTGGGCATGTCTCATTTTCTGTCTCTATCTCATCTTTGTCAATTTCTTTCCTTTTTTTCTCATTCTGGCTCTTACAATTTTTTCCCTTCCTCCGTCTATCTTTCTTCCCCTATGTGCATATGTATATATATTGTTTGTTACTGAATGTTTGTGTGCATATTGTTTATTGTTGTGTGTACATACACAAGACAGAAAAGAAAAGAAACATTTACCTTTTAATCCCCAGTCCCCTAGTGAGAAACTGCAAAGAATGGTGTATGCTACAATCCTGTCTAAGTTCAGGAGCTTTAATGTGACAAAGGTTTGAGTACATTTTTCTGTTCTGTGAATGGATTGTTGACTTAATATCTTTTTTGTTTTGTTTTTCTTTTTTTTTCTTATCATTCATTCATTCATTATTGCAAAAGATTTGGATGATGTTTGATAGCCACTTCAAGCTGTGGGCAGTGTAATGAAAGAAGAATGCCTTGTTGAATGATCTGCTGTCGTTATTGTTCAGCACAGGGTTCATGACAGACAGAACAGCAAATTTCATACACGTTATTTGGACAAATATGATGGGAAATTAACCGTACTTTAAACTGGCATCAGATGTGGTAATGGAATGACAGAATAGTATAGCTGTCTACAAGCAGCTTTCTGTAGCATATCTAATATAAACAAATTGATTAAAAACAGTGTGCTGACTTCTTTCTGTAAGCTCCCAGGGGACAGCATAGGACCACTAGAGCACTCTTCCAGCAGACTTGGTTCTGGGCTGTCCCCTTTAGTAACCTGCATCAAAATCAGTTCCATCAGTGAACCTGACCTTCACACTAAATGATATCAACAATTAAAAGTGGTTTGTTCCCACTTGTGTGTGTGTGTGTTAGTCTAACCTCTATTAATGTATTATCTATATCTGTTAACAGTAAAGAACTTTGAAAAAGACCTGGTGAAAGATTTTTGTAAGGTGACATTTGTCTAAATATTACCACCTTTGACTAACATCAGTTGAAAGATTTGTGTAAGCTGATATTATAATATAAAATATTACCTCATCTGATTTTTGGAAATGGTATGTTGTCTTCTTGTGTCACGTTTTTGCATTCTCTTTTTTTTCTTTCTTTCCCTCTTTATATATATATATATATATATATATATATATATATATATATATATATTTATTATTATTATATTTTTTTAAGAAATGACTGTCACAGAGACCATTATTTTTATTCTAATCTTACATCATTTTAAAAAGAATTTGATTTTTTTATAATGCATTATCCAGTTTGCAAACAAACAAAAATGTATACAAAAAAATTCATGGACATAATTATGCATTAAGATCATGCATGCAAATCACATGCACACAAACACACATGTACATATATCTACCCATGGTTATATTTATTACATTCAAAAGGTCTTTATGGTAACATGGGTATGTTTCATTCTGTGTGTTGGAGCAGTCATCTATGTACTATGGTCAGAAGGCAGGTGGTTTTCACTACCTCTTTGTGAGTATCCACTGACCTTATCATTGCTGTTGTAAGAATGGCTGTTCGTTAACTTGACTGCAGTCAGCATTTGCTATTGTGAGACCTTCGCCCTTTCCCCACTTGTATTTTGTGTTTGTTGTTAGTTTGATGGGGGAGGTTGATGGGGGTGTTGAGCCTTGTGGGAGCTGGTGGCCGTTCCATGCCGGAATGTAACATTTCTGTCTGCATGTCACTTTAGCATGTGTCAGTGGTTGGCCCAAAGTCTGCAGTCTTTGCTGGGCATATACATGGGATTGTTACTGGTGTTTATACATGTGTGAATGTGTTATTGTGTGTGTGAAATGTTGCTGTTGACTATTGTGCATGCACTTGCCAATACAAACTAGTTTAATTGACATTCAGCCAAGAGCAGACCGTATTTGTATCACATATGAATTTTTTACTGTTAAGTTTGTTCTGAATTTTGATGTTGATTTTTGTTCTTATTATATATATATATATATATATATATATTTTTTTTTTTTTTTTTTTTTTTTTTTTTTTACTGCATAAGTGTCCTTACCCTTGTTGGAATGAAGATGATAATGGTGACCAGAGTGGTAGATTAAAGAATTATTTCTCATGTTTCACCACATAGCACGGGAAACTGCTGTGAATCAGCTGCCTGGCATAAGCTTGGACTGTTTACAGGGTGGGGGATACTGCAAGGTGAAAGCACCTGTCTAGATTGGTAAGATGAAGAAAAATATCTCCCGACAAACTGAAAAAGAGCTGCAGAAGGTGTTGATTTATTCACATGAACATGATTAAAACATTCTTACTTACCTTGTCTGCCTTTCTTCATATATGTATTATATATATATATATATATATATATATATATATATGTTTGTGTAATACAGGTTTTTTGTTGCACTGATAGATAGCGTTTTCTGTTTTTGATGTAGAAACATCCTAACATAGTTGCATGTAGTTGGCTTTTTTATATTTGCTGAAATAGTTGGAGCGTTAGGTCAGGTCTGCTCTCAAAACAGTAAACTAATTTTATTGCAACTATTTTATATATATATATATATGGTGCACTTCTGCTTGAACCCCCCCTCCCCTCCCCTAAAAAAAAAAGGTGTAAATCTAGACCAGAAATTGTCCATGCAGCTACATATTAGCTCCATCTACCATACAACTTTTCTCAAAATTCGGAAAATTGCCAGCATTCGTTCATATCTTTCAAAGACTGCCACGGTTAGACTTGTCTCCTCCACTGTTAACAAGCGTCTGGATTACTGCAATTCGGTTGTAGTCGGTCTTCCAGCTGATCAGATCAGTTGTTTGCAGAAAGTTCAGAACAGTGCAGCTACACTTGTAGCGCAGAAATTTAAGCATGAGCATGTGACACTTTTGCTGAAAGAGCTGTGTTGGCTTCCAATTGAATTCTATATTTAGTTCAGAATTGCCACACTCGCATGCTGCTTTTTTGATGGCACACTCCCACAGTATCTCTCTTCTTCACTCACAACTTATCAGCCTTCCCGGTCATTTCAATCTTCAGGTAAAAGAATATTTTGGGTGCCGAACACTAATTTGAAAACCTTCAGTCACGGATCATGTAGTTTCTTAACCCCAGCTGTCTGGAACTTAACTGCTTGCTGACCTGCGAAAGGCCCCTTCCCTGGACTCTTTTAAGTCCCAGCTGAAAACTTATCTTTTTTGCCTTGCATTTGATTTTGAGTAACATTTTAGTCTAATTTGGGTCCAATGTGAGGGATGTACTACTTTTTCCAGTGTTGTGTGTGTATGTGAGGGTGGAGGTGCTATGTGTGTGTGTGTGTGTGTGTGTGTATGTGTGTGCACGTGTGTGTGTGTGATCGTGTGTTTCTGTGTGTGTATGCTGTTCATGAAGCGAGGATGGTGACTGTTTCTTTGTTGTCGATTCTTTTTCTTATGATTGTTGTTACTCTTTTGTAACATGTAATTTGTGGAGCACCATGAGTGATTGTTATTTGAATTTTCTTTAGAAATTCTGAGAAATATATAAATATATATGTGTGTGTATATGTATGTATGTATTTTAAAATATGATATATGATTATGCTTGCTTCTAATTTTCTATGATTGAGATCCCACCTGATAAGTTTATCAGTTTTATGTTAAATCTTTTATGGATGGGGAACATAAGCTGGCAAATTATCATTTGCCAATTTTTGACTCACTTGTGTAAACAAAGTGAGTCTATGTTTTAACCCGGTGTTCGGTTGTCTGTGTGTGTGTGTGTGTCTGTGTGTCTGTGTGTCTGTGTGTCCGTGGTAAACTTTAACATTGACATTTTCTCTGCAACTACTTTGTCAGTTGACACCAAATTTGGCATAAAAATAGGAAAAATCCAGTTCTTTCCAGTCATCTTGTTTAAAACAATATTGCGCTTCTGGGATTGGCACAAAAAAATAAAGAATGAAGCCTAATTATATGCAAACTGCATTTACTGTTATATTTATATTTTTTGTATTCTCTAAACTTGACACTTTGATCTGATATTCGACCCAACAGCTAGAGCAGTCATTATTATCATTTTTTGTTCAAACAGGAACTTGTTTTGCTAAGCATGGAATTTTTATTTATTTTGCAAACGTTTTGTGCAGATAGTAAAAAGGGGAAATTACTCTGTAATGCTAGTGGAGTTAATTTGCTTTAAACTGATCTTTCTCATCTTAAACATTACATTTTGAAACAAGAGAGGCAAGGCCTTCAAGACTCACTTGTGATGCACTTTTTTAAAAAAATCCAAGCTTTTTATGTATTGAGTATAATTTCAAAATGTAATGTTTAAGATGAGAAAGATCAGTTTAAAGCAAACTAAGTTCCCAGCAGAGTAATTTCCCTTGTTCTGCTACGTACACCAAAACGTTTGCAATAAATAAAACTTCCATGCTTAGCAAAAGAAGTTCCTGTTTGAACAAAAAATGATAATAATGACAGATCCTTTGTTGGGTCGAATATCAGATCAAAGTGCCAAGTTTAGAGAATACAAAAAATATAAATATAACAGTAAATGCATTATACCCAATACATAAAAACTTGGATTCTTTTAAAAGTGTATCACAAGTGAGTCTTGAAGGCCTTGCCTTTCTTGTTTTACTTGTTATGTTTCTTGTTTGTTAAAACAAATATTTACTCTGAAGACCTTCCCAGCTGGGTTTGATTTTGATATATGTAACACTGTTTTGAGTTTCCATAGAATGCATTTTATTTTTATTATGGTTATCTTGTTCATTTTCTGTATATTGGACATTGTCATCTTCAGGCATGCATACTTGAGTGCATGCAGCCACAGATCTTTTTAACTTCAAATTAAACAAAACACACACTTGATTTTATTTAGTATTGTTCACAACATTATCAATACAGATTTCTCACCTCAATAATTGTTGTTTAAAGATATGCTTGTGTGTGTGGGTGGGTGTGTTGTGTGTGTGTGCATGCATGTGTGTGAGCGTGAGACACAGAGAGATCTGTTCTTGGGACATTTCAAGAGATTTTTTTTTTTACTCTCTCTCTCTCTCTCTCTCTCTATATATATATATATATATATATATGTATGTATGTATGTGTGTGTGTGTATGCTCAGCCACTGATTATAGAAACTTAATTTGCTTTGCTTTGAGGTTTTTGGTTGTTGTTTTTTTATATCCATTTCTTAGTCAGTCATGAACAACCTGTACCTGTTCATGCTGGATATGTGTGTGTGTGTGTATGTGTGTGTTGTTTGTGCATGCGTTTGTGTATGCGTTTGTGATTTTATATTTCATTTATGTATTCTGTGTGGACAGCATGCATATGATTTTTTAGAATCTTTATGAATTCAGTTTCCATTACATCCTCTCTTTTTTTTTAAGTAGTCCTGACTGATAATTTGAAAGTATCAGAGTCAGAATGGTGAGAGTGAGAGGTGAGTTTATGTGTACAAAGAACTGGAGATGTTCACGTTTGGAAACATGTGAACTGATTGAGATCCAGTCAAGGTGTACTGCATCAGACAGGTGTGTCAAGTAATTATACCATACCCAGCCGAATATATGCTTAGTGTTCTTTACTGGCAGCTTTCGGCATCTCCTGGTTCTCTGCTCAGTTACTTCACCATCAGTTCTGTTGAGTATGAAACCAACACAGAAGGCTTTGAAAACATCAGTATCAGTGTTTGTACAAGGAACACTTAGTTAAATTGAAATGATATATTCTTGCTCAAGATTTTATTCAACAGAAATAGCCTATAATTGAAATTGTCTCTTTCTGTTGTTTGTAATTGGTAAGTCTGACTTTAAATCTATTCTGTGGTGTTAGTTTCATATGAAATTATATTTCTCAGCAACATTTTGTTTGTTTGTTTGCAAACAGAGCTAACTGCTGTTGATGTGCAATCATTTGTTGTTGTTTTGTTTTTTATTGAGATGGCAGATTTCTACTCTTTCTTTTCATCATAAATTGTTTGCAGGCAATGTGTTAGGCCATTCATCTTCCTGAACAGAATGCAGGAGACAGAAAAATGTTGTTGGTCATATAACATTATTTTCTTTTCTCTTTCTATTCCTTAACCTGTTGTGGAATGATGGCCTAGAGGTGATGCGTCTGTATAGTAAGCGAGAGAATCTAAGCATGCTGGTTCGAATCACGGCTCAGTCGCCAATATTTTCTCCCCCTCCACTAGACCTTGAGTGGTGGTCTGGACACTAGTCATTCAGATGAGACGATAAACAGAGGTCACATGTGCAGCACACACTTAGCACACGTAACAGAACCCACGGCAACAAAAAGGTTGTCCTTGGCAAATTTCTGTAGAAAAATCCACTTTGATTGAAAAAGCAAATAAAACTGCACACAGGAAAAAATACAAAAAAAATCGGTGGCGCTCTCAGTGTAGCGACGCGCTCTCCCTGGGGTGAGCAGCTTGAATTTCACACTGAGAAATCTGTTGAGACAAAAAAGAAAAATACAAATGTAGCTGTGCACATACAAATATTGTGTTATTATGAGGATGTTTGATTTAGTTGATGCTTCCCCCCATCCCCACCCCCCACCTGTTTTTAACAGTTGACATCTGACAGAGGTTTTGACTTGACTTGAGGGTGATGATGTTTATTGATGACATCGACATATTATGTAACAGACACTTCTAGATGATGTGGGTGACACACAAGTTTGGAAGAGATGACTTTAATGACAAGGACAGCAGCACTCACCAGCAGCATTTTGCTATATATATAATATAGATGATGTATTGATGGTGAAAATGGGGATAGCAGACAACACAGCTACATTGTAGACAGTGACAGTGGAGACATCCAGAGAGGAAAACGTATGATAAGGTGACACAGTAGACGTGATAGGGAAGACATCCAGAGAGGAAGACATGACACAGTAGACGTGATAGGGACGACATCCTTAGAGGAAGACATGATACAGTGACACAGTAGACAGTGACAGGGAAGACATCCTTAGAGGAAGACATGACACAGTAGACAGTGACAGGGAAGACATCCAGAGAAGAAGACATGATACAGTGACACAGTAGACAGTGACAGGGAAGACATCCTTAGAGGAAGACATGATACAGTGACACAGTAGACAGTGACAGGGAAGACATCCTTAGAGGAAGACATGTGTGACAGGGAAGACATCCTTAGAGGAAGACATGATACAGTGACACAGTAGACAGTGATAGGGAAGACATCCTTAGAGGAAGACATGATACGGTAGACAGTGACAGGGAAGACATCCTTAGAGGAAGACATGATACAGTGACACAGTAGACAGTGACAGGGAACACATCCTTAGAGGAAGACATGACACAGTAGACAGTGACAGGGAAGACATCCAGAGAGGAAGACATGATACAGTGACACAGTAGACAGTGACAGGGAAGACATCCTTAGAGGAAGACATGACACAGTAGACAGTGACAGGGAAGACATCCAGAGAGGAAGACATGATACAGTGACACAGTAGACAGTGACAGGGAAGACATCCTTAGAGGAAGACATGATACAGTGACACAGTAGACAGTGACAGGGAAGACATCCTTAGAGGAAGACATGATACAGTGACACAGTAGACAGTGACAGGGAAGACATCCTTAGAGGAAGACATGATACAGTGACACAGTAGACAGTGACAGGGAAGACATCCTTAGAGGAAGACATGACACAGTAGACAGTGACAGGGAAGACATCCTTAGAGGAAGACATAACACAGTGACACAGACAGTGACAGGGAAGACATCCTTAGAGGAAGACATGATACAGTGACACAGTAGACAGTGACAGGGAAGACATCCTTAGAGGAAGACATGATACAGTGACACAGTAGACAGTGACAGGGAAGACATCCTTAGAGGAAGACATGATACAGTGACACAGTAGACAGTGACAGGGAAGACATCCAGAGAGGAAGACATGATACAGTGACACAGTAGACAGTGACAGGGAAGACATCCTTAGAGGAAGACATGATACAGTGACACAGTAGACAGTGACAGGGAAGACATCCTTAGAGGAAGACATGATACAGTGACACAGTAGACAGTGACAGGGAAGACATCCTTAGAGGAAGACATGACACAGTAGACAGTGACAGGGAAGACATCCTTAGAGGAAGACATGATAAGACAGAAGCGGTGATGGGAATTGCTGTGTTGCAGGAACACTTCATGCCTTCGCTCAACCAGGTGCTGGTGGTGAGGATGATGGTGAAGTACCTCCACTACTTCACCAACACCGCCACCCCCATCATCACCTCCCCCTACCAGCAGCGAGTGGAGACACCTCTCCACCATTTCAAAAGGTAACCTTGTGTGGAGCATCTCAGTCCTCTGCTGGCACAATGACAGCCAAACATGCTGTTCCTCTGCTGTTAGTTTTCATGGGTATTTTGAGCGATGGAAATGAGGTGTTGTCACACAATACTGAACATCTGATACACTGATCACATGAGTGAGCAAGTGCACCAAACCATCAAGCAGCACACTGGACAGTGACAGTCCACGCTTTCATGCTTTATTTGAAAATTATCTTTCAAAAAGCTGAAGCACATAATGATAGTGGTGCTTTGTCCAGTTAGTGCATTAGTCAGTATGATTCATACCCGAGTCAGTAGCTCAGATAAAACTCTTAAATACTTAGGATTGTTATGTACTTAAGATCATTTTGATTTACGCTGTTGTGCGTTTTATAGACTTGTACTTTCAGGGAGAACATTGCAGGGTTTTTTGTGGTTTTTTTTTCTTTTTGTGCATAGTGAAAAACAGGTATACTTGCACAGAAAAAAAGATGAGTGCCCATCAAACATGTCAGAAGTACTGGATGTTGTCATTGCCAAGAGATGTCTCTCTGTCTTTCACAATATGATTTATTGCTGTTATATGTATTATTAAAAATGATAACCAAGACTGATTGTATTTGAGAAAATAATGAATTGAATGACCTGTGGACTCCTTCGTTCTCATTGTTGCATAGACTGCTGTGCAGGTTTGATGCAAATCAGGCTCCAGGTGGGCATGCTACAAAAATTAAAAAAATAGACTTGGGGGGAAAAAAAAAAGGATAATGTAGACCAGAAGAAGAAAAAAAGATATATGTGGAGAGATTATTGATTCCTTATGTGCCTCACCTAGATCCTGGTATATGAATTTTTGTTGTATTTTTGTGACTATGAAAGGAGATTAGGAACAGGGGTGTTCACTGGCTAACACCTACCTTCTTACATAGGCCAGTGGAGGTGAAGTGGGGAGGGAGATAGTGGGAGGACATATGGAAAAGAGCTGAACAGAGCACAGGTGTTGCTGATGTTGCCATGTCTGACTGAGCAGCACAGACTTGAGGGTTGATTGACAGCTGCCTTCCCCAGCTTTGGGTGGGGATGAATTTCCTCTTTGGGAAAGAGGGGGTGGGGATGGAGATAGGATAGATCAATAGAACATGTCATGGGATAGTTTACTGCTGACGCTGTGAAATTTGATTGGAAGCATCTGTTGCTGGGTTACATCGACAGTGTGTGTGTCGTAACTCCTGTTGGTTTCTGATTGGGTGATGTGATGGCTATCACGTGTTAGGAGCCTGTAGTGTTTTTTCAGCTCCTTATTTAGTTGTTTTGTTTGTTTGGGTTTTTTAAAATAATGATAACAGACATTTCTTTCAGCTGTATCATTACAACATCTAAGCGATACAGAAGTCTAAATAACTTGAGATATACTTCAGTGTGTAATCTTAATAAAAATAAAAAATTAAAAAAAATAATACATAGTTTTTCTGTGGCGCTATATCCAGCACCAATGCTGCTCAAAGCGCCTTACATCATAGTTGACTATAAACATGCCTTAAAAAACATATCAACCACTATCTGACAATGGAAAACATACAGTGTGTTCATATGAATGCAAAAGCACACGAAAGATTATAAAAGCTATGAAGTAAATAAGGCTTGGATTAAAACAAAATGCATTTCATATAACACACACACACGCGCACGCACACACACACACACACACACACACACACACATATATATATATATATATATATATATATATATAAATGTCCCTCGCTTACAGACACACACACACTCACTGACATTAAATATCAACTGCACTAAAAAACAAAATTGCATAAGCATTAAAACATTGCTTATTTTCTAACATAGAATTTTGTATGGACATACTAACATGCCTACACACTTACACACGCGTACCAGAGCACTGTAACCTCACAAACACATGAACGCACGCACACACGCACACATGCCCATTAAAAATAACCAGATAGAAAAAATGACATCACATCTAAGACCGAAACTGTGTAAAATACACAATGCATTAAAACAGGACTACAAAAATACTAACACAAAGATACTTGTCAACAAGCATACCTTGGTTTAACCATTCTGAACAGAACAAAAATGCTTACGGAAAAGGTAACTTTTCAGATCTGACTTAAAGGAATGTAGATCAGAGGAATTTCTAAGAGATGAAGATAGAGAGTTCAACACTTGGGGAACCTGAGCTCTGAAAAACCTATTTCCAGCGCATTTCAGATTAGTCCCTGGAACTTAATGCAGATTTTCAGAACTGGATCTTAATGTTCTGTGCGGTTCATATGTTTCCAATACAGAGGAGAGATAAATGGAAGAGACTTGTCAAAGTGTTTGAAGGCGAGTGTTGCTAACTTAAGTGAATGCGGGATTCAATTGGAAGTCAGTGTAACCGATTCAGCAAAGGTGTAACATGATCAGATTTCTTTTTGGCGAGAACCAGTCGTGCAGCATTGTTCTGAATTTTCTGTAATCTGTTGATGGAGGAAGATGGTAAACCTGCAAGAGTGGAATTGCAGTAATCCAGTCTGGACAGGACAAAAGAGAAAACCAACTGAGCCATATTTTTCTCTGTTATGTAGTGTCTGACTGAGGCTAGCCTTCGGAGATGAAAATTACATGAGCAACACAAGAATGAAATTTGGTCGTTCATAGTCAAGGTTTGATCGAGATACACACCCAGGTATTTGGCTGATGTTTGAAATGCTACTGAAGCAGGGCCAAATGTAACTGGGTCCTTTTCTGCTGCCTTAAGACGAGTTAGGTCTCCAGCGGCTAAGAGTTCAGTTTTGTCTTCATTGAGTTTCAGCTTGTTTTTGTCCATCCATGTTTTTACATAAGCTACACAAGCTTCCAATTCAGTAATGACTGTTTTAAAATCAGATGGTGGAGTCGCTTTTTGTAATTCTGTGTCATTTGCATATTTATGGTAACCAAATGAGTGCCTTTTGAAGATGTCAAAGGTTGAGTGTACAAAGTGAACAAGATAGGCCCTAAGACTGATCCCTGAGGGACACCAAACACAAGAGGAATGACTTTAGAGGTGCTATGTTTTACTTTAACATTGAGTTGACGATTTGAAAGATATGAAGAAAACCATTTTAAAGCAGTAGATTTAATGCCAAAAGTATTGCTATGACAATGGATAAGAATTTGGTGGTCACTTGTATCAAATGCTGCTGACAGATCTAAAAATACCACTACAGATGTAAGTCTTTTGTCTGTGTTTGAGAGGAGACTATCTGTGACCGAAAGAAGGGCTGTTTCTGTGCTATGGCTTTTGCGATAAGTTGACTGACAAGTTTCAAGCAGGCCCTTTTCATCAAGATGTTCCTGGAGCTGATGTAACACAACTTTTTCAATGATTTTAGAAATGAAAGAAAGATTAGAGACAGGTCTGTAGTCTTTAGCTGATTTGTGTCCAGATTGTGCTTCTTTTTTTTTTGACTCACTTGTGTAAACAAAGTGAGTCTATGTTTTAACCCAGGTGTTCGGTTGTCTGTGTGTGTGTGTGTGTGTGTCCGTGTGTCTGTGTGTCCATGGTAAACTTTAACATTGACATTTTCTCTGCAAATACTTTGTCAGTTGACACCAAATTTGGCATAAAAATTGGAAAAATTCAGTTCTTTCCAGTCATCTTGTTTAAAACAATATTGCACCTCTGGGATGGGCACACACAAAAAAAAAGAAGCCTAATTATATGCAAAGTGCATTTACTGTTATATTTATATTTTTTGTATTCTCTAAACTTGGCACTTTGACCTCTTATTCTGACACAACAACAAGAGGAGTCATTATTATCATTTTTTGTTCAAACAGGAACTTCTTTTGCTAAGCATGGAATTTTTATTTATTTTGCAAACGTTTTGGTGCAGATAGTAAGAAAGGGAAATTACTCTGTAATTAATGCTAGGGGACTTAATTTATCACAAGTGAGTCTTGAAGGCCTTGCCTCTCTTGTTTCTTTTTTTTTTATAAGGTAATTTTGAGCTCTCACACCTCACCCACCACACCCAATCCCATTCCTCCTCCTCTCCTTCCCTCCCCCATCACTCACACCTCTCACCTCAACTATTCATCAGTTTTGTTCCGAAGATTTATAGATTTGGGTACAAATCACTGTAGTGCTTTTCATTGAATTATCATCAGTTTAAAATAGAACTGTTGTGTGTGTCACTGTGTGTTTCTGAGGATGAATTTAAGCAGACAGGAAGTTATTTTTTCTCCATGTCTTTGCCCCATGTCTCTGGCTTTCTCTTTCTTACCCCTACCCATGATGAATCAAGGTTTGAGAATAACCTTCACTGGACACTGACAGAGGACACTTACAGTCCTTTTCAGAAACATGTAGTCAGCATGATCACAGCAGTGTTGATCCCGTCACTTTTCAGCAGTTGGACTCGAATAAGACAGTTAACAAAAAAAAAAGACACAGAAAAATAAACAAAACAACTAAGAGAAAACACAAATATTGCTATTGCTACTGATATTGAGAAATAAGACCTCCTCATTATCTGTTGAGATTCAGAAGTCCAGTTGTCCTTGTTCCAGATGAGTGGCTGGAATACAAACAATGGGGTGTGTTGATTGGAGTATCTTATGTACGGTAAACTGACATGTGCCTGTGTGTAGCTTGGTGTAAAAGAGTTGTGTGTGTGTGTGTGTGTGTGTGTACAGGACAGTGGTTCCACAGCTGGTGCAGAAGAAGCTGTACTGGTTCCTGCGTCACGCCTTTGACCGCTGGCCTCTGGACTGCTACTTTAGAATGGTCTGTTTTTGTATTGTTACTTTTTGTCACAACACATTTCTCTGTGGGACATTCAGGTTGCTCTCCCCAGGGAAATTGCATCACCACAGTACAACACCACTCATGGTTTTTTTTTGGTTTTTTCACTCTGCAAGTATATTTTGTTTACTCCCTAGGTGCATGCTACACATGGGACCTCAGTTTATTGTCTTATCCAAAAGACTAGCATCCAAACCACCAATTAAGGTCTAGTGGAGGTGGGAGTAAAAAGGGGACTCAAACACATGGACACCTGCTTCCCAGTCAGGTATATTACCACCAAGCCCTATTCCACATCTGGTGCACCCTTGTCTTGAATCTTGTCTTTTCTGCCTCATCTTCTCTTTCTCTCTCTGCTTTTCTGTCTCTTTTTCCTTGACTGCTTGCCTCTGGACTGCTCCCCCAGAATGGCCTGTATTTGGTTTGATTATTGTTTTGTTCTAAGCAACTCTCAGTCTCACTCTTGTTTTATTTCTATCTCTGTCCATTTGTTCGAAGAAAAAAATCTTTTTTACTGACCCATCTTCCTTGACATTATTATTCCAGTCTGCTTATCCCGACACTGTCCCCTCCATCCTTCATACAAAGCAACACCCAAGTTCCTGTTGCAGCACTTGCAGTACACAGAGAACTGTCAGGTCAAGTCACCATGAGATTACTCACCAGAGGAAATCCTGCACTCTATCTGAATTACTCCATTGGTACTTAGTTGTTTTGACTCAATGTGTTTAGGACACCACCTAACTCCTACTGATGATGATCATTACCTAGTAATATTGCTGGACAATGTGGCTGAGCGACGGTGATTGTGTGAAGAGTGATGGTCAGATTTGATGTTATGATAGATAATCACAGTATTCATGAAGAAACTAAGACACTGAGGTGATGTCCATGTGTATGTACAGTTCTGGTGATAGAAGTAAGACACTGATTTGATGACCCTGTGTGTGTACAGTTCTGATGATAGAAATAAGAACATGATGTTCCTCTGTGTGTGCAGTTCTGGTAATAGAAGTAAGACACTGACGTGATGTCCTTGTGTGTATACATTGTTAGTGATAGAAGTAAGAACATGATGTCCCTGTGTGTGTAGTGTTGGTGATAGAAGTAAGAACATGATGTCCCTGTGTGTGTACTGTTGGTGATAGAAGCAAGACACTGACATGATGCCCATGTGTGTGTACTGTTGGTGATAGAAGCAAGACACTGACATGATGTCCCTGTGTGTGTACTGTTGGTGATAGAAGCAAGACACTGACATGATGCCCATGTGTGTGTACAGTTCTGGTGATAGAAGCAAGACACTGACATGATGTCCATGTGTGTGTAGTGTTGGTGATAGAAGCAAGACACTGACATGATGTCCATGTGTGTGTAGTGTTGGTGATAGAACCAAGACACTGACATGATGTCCATGTGTGTGTAGTGTTGGTGATAGAAGCAAGACACTGACATGATGTCCATGTGTGTGTACAGTTCTGGTGATAGAAGCAAGACACTGACATGATGTCCATGTGTGTGTACAGTTCTGGTGATAGAACCAAGACACTGACATGATGTCCATGTGTGTGTAGTGTTGGTGATAGAAGCAAGACACTGACATGATGCCCATGTGTGTGTACAGTTCTGGTGATAAAAGCAAGACACTGACATGATGCCCATGTGTGTGTACAGTTCTGGTGATAAAAGCAAGACACTGACATGATGTCCATGTGTGTGTAGTGTTGGTGATAGAAGCAAGACACTGACATGATGCCCATGTGTGTGTACAGTTCTGGTGATAAAAGCAAGACACTGACATGATGTCCCTGTGTGTGTACAGTTCTGGTGATAAAAGCAAGACACTGACATGATGTCCATGTGTGTGTACAGTGTTGGTGATAGAAGCAAGACACTGACATGATGTCCCTGTGTGTGTACAGTTCTGGTGATAAAAGCAAGACACTGACATGATGCCCATGTGTGTGTACAGTTCTGGTGATAGAAGCAAGACACTGGCATGATGTCCCTGTGTGTGTAGTGTTGGTGATAGAAGCAAGACACTGACGTGATGTCTCTGTGTGTTGACAGGTGCTGGAGACCTGGCTAAGCTACATCCAGCCCTGGCGCTACACGGACGTCAAGCACTACACACGTGGAAAGGACTCCCACCCACACAAACAAGATCCCAAGGATCGCAAAGTGGAAGACAAATGGTACACTGGCAGTAGCGTTAGAGCAGCTGACACACTCAACAGTATGCACTTGGCAATTTACTTGGTGGATTTGCTACAGGCAGAATCATTGCTGTATTTTGTGACAATCTGCATGACTTGTCCTCACAAAAAAGAAATCTAATCATGTCACACCTCTTCTGCATCAGTTACACTGGCTTCCTATAGAGCCCGGCATTCACTATAAACTAGCGACACTTGCCTTCCGACATTTTGATGAATCTCTTCCTGTGTATCTCTCCTCTGTGCTGGAAACATATGAACCATACAGAACGCTAAGATCCAGTTCTGAAAGGTTGCTTAAAGTCCCAAGAACTAATTTGAAATGTGCAGGGAAACAATCTTTTAGGGCTCAAGAACCCCAAGTATGGGATTCTTTACCATTGTCCCTCAGAAATGCTCCTGATCTCCAGTCCTTTAAGTCAGAACTGAAAAAGCTCCTTTTCCACAAACATTTCTGTACTCAGCACAATGGATAGTCCAATGTCTGTTCACCAAATGGAGTTCTAATCTTCTGTGCTAGAGATATTTTAATACTTATGTAATCCTGTTTTAGTGCAGTTGATAGTTAATGTGTCTGGGCATGTGTATGTGTGTGCGTTCACGTGTGTGTGTGCACGCATGAATGTGTGGTTTATAAACTGTATGTTTTATGGACTTTTTTGCGTTTTAATCTAAGCATTATTTACTTGATATTTTTTATAATTTGATGGATTATGCTTGTTTATTCTTAACTGTGAACACATTGGATTGAGAAAGAGCTGTTGTCATGTTTTTATGTTATGTTTTATATATATCTGGATGATGTAAGGCACTTTGAGCAGCATTAGTACTGGATGTCGCACCATAGAAAAGTTATGAATATTATTTTAATTAATATTATTATTTTGATCTTCTGTTTTTTGTTCCACTGCATATTTTTGTATTATGAATGGAAGAAAATTTATATGATTTGTATTTATAAAAAGAAAATTTGTCATCAGAAATTTTGCTTTCTAACCGAAGAGTAGAATAAGAAAGCATGCCATAATTCCGTCTTTTCTTCAGAACAGTGTGAGTGTTACACTATGTGATTATTCAGTCACATGACCCAGTGTTACACTGTGTGATTGTGCTGTGCTCTTACACTATGTGACTGTGCTGCGGTGTTACACTGTGCTGCAGTGTTACACTGTATGACTGTGCTGTGGTGTTACACTGTGCTGTGGTGTTATACTGTGTGACTGTGCAGTGGTGTTACACTGTGTGACTGTGCAGTGCTGCGGTGTTACACTGTATGACTGTGCTGTGGTATTACACTGTGTGACTGTGCAGTGATGTGGTGTTACACTGTATGACTGTGCTGTGGTGTTACACTGTGCTGTGGTGTTATACTGTGTGACTGTGCAGTGGTGTTACACTGTGTGACTGTGCAGTGCTGCGGTGTTACACTGTATGACTGTGCTGTGGTGTTACACTGTGTGACTGTGCAGTGCTGCAGTGTTACACTGTATGACTGTGCTGTGGTGTTACACTGTGCTGTGGTGTTATACTGTGTGACTGTGCAGTGGTGTTACACTGTGTGACTGTGCAGTGCTGTGGTGTTACACTGTATGACTGTGCTGTGGTATTACACTGTGTGACTGTGCAGTGATGTGGTGTTACACTGTGTGACTTTGCTGTGGTGTTACACTGTGCTGTGGTGTTACACTGTGTGACTGTGCAGTGCTGTGGTGTTACACTGTGTGACTGTGCTGTGGTGTTACACTGTGTGACTGTGCAGTGATGTGGTGTTACACTGTGTGACTGTGCTGTGGTGTTACACTGTGCTGTGGTGTTACACTGTGTGACTGTGCAGTGCTGTGGTGTTACACTGTGTGACTGTGCTGTGGTGTTACACTGTGCTGTGGTGTTACACTGTGTGACTGTGCAGTGCTGTGGTGTTACACTGTGCTGTGGTGTTACACTGTGTGACTGTGCTATGGTGTTACACTGTGCTGTGGTGTTACACTGTGTGACTGTGCTATGGTGTTACACTGTGCTGTGGTGTTACACTGTGTGACTGTGCAGTGCTGTGGTGTTACACTGTGCTGTGGTGTTACACTGTGTGACTGTGCTATGGTGTTACACTGTGCTGTGGTGTTACACTGTGTGACTGTGCTATGGTGTTACACTGTGCTGTGGTGTTACACTGTGTGACTGTGCAGTGCTGTGGTGTTACACTGTGTGACTGTGCTGTGGTGTTACACTGTGCTGTGGTGTTACACTGTGTGACTGTGCAGTGCTGTGGTGTTACACTGTGCTGTGGTGTTACACTGTATGACTGTGCTATGGTGTTACACTATGACTGTGCTGTGGTGTTACACTGTATGACTGTGCTGTGCTATTGTGTTACACTGTGTGACTGTGCTGTGGTGTTACACTATGACTGTGCTGTGGTGTTACACTGTATGACTGTGCTGTGCTATTGTGTTACACTGTGTGACTGTGCTGTGCTATTGTGTTACACTGTATGACTGTGCTGTGCTATTGTGTTACACTGTATGACTGTGCTGTGCTATTGTGTTACACTGTGTGACTGTGCTGTGGTGTTACACTGTGTGACTGTGCTGTGGTTGTACACTGCATGGTTTTGCTGTGGTGTTAACTCTTTCCGGACGAATAGTTTTCTCCCTTGCTTTTCCCTGCAGACGACCCATTTGTTAGGGTTAGGAAAAAAATCACAAAAAATACAAAACACAAAGTAACTGAATGAAATGCCCTGTACTTGACCCACTGACCCCACTTCTAACGTCATGTGTATGCCCACCCCACTTTCTCTCTTCACAGCCCTCAGAAGTTGAGTCACTGTCAGTAACTTCCTGCTGGTAGCTTTCTTCACTGTAGATACTTTATTCACCGTCTTCATCTTCCTCGTCAATGTCGAAACCTTCAGTTTGAAGCATTTCAATCACTTCAGCAGCAGTAAAAAGCCGCTGTCGGGATCTAGTTTGCTCCAAAAATTTCCACTTGTATCGCCTGCAACTCCATTTTCGATACGTATGCAGATTAGCTTGTCATGTGGGGTACCAAGGTCAGCGGCTGGCCAGCGAGTGTATAGTTATGGAAACCTCACGAAAAAAACTTTCCATTAGACCATTGACATGTTCGCAATGCCCAGTGTAGCTGCGATTTTTATGCTACCCCAAGAGAAAAATGTGAACAAATTTTTAATTGTTGAAACCGCTATAGCCTTCTGTCGTCCAGAACGCTACCTTACATCAGGAATGCTATAGCATTCCATTGTCCGGAGTGAATTAAACTGTGTGACTGTGCTGTGGAGTTACAGTGTGTGACTGTGCTGTGGTGTGTGACTGTGCTGTGGTGTTACAAGTGTGACTGTGCTGTGTGACTGTGCTATGGTGTAACACTGTGTGAACTGTGCTGTAGTGTTACAGTGTGTGACTGTGCTGTGGTGTTACACTGTGTGAACTGTGCTGTGGTGTGTGACTGTGCTGTGGTGTGTGACTGTGTTGTGGTGTTACACTGTGTGACTGTGTTGTGGTGTTACACTGTGTGACTGTGCTGTGGTGTTACACTGTGTTGTAGTGTTACACTGTGTGACTGTGCTGTGGTGTGTGACTGTGCTGTGGTGTTACACTGTGTGACTGTGTTGTAGTGTTACACTGTGTGACTGTGCTGTGGTGTGTGACTGTGTTGTGGTGTTACACTGTGTGACTGTGCTGTGGTGTTCTGGTGACTGTGCTGTAGTGTTACACTGTGTGACTGTGCTGTGGTGTTTAATGTGTGACTGTGGTGTGGTGTGGTGTGTGACTGTGCTGTGGTGTTACCCTGCGCTGTGTGACTGTGCTGTGGTGTTACACTCTGTGACTGTGCTGTGGTGTTACCCTGTGCTGTGTGACTGCTGTAGTGTTACACTGTGTGACTGTGCTGTGGTGTTACAGTTACATATGAGATTGTGTTGTGGTGTTATACTGTGTCAGTGTGTGACTGTGTTGTGGTCTTACAAGTGTGACTGCTGTGTGACTGCTATGATGTTACTGTGTGACTGTACTGTGGTGTTACACTGTGTGACTGTGCTATGATGTTACTGTGTGACTGTACTGTGGTGTTACACTGTGTGACTGTGCTATGATGTTCAGGCAGCACTTTGTGGAGGACAACTTGCTGTTCTACTCGGTGTTGTTCCTGGAGTTGTTCCCACGCCTGTCTCGTATGGACTTCACCTCACCCCACAGTGCTTATGTGCTCTTCAGACTGACAAAAGTATGCCTCTCTCCCTCTCTCTCTCTTCCCTTCTCCCCTCCACCATTTCTTGCACCATTCTTTCCTACTTTTTCTTTCACTCATGCTACTCTCTTTACTTTTCCTCCTTTTTTTTCTTTCACTTACATGCCCAGACAGGCAGAAATATATTAACAGTATGTTAATGCAATTAATTTACAGTCTGCTCATGTCCCTTGTTGCAAAGATATGTGTGACAAGTAAAATCTGTTGTTTCTCGATACATTTTATTTACCTGTGAACACACACACACACACACACACACAGGCATGCATGCAGGCAGGCACTCACCCCACACATGCACACAACGGAGCAAACTGATGATTTAATTTGTGGTCTATTTTCAGATTAATGTCATCAGTCTGAATAGTTTATATTTGAAATTGAAATTAAACATAAATAAGTAACAAACAGAAAAAATACAAGAACACAGCTGACTGTATGCACTTTGAACAAAGTGCAAAGAAGTGTGTTGATGTTATGTGTGTAATGACAAGAGTGTGTCATGTTTTAACACAGGCATGATGTGTGTGTGTGTGTGTGTGAATGTCATGATGTGATGGTGTGTTTCAGGTGTTAAAGACTCCCAACTTGGCCACACTCCTGTCCAATGGTAAGTGGGTCACTTTAGGATAGATCCTATCATTGTCTTGTTACTGTTCCACACTATGATAAACTTTGCAGACTTGTCATCAAGTGTTCATCCACACATGTGAACAAACCAGCTGGGTTTTATTGTTGTTGAGACTCAAAACAGGTATTTGTCATGATTTGTTCAACTGTGTGTGTCAAATCAAAACAATATTATGAGCATAATGGTGGGACGTCATTTCATCAGAATCTGTAGTAGGTGTTTTTCCTTGCTGTTACTGTTACAAGCTTCAGTAGTCTGTAACTATCTCTCACTGGTTGCTGAATCAAGCAACAGTCAGAGTTATGATAGCCAGTAATGTAAAACAAACAAACAACAAAACGAAAAACCTCTTCCTTTAAAAATCCCTCTCATTTAACCCCTAAGCTGCCTATAGGATGAGATAACTCAGCACAAGCATGTATGCTTCGCTGCCACAATGACGAGATAAATCGTCATCGAAATATTCTGACATTTCTCTGGTTTGCATTGAGTTCGTTGACAAAAATACTGGTAGCTTTAGCTTGGGGAATCTTTCTAGATTCTATTCATAGCTAGAAACCCCATCTACATCATGAGGCCATCCTTTATTTGAACGTTTTGGTTGGGTTACTGCTGCAGTGTTTGTCTGGCTCCTCTCCTCACTCACTCAACAAAATGTCGGACTCCGTGCTCAAGACATGCGATCGTGTTGCCCAAAATCAACCAAGATTGCTTTCTTAGCTGATGCTCAAAAAGAATTGAAGCATAAATTCGAAGGAAAAGACAGTGATGAACTTTTATAGGAAGATTTCATAGAACATAAAGGAGCAGTGAAGAGACTGGCCAAGATTCAACTGTCAGTGAGTGATGCTGACTGTACAGCTGTAGTAGACTACAGAAAGTGACCGAGTTATTAGCAGGACACTCAGCACTCAGCCAGTGCGGTCTGGTGAGAACTGGATGAAGTGACCGTGTGAGAGGGGTGAAGAGGAAAGGGGTGGAGTCCAGGAGGCATGTCCCCACATCCATATAATCACTTGAAGAAGTCACAATGCATTATGTATGTGTCTCTTTTTTAAATTTTTTTTATTGTGGTTGTTCTAGTATAATTTGTGTGTGCAAGTATTATCCATTTGTCCAGAAAATATGATATTTTAGTGCTGATTTCAAAACAACAGCATATCACTGAAAATATATACAAGAGAGGCAAGGCCTTCAAGAATCACTTGTGATACACTTTAAAAAAAAAAAAAATCTAATTGTTAAAATGTGTTCTGTATTTGTTATTATAAAACTTTGGTTAAAAAAAAAAAAAAGAAAGAAAGAAAGAAAAAAGAAAAAAAAAATAGCCCTGGAGGCAGATTCGAACCCTGCGTGTTAGGGTGACGAGAAACTGCCTTACTCAATACACTATCTTGGCTTCTTATCTGACGTTCAAAAATTTTACATTTAAACATGCTTTTTTAAGGGCGATAAATCGATTTTGGTGTTCGCAGTGAGAACGCTGTTTAAATCATATTATTCTGGTGTATCTTGGGCATTCAAAAAATCTTTAAGGGCAATTAAGAATTCTTTTTAAGTCCGCGGTAAAGGAGACGTGGCTATCACCGCAATCACACTGCAACATTTAGCTGTTTTCTCTGGATCTAATTAGATGTACAAGTTTAGTTACACCCACCGGTAATGTACAACATGGTCGATTCAATTTCTCTGTTAGTTTTCTATTTTTAAAGTTGATATGAAAATTGAGTATTTTGTTAAACTAATAACATGTAGAGCCAAGTACAAGTACTTCTAAACGTCGTATGAAGTGAAAAGGACTTAATTTTGAGAAAAGTCAAGACTGAAAATTTTTACGTTTCATCAAGGGTATTAACTCTCATGGTTTATTATTTTTAAGTGTGAATTCCAACTGATTTTGTTGATATATTTATGGCAGTTTGGGGCATAATCCAGTAAGTGAGGAGGCGTTCACGAATCTTTCTCTGAATAAATATTTAACGGTCTCCTTCTCCAACTTTCCATCACATGTTATCATGTATTGTCGATTGAATATAGGATTGAAAGGGCAGGTCAACAACTTGAAACAAAATGGCGTCCTTCGCATTCACGAGGAATATGAGCACGCACTTTGAATATGTATAAGTATGTGTACACAATTGATTTTTGCCCATGACCTTCAGGGCTCAGCCAATAGATCTATAAAGTCCACTCATAGTATTGATTTTAGTATTTTCCGAAAAAGACTACTTGGACGAATGAACATAGTGAAACCCCTGTACACTGAGAGTAAAACACAAGCTTTTTATGTATTGAGTATAATTTCAGAATGTAATGTTTAAGATGAGAAAGATCAGTTTAAAGGAAATTACCCCCCCCTAGCATTAATTACAGATAAATTTCCCTTTTTTACTATCTGCACCAAAGACATGCACCAGAAATAAATTAACCCCCCTAGCATTAATTACAGATTAATTTCCCTTTTTTACTATCTGCACCAAAGACATGCACCAGATATATAACTTCCATGCTTTGCAAAAAAAAGTTCCTGTTTGAACAAAAAATGCTAAAAACGACTGCTCTTGTTGTTGTGTCAGAATATCAGATCAAAGTGCCAAGTTTAGAGAATTAAAAAAAAAAAAAATTATATATATAACAGTAAATTCAGTTTGCATATAATTTGGCTTCTTTTAAAAAAAAAATTTGTGCCCATCACAGAGGTGCAATATTGTTTCAAACAAGATGACTGGAAAGAACTGAATTTTTCCTGTTTTTATGCCAAATTTGGTGTCAACTGACAGTATTTGCAGAAAAAATGGCAGTGGTAAAGTTTACCATGGACACACAGACGACAGACAGACACACACGTGCACACACACACACACACACACAGAGACAACCAAACACCGGGTTAAAACATAGACTCGCTTTGTTTACGCAAGTGAGTCAAAAATGGGAAAACAACATTTGTTTTGTATTCTTTATTCATTTACCTTACAGAAAATATATACTTTATGGGTCTTTCTCCAGTAACAAAGAGTACAGAATCTTTTTTAAGATATATACCTGTTTTTTTGGGAAAAAACCCTGGCAAATAGATTTCACTTAAATCTTATTTTTCTGGCAGCAAAAGGGTTAAAACATTTCAGTTTCTTTGTAATGGGGTGAATCAGTTGATGAAATGTAAACAAATTATGTTTCATTCCTGGGAAATAGGATTGCAGTTGACATTAATGCAGAAGAAAAAGACAGACACACATTACACTTTAGCTGAAAAACAAATAAGGAAGAAAAGTTTAAAAGGAATAAGACAGTTTTAAAAAATGTTATTGAAAAGGAGAATGAGTCATTGAATGTAGACACAGAATACACTAAAGTGGAACAAAAATGATTGATGACAGATCACAGCTTGCTGTTACTTTGCCTTTTAAAGTCAGCGTGTGTGTGGGACTGGTGACCAGTCTCTCCAGTTGTAGTGAATCTGTTTATGGATGAGATTGAAAAGAAGGCTGTCAGTCCTGTCCTCCATGTCCAAACATTTGAAACAGATGTGTGAATGATGTGTTCACACTGCAGCGTGAAGATGAAATGGATCATTCACTGATCTTCTCAGCACAGTACTTTGGCACATCAAATGTACAGTGGGGAAAAAATTAGAAGATAAACTGGCCTTTCTAGACACATTAGTGCATATGTTGAATGTCAGTATTCTTTGTAGAGACATTAGTGCATATGTTGAACGTCAGTACCATCAAACTGATTTCAAGCACCTCCTGCAGCATGACTGTTCAGTTGTCAGAAAGCTTTTCCATCAGCACAGCTGACAACCAAGAGAAATAGAACATCAAAAATGGTGGCTTACCAGCAGGTACAAAAACTTGATTTTCAAAGATCATGATCACAGCTCATTGAAGGAGAAAGGGTGAAGTCCCACAACCACAGTTAAACTAAAGGTAGAAATGTGGAAAACCAGTTTGATCAGGATTTTATTTTTGTTAGATGTAGGCAGGAACATTTGCCAGAATGGTGATCTGGTGTAGTGCTGGATGAATAAAGTCAAATCACTAACAAACATATCTCTTTTTTGTGGGATGTTCTTTGTTTTTTCAGGTGGAGTAAAAAGACAAGTTGGTCAAAATGTGAAATGTTCTCGTTTTTCCCATTCACAGAGGCATTTTTAATTGAGCAGGAAGGATTATAGGGACAGCCAGTGGACAGGGTTGCCTGTCTGTCTGCCATTACCTGTCTTCTGCCAGGTGTGTCTGTCAGCCAGATAACTCTTGTGCT
Organism: Babylonia areolata; assembly: GCF_041734735.1. Classification (NCBI taxonomy): domain Eukaryota; kingdom Metazoa; phylum Mollusca; class Gastropoda; order Neogastropoda; family Buccinidae; genus Babylonia; species Babylonia areolata. The sequence goes on from NC_134887.1 coordinate 22,057,309, forward strand.
TTTGTGACAGCGGAGCATGAGGTGTGTGGGGTGAGTGTACCTGTGCCCATGAGTCACACAGCAGAGCTAGGGGGCAGCTACCTGTCTGCCAGTCGTCTGCCGCCTCCCGCCCCCTCCCTTCCCCCCGCTCTGGCCGACATGGAAGTTGCAGGGTTCCAGTATCAGCCCCTGTTCTGTGACTGGACCCGCCGGCTTGTGAGTCATTTCTGTTTTGGGAGGGGTGGGGGGTTCATATTTTGGGTTTTTTTTGTTTCAAATGAGTGATTTTCATAGATGTGTATGTGTAATATGATGTGCTGAAATTTATAAACAGTCTGGTCTTTTTCTTTAATCTTCATAATTTTCTCTAAATAATACAGTAAAGCCTAAAGGGTAAAAAGAGGAGCTTAGCTTCTTTTTTTTTTAAATAAAAATGTTTTTTGTGTTTGCATGTTTTTTTTCCTCACAATGAGGTTGGGCCTGAAGTCTTAGCAGATCTGCAGTGTATATGTGACAGCCTGCACACTGTGACACTCCCTGGGGGAACTAAGCAGTGTCTTTATTATCAGGTCATTGAATCACTCATGTGACCTTCACCTCTAACAGAATGATAGCATGCATTGTCAGTAGTATGGAACCATCTGAACAAAGAGTGATTGCCTGTTTAAATTAGTATGCAATACATATTTATATAGTTTGATTACACAGGAAGACAGAGCCACCATGATTCAGATTTTTGCAGTTCTGTCACCATTTGCTGATGTTGCAGTGTCTTTAAGTAGCATATTTGTTCACCAAAAGCTGTGCTGCTATAGCCATGACTTTTTAGAGATGTTAGCCACCAAATGTAGCAGAGTGTAAGCATGGGTAGATGTTGTCTTGTATCCTGTTAGTTAAACATTATATCAGTTTCAGTCTTTCAACCGAGCGTCACTGCATCCTGACAAATGCATATACACTACACCAGGCATGCCTTACCAGCAGCATAACTCAACACACTAGTCAGGCCTTGAGTGCATGCATATTGTATATATTTGTGTATCTATCAGATATTTTGCCAGAGGACAGCACTTTGCCATAGGTTCATTTTCAATGTGCCATGTGCATGCTGCACACAGGACCTCGGTTTGTTTCATCAAATGACAAGGTGCTTGAGTTTGAGCTTGGGAGAAAGGGCACGACCAGGATTCAAACACAAACCTTTATGAACACTGTTTTAGTGTCTTAACCATTCTGCCATCTGCCTTCCTCCCCTTGCTGTGTTTCTGTATGCAATTTTTTTTTAGTAGTAGTATTGAAGGGTGTTTCTGGAACGTTATTGTCATCAGTGGTTGCCCTGTGTGTTCAGGTGAACGGCCTGCTGCAGAAAGTGGTGGAGGCCCACTTGGCACTGACCACTGTCCAGCCAGAGAAGTCGTCAGGGGGCTGGTGGGGGTGGCTCAGTGTCCTCTTTGAGGGGGACGAGGGACAGGGCAGTATGGACGCCAACCGCACACACAAGTACCTGCAGCAGGCTGGGTCCTCCCTGACCAGTCTGTTTGATGTGAGGGTCTTTGTGTGGGGGCTGTTAGTGTTGGTCTGTTTGATGTGAGGGTCTTTGTGTGGGGGCTGCTGGTGTTAGTCTGTTTGAGGGTCTTTGTGTGGGGGCTGTTAGTGTTGGTCTGTTTGATGTGAGGGTCTTTGTGTGGGGGCTGTTAGTGTTGGTCTGTTTGATGTGAGGGTCTTTGTGTGGGGGCTGTTAGCGTTGGTCTGTTTGATGTGAGGGTCTTTGTGTGGGGGCTGTTAGTGTTGGTCTGTTTGATGTGAGGGTCTTTGTGTGGGGGCTGTTAGTGTTGGTCTGTTTGATGTGAGGGTCTTTGTGTGGGGGCTGTTAGTGTTGGTCTGTTTGAGGGTCTTTGTGTGGGGGCTGTTAGTGTTGGTCTGTTTGATGTGAGGGTCTTTGTGTGGGGGCTGTTCGTGTTGGTCTGTTTGATGTGAGGGTCTTTGTGTGGGGGCTGTTAGTGTTGGTCTGTTTGATGTGAGGGTCTTTGTGTGGGGGCTGTTAGCGTTGGTCTGTTTGATGTGAGGGTCTTTGTGTGGGGGCTGTTAGTGTTGGTCTGTTTGATGTGAGGGACTTTGTGTGGGGGCTGTTAGTGTTGGTCTGTTTGAGGGTCTTTGTGTGGGGGTTGTTAGTGTTCGTCCGTTTGATGTGAGGGTCTTTGTGTGGGGGCTGTTCGTGTTGGTCTGTTTGATGTGAGGGTCTTTGTGTGGGGGCTGTTAGTGTTGGTCTGTTTGAGGGTCTTTGTGTGGGGGCTGTTAGTGTTGGTCTGTTTGATGTGAGGGTCTTTGTGTGGGGGCTGTTCGTGTTGGTCTGTTTGATGTGAGGGTCTTTGTGTGGGGGCTGTTAGTGTTGGTCTGTTTGAGGGTCTTTGTGTGGGGGCTGTTAGTGTTGGTCTGTTTGATGTGAGGGTCTTTGTGTGGGGGCTGTTAGTGTTGGTCTGTTTGATGTGAGGGTCTTTGTGTGGGGGCTGTTCGTGTTGGTCTGTTTGATGTGAGGGTCTTTGTGTGGGGGCTGTTAGTGTTGGTCTGTTTGATGTGAGGGTCTTTGTGTGGGGGCTGCTGGTGTTAGTCTGTTTGAGGGTCTTTGTGTGGGGGCTGTTAGTGTTGGTCTGTTTGATGTGAGGGTCTTTGTGTGGGGGCTGTTAGTGTTGGTCTGTTTGATGTGAGGGTCTTTGTGTGGGGGCTGTTAGCGTTGGTCTGTTTGATGTGAGGGTCTTTGTGTGGGGGCTGTTAGTGTTGGTCTGTTTGATGTGAGGGTCTTTGTGTGGGGGCTGTTAGTGTTGGTCTGTTTGATGTGAGGGTCTTTGTGTGGGGGCTGTTAGTGTTGGTCTGTTTGAGGGTCTTTGTGTGGGGGCTGTTAGTGTTGGTCTGTTTGATGTGAGGGTCTTTGTGTGGGGGCTGTTCGTGTTGGTCTGTTTGATGTGAGGGTCTTTGTGTGGGGGCTGTTAGTGTTGGTCTGTTTGATGTGAGGGTCTTTGTGTGGGGGCTGTTAGTGTTGGTCTGTTTGATGTGAGGGTCTTTGTGTGGGGGCTGTTAGTGTTGGTCTGTTTGAGGGTCTTTGTGTGGGGGTTGTTAGTGTTCGTCCGTTTGATGTGAGGGTCTTTGTGTGGGGGCTGTTCGTGTTGGTCTGTTTGATGTGAGGGTCTTTGTGTGGGGGCTGTTAGTGTTGGTCTGTTTGAGGGTCTTTGTGTGGGGGCTGTTCGTGTTGGTCTGTTTGATGTGAGGGTCTTTGTGTGGGGGCTGTTCGTGTTGGTCTGTTTGATGTGAGGGTCTTTGTGTGGGGGCTGTTAGTGTTGGTCTGTTTGAGGGTCTTTGTGTGGGGGCTGTTAGTGTTGGTCTGTTTGATGTGAGGGTCTTTGTGTGGGGGCTGTTAGTGTTGGTCTGTTTGATGTGAGGGTCTTTGTGTGGGGGCTGTTAGTGTTGGTCCGTTTGATGTGAGGGTCTTTGTGTGGGGGCTGTTCGTGTTGGTCTGTTTGATGTGAGGGTCTTTGTGTGGGGGCTGTTAGTGTTGGTCTGTTTGATGTGAGGGTCATTGTGTGGGGGCTGTTAGTGTTGGTCTGTTTGAGGGTCTTTGTGTGGGGGCTGTTAGTGTTGGTCTGTTTGATGTGAGGGTCATTGTGTGGGGGCTGTTAGTGTTGGTCTGTTTGATGTAAGGGTCTTTGTGTGGGTTTTTTTTCTTGTTGGTCTGTTTGATGTGAGGGTCACTGTGTGGGTTTTTTTTCTTGTTGGTCTGTTTGATGTGAGGGTCTTTGTGTGGGGGCTTTTCTTGTTGGTCTGTTTGATGTGAGGGTCACTGTGTGGGGACTGTTCGTGTTGGTTTTGTGCTGCTTGTTTTCATTTGCTTGTTGTAAAGTTTGATGTCTGTGGGTCAAGGATTACTGTGTAGGTGAACTGGGGAACTTTGTATTTCAGTGCTGTTGGATGATAAGATCTTTGGAATCAGTGTTTTGACAACTTCATTTTGAAAACAAGTGTTTCCTTCACAAAACCATGAGAGATTTTGTTGCTTATTTTCCAGAAGCAATGATAAGCTGAAGTTCAGTATGTGCAGTATGCATTTATGACATGTTAAGGATGTAAGTGCAAGAAGAGAGATGTGTTTTGCCAAACAAATTTAATCCACAACAAATATAAGTTATTAAGTGTGAAGGAAAGATAATCAAAATAAGGGAGGTGGGGGTGGGGGGGGGGGGATTGAATGGCACTGGATTCTAATGTTTTCCCTTGAGAGAGCAGCCTGGGTTGCACACAGAGCAGTGAGTTGTGTCTAGACTTGCACAGAACTGTTCCAGGATTCCCAGTTCATGTTAATTCCAAGTTGAAGTTGATGCCACACTTGGCACAACTAAGGTTTGAAGACAAAGGAAGGGCAGGTATTATGAGATGTGATGCGGTGACATGGTGGTCAGTGACTGGACTCCCTGATGTCTGTGACCACAGCTGCCCAGGCCCCAGTGGGCGAATGAGAGGAGTCCGCAGGACCAGTCCATGGACTCTTGGCAAGACACCACCCTGGTGGAGGAGGACAACATGACGCCTGACTGCATCCACACACCTGAGGGCCCACAGCTGACTGCTCGAGGCAGGTACCAGGTGGGTGGCCCTGCTTGTTTGTGTGTGAGTCAGGTCACATGGACTTGGTTGTCTGCATTGTCACTGAGTTTTTTCTTATGCCGTTATTTGGGGCTGGATTTTTTTTTCTTGTTGGAACTGCTGCAGCTCTCTAGAATGTGCATATATTCTGGCTGTATGTAGGTGTTTGCTTGTGTTAGGATGGTTTGTGTGTGGTATGTTGTGTGCTTTGGCAAAATTTGAGTGACACTTTTAAGTTTTTGTATTTAGAAAATTATAATTTGTACATGTCTGCATTTTCTTTTCTCTTTCCTTTTGTACCCATAACTGAGAACTTGACTGCCTCTGAATATCTGTCTGTCTTTATATATCTGTGTGTGTGTGTGTGGGTGGGTGCGTATCTTTTAAGTGCCACAGCCCCCCTGTCTTGAATGTGTAAGTGTCAGTCTTCAGTATTGTTTTAATTGAATATGGGCATGTATATGTTTTTTGCCTTGAGGTGCTGGCAGTGCATGGAAGTGAGGTTAACTGCTGCATGTTGTGTCTGTTACAGATCATAAACAATCTGCGAAGCTTTCAGCACTGGCAGACACGGGACCCTGACCTTCAGCCAATCCGAAGCTTTGAGAATGCAACCCTGGTTCGCTTTTTGTACCGAATCTGTTCTGCCTTCAATGCTCATGTGAGTTTGTTGTCAGTGTTCGCTTGTTGGGTTGCAGTTTTCTGTGTATTTTGTTGTTTTTTTAATGGGAAGATGGTAGAATTTGCTTCAGGTATTCCAGATGATTCACCCTGTTCAGATTTTGTATTTGTATTTCTTTTTATCACAGCATTCAGGCTGCTCTCCCTGGGGAGAGCGTGTCACTATACTACAGTGCCACCCATTTTTTGGTATTTTTTCCTGCATGCAGTTTTATTTGTTTTTCCTATCGAAGTGGATTTTTCTACAGAATTTTGCCAGGAACAACCTTTTTGTTGCCGTGGGTTCTTTTTCATGCTCTAAGTGTATGGTGCACATGGGACCTCAGTTTATCATCTCATCTGAATGACTAGCGTCCAGACCACCACTTAAGGTCTAGTGGAGGGTGAGAAAATATCGGCGGCTGAGCCGTGATTCGAACCAGCGCGCTCAGATTCTCTCGCTTCCTAGGCGGACACGTTACCTGTAGGCCATCACTCCACATTTCAAAAATTATATCAGTTTCTCTCATATCTTCCTTTCAGTAGATGTACTAAAGGTTATATCCTTCATGAGTTGTTTGTTTTGCATTATGATGTTAAACATGAGAAACATACCAACCACTCTGACAAAATGGTTAAATTCACAGACTGAGTATCGGAAGGACATGGGTTCAATCCCCATCAGAGAGGGGTTTTTTTTTCGGCCTGGGCTGGCTCCTACCCAGAGCTGAGTGTGCAGTGGGCTCGAGCAGGAAGACAGGGACACAGTCAAGGGTCATTCACTTCACGGATGCATCTTTGGGAGTTGCTCAAAATAAAGAAAATTTGGGGAACATAATTAGTAGATGTCTGTTATGATGGTTGCTAATGCTGTCATTTTTTTTTGATAATGCAGGTAAGAATGTACAATTGAAGAAGATTAATCTAGTGCATGTATTGTTTGTCTGAAAGTGTGACAGTGTTTTTTCAAGTTATTGATAGGGGCTGGTTCTGAGAAAGTATAGGAGTGGGTGTCCGTGTTAGTAATGCATTTGTCATTTTACATGTTTTGTTGGCATGGAATTCTAAGTCTGTTATATTTTTACCTTTTGTTTATTTGAATTCCAGGGAATGTTGAAGAAGACACTCAGAAATGTTTATATTTCCCTAATATATACATCCTTTTGCATGTTCTAATATCATGAAATAGGATTTGCAATGATGTAAATACTGATTATCTTACTGAACACCATGGAAAGTGTCACCATCTGTAATGCTGTGTCTCTACTTGTTCTCATGGTGCCATGGGATGCTGGTGGTTTCAGTTTTCAGAGGACATTTGGGAGGTGTACCAGCGTCAGGACTTTGTGGGTCGCCTGGCCAAGGTGTTCCTGGCGCCACCCCTGCCCCCCGACCAGGCCATCCGGTCCCCTGTGCCCGCCCACACGGCCAGCAGTCTGCGCATGCCGCGCGTCAGTCTGCGCCCCCTTGCCTCCTACCAGACCCTGGGGCTCCTGGCGCTGACCTACATGTTCCTGCACACCTGGCTGTCCCTGGGACCCTTCTCCTACACCCTCCTGCTGCTGGCGGCACTGGTGGTGTACGGCATGCTGCGTGCGCTCTTCACCCCCGTCTCTTCCTGAGGAACGGCCACTCAATGTCCTCCTTTGTGTCCGGTGCTGCTCGGCCCCTTGGTTTGGGGAAGCGGGGATGAAGGATGGAGAGAGAAGCCAGCTGTCTCCATCGCCGTTATTTATCAAACCTTTCTGTCCACTGCCTCACCCCTCCCCTTTTCTAACATGCACAAGTTTTTTAGGAAGTGGGAGGGGGAGAGGGGGATCAGCCACTTTTGCAGCTTTCAGAATATGATGGATGTTTGTGGTGGGGAGGCTGTTCTCCTCAGCTCACAGACTGAAGGCTGTTCTCCTCAGCTCACAGACTGAAGGCTGTTCTCCTCAGCTCACAGACTGAATGCATCCAGGAGAGATACCAGACTTTTCAGTGGTGACTGAACCAGGTCTTGGGGGGTTTGGAAAGATGTAAGATGAAGAATGTTTGTCAAACTCATTCTTTCCCTCATCGTCTGCTGCAGCAAGAAAAACTTTGCCCAGTCATCCTGCCAGGTAATAGCTATCATCTATCTGCAGATGAGGAAGGGGGGTAAAGAAAAAGATTTGAATTGTTTGATAAGATGATTGTCATCGATAGAGTAGTTAGAAAAATCTGTGGATGCTCAGTCAAACGGAAAGATTAGTAAGTGTACTTGTGGTGTCATGACAGAAGTGATGATAGATTTTATCCAATTTTTAGACACCTCTGTTAACCTGTTACAGTGCCTATTAGACGTCAACTGACGTCCTGCATAAAGTGTTCCTATTTTTCCTTTGTCTGAGTTTGGTTCAGTGAGTATAAACAGACTGATGTGTCTGATTTATAAAAATACCATTCAAATGAGCATACATCAGATAGAAGACCCCTTTCTTCTTGATAATGATTTGCTAACTGGACCACGTTGAATGTGCATGGAAAGGGTGTTGCTTCGTATGCAAAAAAAAAAAAAAAAAAAAAAAAAGGAGTTGAGAACTTTGTCTAGTTAAGAAAGTGGTCCCAGTCAGCGGATTTACATGATTTTGCAAGCTGTGCTAATGACTATGGATAGCTATAATGATGGAGATGGATTTCTCTAGTCTGATGATTCTTTTTATTAGGAAGGCCAATGACATTGACAAACCTGACAGCCCATTTGATGCTAATTCAGTCTGTCTATCCATTCAGACAGCATTTTTGAGCAGGTGACCATGACTGACAGAGTGTGTGGAAGTAGCATTGGAAGAGTAATGTAAGACGATAGGTCGAATGCCAGTCAGAGGGCATGGAAGTGGGTGTGGCCATTGGATGTCAGTGCACTGTTCATTCACTGCATACTGATACTGCTGGATATAGACAACTGCTAGTAATCCACAATTTTCATGAAACACATGGTTGAAAGTGCACTGGATGTGAAATGCATGCTTTTAGTTTTTAATGCTTTTTATCACTGAATCAGATGGTTACTTGTTTGAAAAGGAGGCAAGCTGAATGTAGTATTGTACAGCATACTTTAATTGGCCCAAGTGTGAATTGGAAGGAGTGAGTGTCATCAAAGAACTTCACCCTCTAACAGGGGAAAGCTCTTAGCTGTCAAAAAGCTTGACTGCTCAGTTTCTGAGAACATGATTGGCTTTTTATGTTGTCTGCACCATTTATCACTGTTGAGACAGTTACTCATTTACATGTCTACATGAGTTGTGATTTGTTTTCATAAACTTATAGCCTGTTTTGATTTCTTCTACAGGTATAATCTGATCCTATTTCCAGCTCTATTTTGTTTGTTTTCATTTTGGATACTATTATGTGGAGGTGGAAATAGACTTTTTTGTTCACTTTGAAATGCATGAACAGTTATCTACAATCAGATTATTTTGGGAAAAAATGCCGCGTTCAGAATCCACATTCATTTTCCTTTACCAAAATGTTTTCTTTCTTTCTGTATCTCCTACATTATATAAAGAAAATTATAACTCCTGAAACCTCAGAATTCCCTGGCAAGGGGAGAGCACTTTTCTTTACAAACTTCTCTGGCACTGAACGGGTTATGATGAGGGCAGTCTTTTGTATGTGCCTTTACTTATGTATGGACTGTTGAAAATTGAGGATGTGAATTGAATTCAAAGATTGAACGAAAAGTGGACATAAAATTGTGCATGTGGTGTGTCTGTTAAGAAAAATGCAATGTAGACATGAAAACTTATACATTATGCTGCTATAAAGTAGTGTGTGATGTGGACATGAAAACTGTGCATACTATGTGGCTATTTTGTGTGATGTGGACATGAAAACTGTGCACATTATGTGGCTGTAAAGTAGTGTGTAATGTGGACATGAAAGGTGTACACATGATGTGGCTTTTTTGTGTGATGTGGACATGAAAACTGTGCACATTATGTGGCTGTAAAGTAGTGTGTAATGTGGACATGAAAGGTGTACACATGATGTGGCTTTTTTGTGTGATGTGGACATGAAAACTGGGCACATTATGTGGCTGTAAAGTAGTGTGTAATGTGGACATGAAAGGTGTACACATGATATGGCTTTTTTGTGTGATGTGGACATGAAAACTGCACATCATGTGGCTGTAAAGTAGTGTGTAGTGTGGGTGTGAACATGTGCATTGTGAGTGTGGACATGAAGATAGGGTGTGGATTTGAAGACTGGATGTGAAGAAAGAGTGATGTGAATGTGGGACTGACAGGAAGCTTCTGATAATGTATCACAGAATAAACTTGGTATGCATGTAATAACTGTTTATACCACCTTATTGCAGTTTTGCTACACAGTCAATATAGCAGGAAAAAAACAAAGAATTGGTAACAATGGCATCGGCATATCATCACAGTTAAACAGTCACAAGGAAAAATAGACAAAAAAAAGAAAACCAGACAGGAAAGATTCGACAAAGGAAAAAGATGGAGAAGAAGAGAAGTACAAACTGAATTGTTTGTAAAACATTCCTCCCCTCAACTTTAGGAAATAAGCCAGTGTTCAACAGTTTCATATCAATGTACAAGTTGCGCAGATGCACTCATGGCAGATCAGTTACAGTAAAACAGTGAGACCTTTTAAATTATGTATCAAAGCTGATCATGCGCTTGTTTGCATGTTTTGCAGTGCCCATGTACGCACACACATATCCATGCACCCACTCTTATACACTTTTAACCTATTCCTGCTACTTTATTACATGTTTGAGGGCTCTGTGTGTGCATGTATGTGTGTGCATGCATAATGAGTTTCTTCTGAAAGAATTGAGCTCTGTAAATGCCATATATATTAGTATGTCGATGATAATACTAGTTAATATTTGTCACTGAAATCGTACTGTCCGCACCAAATAAGAAAAAATACTGTGCCAGTGCAGTAGAGCCATGTCTTCTTGATCTATTGATTGCCTGGTTATATGCATAGTGCCCTTTGTGCTTCAGTGACAGACTTTACCAATACATTATGGATATGACCAATTCTGTAAATGACTGAACCAATAAAAATAAAAATGCTTTTGATGGGAACACAAAAGGAGTTGATCAGTTGATGACAACATGTGTTGTGTGATGCAGTGACCGTCGTGAAGGATGAAAGTTCACAGTGACCAGTACAGTGTTTGATGTTGCTTACATTAAACCAGTGGAAGGGAGTTGATTTTTTATTAGAAAATGTGCAGAATTTCCTGCTCTCACCATTCACTGAAATAACCCTTGAGCAATTGGGGCTGCCTCCCCCCCCCACTCCAAACCCCCTTCTCCTCCCCCTTGTTGTTGAGAGATCACACTACCATGAATTTCATGGCCGTATCTTAAGGATGCTAATAATATAGATAATGGATACTTGCGTAGCACACTAATACTATCCAGAAATCTGCTCCAGGTGCTTCAGATCACATTTTTTGTTGTTGTTTTTCCACAACACATTACATCAGTGTTACATCTGCACACCAAATGTGACAAGCAAGCTACATGCACACGTGGATACGTCCCTTGCTCTTTTTTTCTCTTTTTTTTCCCCTTCTCTTCCAAGTACAGCCCCATTCTCTACAGGTGATCCTGACTCCACACACACAGCCCTGTCCTCTACAGGTGATCCTGACTCCACACACAGCCCTGTCCTCTACAGGTGATCCTGACTCCACACACAGCCCTGTCCTCTACAGGTGATCCTGACTCCACACACACAGCCCTGTCCCCTACAGGTGATCCTGACTCCACACACACACAGCCCTGTCCTCTACAGGTGATCCTGACTCCACAAACAGCCCTGACCTCTACAGGTGATCCTGACTCCACACACAGCCCTGTCCTCTAAGGTGATCCTGACTCCACATACACACAGCCCTGTCCTCTACAGGTGATCCTGACTCCACACACACACAGCCCTGTCCCCTACAGGTGATCCTGACTCCACACACACACATAGCCCTGTCCTCTACAGGTGATCCTGACTCCACACACACACAGCCCTGTCCTCTACAGGTGTTCTGACTCCACAAACACAGCCCTGTCCTCTACAGGTGATCCTGACTCCACACACAGCCCTGTCCCCTACAGGTGATCCTGACTCCATACACACAGCCCTGTCCACTACAGGTGATCCTGACAACACACACAGCCCTATCCTCTACAGGTGATCCTGACTCTACACACACACCCTGTCCCCTACAGGTGATCCTGACTCCACACACACACAGCCCTGTCCTCTACAGGTGATCCTGACTCCACATACACAGAGCCCTGTCCTCTACAGGTGATCCTGACTCCACACACACCCACACACAGCCCTGTCCTCTACAGGTGATCCTGACTCCACACACAGCCCTGTCCTAGACAGGTGATCCTGACTCCACACACAGCCCTGTCCTCTACAGGTGATCCTGACCCCAAACACAGCCCTGTCCTCCACAGGTGATCCTCACTCCACACACACAGCCCTTTCCTCTACAGGTGATCGTGACTCCAAACACAGCCCTGTCTCCACAGGTGATCCTGACTCCACACACACACAGCCCTGTCCTCTACAGGTGATCCTGACTCCAAACACAGCCCTGTCCTCCACAGGTGATCCTGACTCCACACACACAGCCCTGTCCTCTACAGGTGATCCTGACTCCACGCACAGCCCTGTCCTCCACAGGTGATCCTGACTCCACAAACACAAAGCCCGGTCCTCTACAGGTGATCCTGACTCCACACACAGCCCTGTCCTCTACAGGTGAGCCTGACTCCACACACAGCCCTGTCCTCTACAAGTGATCCTGACTCTACACACACAGCCCTGTCCCCTACAGGTGATCCTGACTCCACACACACACAGCTCTGTCCTCTACAGGTGGTCCTGACTCCACACATACAGCCCTGTCCTCTACAGGTGATCCTGACTCCACACACACACAGGCATGTCCTCTACAAGTGATCCTGACTCCACAATTACACATAGCCCTCTCCTCTACAGGTGATCCTGACTCCACGCACACACACAGCCCTGTCCCCTACAGGTGATCCTGACTCCACACACACACATAGCCCTGTCCTCTACAGGTGATCCTGACTCCACACACACACACACACAGCCCTGTCCTCTACAGGTGATCCTGACTCCACACACACACACAGCCCTGTCCTCTACAGGTGATCCTGACTCCACACACATGCATAGCCCTGTCCTCTACAGGTGATTCTGACTCTACACACACAGAGCCCTGTCCCCGACAGGTGATCCTGACTCCACACAAACACAGCCTTGTCCCCTACAGGTCATCCTGAATCCACACACACAGCCCTGTCCCCTACAGGTGATCCTGACTCCACACACACACAGCACTGTCCTCTACAGGTGATCTGACTCCACACACACACACACAGACCTGTCCTCTACAGGTGATCATGACTCCACACACAGCCCTGTCCCCTACAGGTGATCCTGACTCCATACACACAGCCCTGTCCACTACAGGTGATCCTGACTACACACAGAGCCCTGTCCTCTTCAGGTGATCCTGACTCTACACACACAGACCTGTCCCCTACAGGTGACCCTGACTCCACACACACACAACCGTGTCCTCTACAGGTGATCCTGACTCCACATACACAGAGCCCTGTCCTCTACAGGTGATCCTGACTCCACACACAGTCCTCTCCTCTACAGGTGATCCAGACTCCACACACACACACACAGCCCTGTCCTCTACAGGTGATCCTGACTCCACACACACAGCCCTGTCCCCTACAGGTGATCCTGACTCCACACACAGCCCTGCCCTCTACAGGTGATCCTGACTCCAAACACAGCCTTGTCCTCCACAGGTGAACCTGACTCCACTCACACACAGCCCTGTCCTCTACAGGTGATCCTGACTCCACACACAGCCCTGTCCTCTACACGTTTTCCTGACTCCACACACAGCCCTGTCCTCTACAGGTGATACTGACTCCAAACACAGCCCTGTCCTCCACAGGTGATCCTGACTCCACACACACACACAGCCCTGTCCTCTACAGTTGATCCTGACTCCACGCACAGCCCTGTCCTCCACAGGTGATCCTGACTCCACACACAGCCCTGTCCTCTACAGGTGATCCTGACTCCATGCACAGCCCTGTCCCCTACAGGTGATCCTTACTCCACACACACACAGCCCCGTACTCTACAGGTGATCCTGACTCCACACACACAGCCCTGTCCTCTACAGGTGGTCCTGACTCCACACACCCAGCCCTGTCCTCTACAGGTGATCCTGACTCCACACACACACATATCCCTGTCCCCTACAGGTGATCCTGACTCCACGCACACACACAGCGCTGTCCACTATAGGTGATCCTGACTACACACACAGCCCTGTCCTCTACAGGTGATCCTGACTCCACACACACACAACCGTGTCCTCTACAGGTGATCCTGACTCCACACACACACAGCCCTGTCCTCTACAGGTGATCCTGACTCCACATACACATAGCCCTCTCCTCTATAGGTGATCCTGACTCCACGCACACACACAGCCCTGTCCCCTACAGGTGATCCTGACTCCACACACACACACAGCCCTGTCCTCTACAGGTGATCCTGACTCCACACACACACATAGCCCTGTCCTCTACAGGTGATGCTAACTCCACACATACAGCACTGTCCCCCTACAGGTGAAACTGACTCCACACACATGCATAGCCCTGTCCTATACAGGTGATCCTGACTCCACACACACACAGCCCTGTCCCTTACAGGTTATCCTGACTCCACACACACACAGCCTTGTCCTCTACAGGTGATCCTGAATCCACACACACAGCCCTGTCCCCTACAGGTGATCCTGACTCCACACACACACAGCCCTGTCCTCTACAGGTGATCTGACTCCACACACACACAGCCCTGTCCTCTGCAGGTGATCCAGACTCCACACACAGCCCTGTCCAATACAGGTGATCCTGACTCCATACACACAGCCCTGTCAACTACAGGTGTTCCTTACTCCACACACACAGAGCCATGTCCTCTACAGGTCATCTGACTCCACAAACACACAGCCCTGTCCTGTACAGGTGATCCTGACTCCACACACAGCCCTGTCCCCTACAGGTGATCCTGACTCCATACACACAGCCCTGTCCACTACAGGTGATCCTGACTACACACACAGCCCTGTCCTCTACAGGTGATCCTGACTCTACACACACAGCCCTGTCCCCTACAGGTGATCCTGACTCCACACAAACACAGCCTGTCCTCTACAGGTGATCGTGACTCCAGAAACACAGAGCCTTGCCCTTTACAGGTGATCCTGACAGCACACACAGCCCTGTCCTCTACAGGTGATCCTGACTCCACACACAGCCCTGTCCCCTACAAATGATCCTGACTACTTACACACAGCCCTGTCCACTACAGGTGATCCTCACTACACACACAGCCCTGTCCTCTACAGGTGGTCCTGACTCTACACACACAGCCCTGTCCTCTACAGGTGATCCTGACTCCACACACACAGAGCCCTGTCCTCTACAGCTGATCCTGAATCCACACGCACAGCCCTGTCCCCTACAGGTGATCCTGACTCCACACACACACAACCGTGTCCTCTACAGGTGAACCTGACTCCACACACACAGCCCTGTCCTCTACAGGGGAACCTGACTCCACACACAGCCCTGCCCCCTACAGGTGATGCTGAATCCACACAAAGCCCTTTCCTCTACAGGAGATCGTGACTCCACACACACAGCCCTCTCCCCTACAGGTGATCCTGACTCCACACACAGCCCTGTCCTCTACATGTGATCCTAACTCCAGACAGACAGCCTTGTCCCCTACAGGTGATCCTGACTACACACACACACAGCCCTGTCCTCTACAGGTGATCCTGACTCCACACACACAGCCCTGTCCTCTGCAGGTGATCCTGACTCCACACATACAGCCCTGTCCTCTGCAGGTGATCCTGACTCCACACACAGGCATGTCCTCTACAGGTGATCCTGACTCCACAAGTACACAGCCTGTCCTCTACAGGTGATCCTGACTCCAGACACACAGAGCCTTGCCCGTTACAGGTGATCCTGACTGCACACACAGACCTGCCTCTACAGGTGATCCTGACTCCACACACACACAGCCCTGCCCTCTATGGTGATCCTGACTCCACACACAGCCTTGTCCTCTAAGGAGATCCTGACTCTACACACACAGAGCCCTGTCCTCTACAGGTGATCCTGACTCCACACACACAGCCCTGTCCCCTAAAGGTGATCCTGACTCCACACACACATCCCTGTCCTCTACAGGTGATCCTGACTCCACACACACACACACACACACACAGCCCTGTCCCCTACAGGTGATCCTCAATCCAAACACAGCCCTCTCCGCCACAGGTGATCCTGACTCCACACACACACACAGCCCTGTCCTCTACAGGTGATCATGACTCCACACACAGCCCTGTCCTCTACAGGTGATCCTGACTCCACACACGGCCATGTCCTCTACAGGTGATCCTGACTCCAAACACAGCCCTGTCCTCCACAGGTGATCCTGACTCCACACACACAGCCCTGTCTTCTACAGGTGATCCACACCCCACACACAGCCCTATCCCCTACAGGTGATCCTCACTCCATACACACAGCCCTGTCCACTACAGGTGTTCCTGACTCCACACACACAGAGCCCTGTCCTCTACAGGTGATTCTGACTCCACACACAGCCCTGCCCCCTACACATGATCCTGACTCCATACACATAGCCCTGACCACTACAGGTGATCCTGACTACACACACAAACCTATCCGCTACAGGTGATCCTGACTCTACACACACAGCCCTGTCCCCTACAGGTGATCTTGACTCCACACACACACAGCCTGTCCCCTACAGGTGATCCTGACTCCAGACACACAGAGCCTTGCCCTTTACAGGTGATCCTGACTGTACACACAGCCCTGTCCTCTACAGGTGATCCTGCCTCCACACACACACACAGCCCTGTCCACTACAGGTGATCCTGACTCCACACACACAGCCCTGTCCCCTACAGGTGATCCTGACTCCACACACATGCATAGCCCTGACCTCTACAGGTGATTCTGACTCCTCACACAGCCCTGTCCTCTACAGGTGATCCTGACTCCACACACACAAACACACACAGCCCTGTCCCCTACAGGTGACCC
Organism: Babylonia areolata; assembly: GCF_041734735.1. Classification (NCBI taxonomy): domain Eukaryota; kingdom Metazoa; phylum Mollusca; class Gastropoda; order Neogastropoda; family Buccinidae; genus Babylonia; species Babylonia areolata. Next base: position 22,073,820 of record NC_134887.1, read on the forward strand.
TGACTCCACAGACACACAGCCCTGTCCTCTATGGTGATCCTCACTCCACAAACAGCCCTGTCCTCTACAGGTGATCCTGACTCCACACAGACCGCTGTCTTCTACAGGTGATCCTGACTCCACACACACATCCCTGTCCTCTACAGGTGATCCTGACTCCACACAGAGCCCTGTCCTCTACAGGAGATCTTGACTCCACACACACACACACAGCCCTGTCCCCGACAGGAGATCCTGACTCCACACACAGCCCTGTCCTCTACAGGTGATCCTGACTCCAAACACAGCCCTGTCCTCCACAGGTGATCCTGACTCCACACACACACAGCCCTGTCGTCTACAGGTGATCCTGACTCCACACACAGCCCTGTCCTCTACAGGTGATCCTGACTCCACACACAGCCCTGTCCTCTACAGGTGATCCTGACTCCAAACACAGCCCTGTCCTCCACAGATGATCCCCACTCCACACACACAGCCCTGTCCTCTACAGGTGATCCTGACTCCACGCACAGCCCTGTCCTCTACAGGTGATCCTGACTCCACACACAGGCCTGTCCTCTACAGGTGATCCTGACTCCAAACACAGCCCTGTCGTCCACAGGTGATCCTGACTCCACACACACAGCCCTGTCCTCTACAGGTGATCCTGACTCCATGCACAGCCCTGTCCCCTACAGGTGATCCTTACTCCACACCCACAGAGCCCGGTCCTCTACAGGTGATCCTGACGCCACACAGCACTGTCCTCTACAGGTGATCCTGACTCCAGACACACAAAGCCCTGTCCTGTACAGGTGATCCTGACTCCACACACAGCCCTGTCCTCTACAGGTGATCCTGACTCCACACACAGCCCTGTCCTCTACAGGTGATCCTGACTCTCCACACACACCCTGTCCCCTACAGGTGATCCTGACTCCACACACAAACAGTCCTGTCCTCTACAGGTGATCCTGACTCCACACACACACATATCCCTCTCCTCTACAGGTAATCCTGACTCCACGCACACATATAGCCCTGTCCCCTACAGGTGATCCTGACTCCACACACACATAGCCCTGTCCTGTACAGGTGATCCTGACTCCACACACACAGCCCTTTCCTCTACAGGTGATCCTGACTCTACACACACACACACACACATAGCACTGTCCCCTACAGGTGATCCTGACTCAACACACACACACACAGCCCTGTCCTCTACAGGTGAACGTGTCTCCAAACACAGCCCTGTCCTACACAGGTGATCCTGACTCCACACACACAGCCCTGTCATCTACAGGTGATCCTGACTCCATGCACACCCCTGTGCCCTACAGGTGATCCTGACTCCATACACACACAGCCCCGTCCTCTACAGGTGATCCTGACTCTACACAGCCCTGTCCTCTACAGGTGATCCTGACTCCACAGACACAGCCTTGTCCCCTACAGGTAATCCTGACTCCACACACAGCCCTGTCCCCTACAGGTGATCCTGACTCCACACATAGCCCTGTCCCCTACAGGTAATCTTGACTCCACACACAGCCCAGTCCCCTACAGGTAATCCTGACTCCACACACAGCCTTGTCCTCTACGGGTGATCCTGACTCCACACACAGCCATGTCCTCTACAGGTGATCCTGACTCCAGACACAGCCCTGTCCTCTACAGGTGATCCTGACTGCACACACACACAGCCCTGTCCACTACAGGTGATCCTGACTCCACACCCACACAGCCCTGCCCTCTACAGGTGATCCTGACTGCACACACAGCCTTGTCATTTACAGGTGATCCTGACTCCACACACACAGACACACAGCCCTGTCCCCTACAGGTGATCCTGACTCCACACACACACAGCCCTGTCCTCTACAGGTGATCCTGACTCCACACACACGCAGCCCTGTCCTCTACAGGTTATCCTGACTCAACACACAGCCCTGTCCTCTACAGGTGATCCTGACTCCACATACACACACACACCCCTGTCCTCTACAGGTGATCCTGAGTCCACATACACAGCCCTGTCCTCTACAGGTGATCCTGACTCCACACACACACAGCCCTGTCCCCTACAGGTGATCCTGACACCACACACACAGCCCTGTCCACTACAGGTGATCCTGATTTCACACACAGCCCTGTACTCTACATGTGATCCTGACTCTACACACACAGCCCTGTCCCCTACAGGTGATCCTGACTCCACACACATGCATAGCCCTGTCCTCTACAGGTGATCCTGACTCCACACCCACACAGCCCTGCCCTCTACAGGTGATCCTGACTGCACACACAGCCTTGTCATTTACAGGTGATCCTGACTCCACACACACAGACACACAGCCCTGTCCCCTACAGGTGATCCTGACTCCACACACACACAGCCGTGTCCTCTAGAGGTGATCCTCACTCCACACACAGCCCTGTCCCCTACAGGTGATCCTGACTCCACACACAGAGCCCTGACCCTACAGGTGATTCTGATTCCACACACACACAGCCCTGTCCTCTACAGGTGATCCTGACTCCACACACACAGCCTTGTCCCCTACAGGTCATCCTCACTCCACACACACAGCCCTGTCCCCTAAAGGTGATCCTGACTCCATACACACATCCCTGTCCTCTACAGGAGATCCTGACTCCACACACACACAGCCCTGTCCCCTACAGGTGATCCTGACTCCACACACAGCCCTGTCCTCTACAGGTGATCCTGACTCCAAAGACAGCCCTCTCCTCCACAGGTGATCCTGACTCCACACACAGAGACCTGTCCTCTACAGGTGATCATGACTCCACACTCAGCCCTGTCCTCTACAGGTGATCCTGACTCCACACACAGCCCTCTCCTCTACAGGTGATCCTGACTCCAAACACAGCCCTGTCCTCCACAGGTGATCCTGACTCCACACACACAGCCCTGTACTCTACAGGTGATCCAGACTCCACACACAGCCCTGTCCCCTACAGGTGATCCTGACTCCATACACACAGCCCTGTCCACTACAGGTGATCCTGACTCCACACACACAGAGCCCTGTCCTCTACAGGTGATCCTGACTCCACACACAGCCCTGTCCCCTACAGGTGATCCTGACTCCATACACACAGCCCTGTCCACTACAGGTGATCCTGACTACACACACAGACCTGTCCTCTACAGGTGATCCTGACTCTACAGACACAGCCCTGTCCCATACAGATGATCCTGACTCCACACACACACAGCCTGTCCCCTACAGGTGATCCTGACTACAGACACACAGAGCCTTGCCCTATACAGGTGATCCTGACTGCACACACAGCCCTGTCCTCTACAGGTGATCCTGACTCCACACACACACACATACAGCCCTGTCCCCTACAGGTGATCCTGACTCCACACACACACAGCCCTGTCCTCTACAGGTGATTCTGACTCCACACACACAGCCCTGTCCCCTACAGGTGATCATGACTCCACACACATGCATAGCCCTGACCTCTAAAGGTGATTCTGACTACACACACAGAGCCCTGTCCCCTACAGGTGATCGTGACTCTACACAAACACAGCCTTTTCCTCTACAGGTGATCCTGACTCTACACACACAGCCCTGTCCCCTACAGGTGATCCTGACTCCACACGCACACAACCTTGTCCTCTACAGGTGATCCTGACTCCACATACACAGAGCCCTGCCCTCTACAGCTGATCCTGACTCCACACACAGCCGTGTCCTCTACAGGTGATCCTGACTCCAGACACAGCCCTGTCCTCTACAGGTGATCCTGACTGCACACACACACAGCCCTGTCCACTACAGGTGATCCTGACTCCACACCCACACAGCCCTGCCCTCTACAGGTGATCCTGACTGCACACACAGCCTTGTCATTTACAGGTGATCCTGACTCCACACACACAGACACACAGCCCTGTCCCCTACAGGTGATCCTGACTCCACACACACACAGCCCTGTCCTCTACAGGTGATCCTGACTCCACACACACGCAGCCCTGTCCTCTACAGGTTATCCTGACTCAACACACAGCCCTGTCCTCTACAGGTGATCCTGAGTCCACATACACACACACACCCCTGTCCTCTACAGGTGATCCTGAGTCCACATACACAGCCCTGTCCTCTACAGGTGATCCTGACTCCACACACACACAGCCCTGTCCCCTACAGGTGATCCTGACACCACACACACAGCCCTGTCCACTACAGGTGATCCTGATTTCACACACAGCCCTGTACTCTACATGTGATCCTGACTCTACACACACAGCCCTGTCCCCTACAGGTGATCCTGACTCCACACACATGCATAGCCCTGTCCTCTACAGGTGATCCTGACTCCACACCCACACAGCCCTGCCCTCTACAGGTGATCCTGACTGCACACACAGCCTTGTCATTTACAGGTGATCCTGACTCCACACACACAGACACACAGCCCTGTCCCCTACAGGTGATCCTGACTCCACACACACACAGCCGTGTCCTCTAGAGGTGATCCTCACTCCACACACAGCCCTGTCCCCTACAGGTGATCCTGACTCCACACACAGAGCCCTGACCCTACAGGTGATTCTGATTCCACACACACACAGCCCTGTCCTCTACAGGTGATCCTGACTCCACACACACAGCCTTGTCCCCTACAGGTCATCCTCACTCCACACACACAGCCCTGTCCCCTAAAGGTGATCCTGACTCCATACACACATCCCTGTCCTCTACAGGAGATCCTGACTCCACACACACACAGCCCTGTCCCCTACAGGTGATCCTGACTCCACACACAGCCCTGTCCTCTACAGGTGATCCTGACTCCAAAGACAGCCCTCTCCTCCACAGGTGATCCTGACTCCACACACAGAGACCTGTCCTCTACAGGTGATCATGACTCCACACTCAGCCCTGTCCTCTACAGGTGATCCTGACTCCACACACAGCCCTCTCCTCTACAGGTGATCCTGACTCCAAACACAGCCCTGTCCTCCACAGGTGATCCTGACTCCACACACACAGCCCTGTACTCTACAGGTGATCCAGACTCCACACACAGCCCTGTCCCCTACAGGTGATCCTGACTCCATACACACAGCCCTGTCCACTACAGGTGATCCTGACTCCACACACACAGAGCCCTGTCCTCTACAGGTGATCCTGACTCCACACACAGCCCTGTCCCCTACAGGTGATCCTGACTCCATACACACAGCCCTGTCCACTACAGGTGATCCTGACTACACACACAGACCTGTCCTCTACAGGTGATCCTGACTCTACAGACACAGCCCTGTCCCATACAGATGATCCTGACTCCACACACACACAGCCTGTCCCCTACAGGTGATCCTGACTACAGACACACAGAGCCTTGCCCTATACAGGTGATCCTGACTGCACACACAGCCCTGTCCTCTACAGGTGATCCTGACTCCACACACACACACATACAGCCCTGTCCCCTACAGGTGATCCTGACTCCACACACACACAGCCCTGTCCTCTACAGGTGATTCTGACTCCACACACACAGCCCTGTCCCCTACAGGTGATCATGACTCCACACACATGCATAGCCCTGACCTCTAAAGGTGATTCTGACTACACACACAGAGCCCTGTCCCCTACAGGTGATCGTGACTCTACACAAACACAGCCTTTTCCTCTACAGGTGATCCTGACTCTACACACACAGCCCTGTCCCCTACAGGTGATCCTGACTCCACACGCACACAACCTTGTCCTCTACAGGTGATCCTGACTCCACATACACAGAGCCCTGCCCTCTACAGCTGATCCTGACTCCACACACAGCCGTGTCCTCTACAGGTGATCCTGACTCCACACACACACACACACACACACACAGCCCTGTCCCCTACAGGTGATCCTGACTCCACACACACACAGCCCTGTCCTCTATGGTGATCCTGACTCCAGAAACAGCCCTGTCCTCTACAGGTGATCGTGACTCCACACAGAGCCCTGTCCTCTGATGTGATCCTGACTCCACACACACACAGCCCTGTCCTCTATGGTGATCCTGACTCCACACACAGCCATGTCCTCTACAGGTGATCCTGACTCCAAACACAGCCCTGTCCTCCACAGGTGATCCTGACTCCACACACACAGCCCTGTCTTCTACAGGTGATCCACACTCCACACACAACCCTTTCCCCTACAGGTGATCCTCACACCATGCACACAGCCCTGTCCACTACAGGTGTTCCTGACTCCACACACACACAGCGCTGTCTTCTACAGGTGATCCACACTCAACACACAGCCCTTTCCCCTACAGGTGATCCTCACTCCATACACACAGCCCTGTCCACTACAGGTGTTCCTGACTCCACACACACACAGCCCTGTCCTCTATAAGTGATCCTCACTCCACACACACAGCCCTGACCTCTACAGGTGATCCTGACTCCACACACACACAGCCCTGTCCTCTACAGGTGGTCCTGACTCCACACACAGCCATGTCCTCTACAGGTGATCCTGACTCCACACATACACAGCCTGTCCTCTACAGGTGATCCTTACTCCAGACACACAGAGCCTTGCCGGTTACAGGTGATCCTGACTGCACACACAGACCTGCCTCTACAGGTGATCCTGACTCCACACACACACAGCCCTGTCCTCTACAGGTGATCCTGACTCCATGCACAGCCCTGTCCCCTACAGGTGATCCTTACTCCACACACACACAACCCCGTCCTCTACAGGTGATCCTGACGCCACACCGCCCTGTCCTCTACAGGTGATCCTGACTCCAGACACACAAAGCCCTGTCCTCTACAGGTGATCCTGACTCCACACACAGCCCTTTCCTCTACAGGTGATCCTGACTCCACACATAGCCCTGTCCTCTACAGGTGATCCTGACTCTAAACACACAGCCCTGTCCCCTACAGGTGATCGTGACTCCACACACACACAGCCCTGTCCTCTACAGGTGATCCTGACTCCACACACACGCATATCCCTCTTCTCTTCAGGTGATCCTGACTCCACGCACACACATAGCCCTGTCCCCTACAGGTGATCCTGACTCCACACACACATAGCCCTGTCCTGTACAGGTGATCCTGACTCCACACACACAGCCCTTTCCTCTACAGGTGATCCTGACTCTACACACACACACACACACACACATAGCACTGTCCCCTACAGGTGATCCTGACTCAACACACACACACACAGCCCTGTCCTCTACAGGTGAACGTGTCTCCAAACACAGCCCTGTCCTACACAGGTGATCCTGACTCCACACACACAGCCCTGTCATCTACAGGTGATCCTGACTCCATGCACACCCCTGTGCCCTACAGGTGATCCTGACTCCATACACACACAGCCCCGTCCTCTACAGGTGATCCTGACTCTACACAGCCCTGTCCTCTACAGGTGATCCTGACTCCACAGACACAGCCTTGTCCCCTACAGGTAATCCTGACTCCACACACAGCCCTGTCCCCTACAGGTGATCCTGACTCCACACATAGCCCTGTCCCCTACAGGTAATCTTGACTCCACACACAGCCCAGTCCCCTACAGGTCATCCTGACTCCACACACAGCCTTGTCCTCTACGGGTGATCCTGACTCCACACACAGCCATGTCCTCTACAGGTGATCCTGACTCCAGACACAGCCCTGTCCTCTACAGGTGATCCTGACTCCACACACACACAGCCCTGTCCACTACAGGTGATCCTGACTCCACACCCACACAGCCCTGCCCTCTACAGGTGATCCTGACTGCACACACAGCCTTGTCATTTACAGGTGATCCTGACTCCACACACACAGACACACAGCCCTGTCCCCTACAGGTGATCCTGACTCCACACACACACAGCCCTGTCCTCTACAGGTGATCCTGACTCCACACACACGCAGCCCTGTCCTCTACAGGTTATCCTGACTCAACACACAGCCCTGTCCTCTACAGGTGATCCTGACTCCACATACACACACACACCCCTGTCCTCTACAGGTGATCCTGAGTCCACATACACAGCCCTGTCCTCTACAGGTGATCCTGACTCCACACACACACAGCCCTGTCCCCTACAGGTGATCCTGACACCACACACACAGCCCTGTCCACTACAGGTGATCCTGATTTCACACACAGCCCTGTACTCTACATGTGATCCTGACTCTACACACACAGCCCTGTCCCCTACAGGTGATCCTGACTCCACACACATGCATAGCCCTGTCCTCTACAGGTGATCCTGACTCCACACCCACACAGCCCTGCCCTCTACATGTGATCCTGACTGCACACACAGCCTTGTCATTTACAGGTGATCCTGACTCCACACACACAGACACACAGCCCTGTCCCCTACAGGTGATCCTGACTCCACACACACACAGCCGTGTCCTCTAGAGGTGATCCTCACTCCACACACAGCCCTGTCCCCTACAGGTGATCCTGACTCCACACACAGAGCCCTGACCCTACAGGTGATTCTGATTCCACACACACACAGCCCTGTCCTCTACAGGTGATCCTGACTCCACACACACAGCCTTGTCCCCTACAGGTCATCCTCACTCCACACACACAGCCCTGTCCCCTAAAGGTGATCCTGACTCCACACACACATCCCTGTCCTCTACAGGAGATCCTGACTCCACACACACACAGCCCTGTCCCCTACAGGTGATCCTGACTCCACACACAGCCCTGTCCTCTACAGGTGATCCTGACTCCAAAGACAGCCCTCTCCTCCACAGGTGATCCTGACTCCACACACAGAGACCTGTCCTCTACAGGTGATCATGACTCCACACTCAGCCCTGTCCTCTACAGGTGATCCTGACTCCACACACAGCCCTCTCCTCTACAGGTGATCCTGACTCCAAACACAGCCCTGTTCTCCACAGGTGATCCTGACTCCACACACACAGCCCTGTACTCTACAGGTGATCCAGACTCCACACACAGCCCTGTCCCCTACAGGTGATCCTGACTCCATACACACAGCCCTGTCCACTACAGGTGATCCTGACTCCACACACACAGAGCCCTGTCCTCTACAGGTGATCCTGACTCCACACACAGCCCTGTCCCCTACAGGTGATCCTGACTCCATACACACAGCCCTGTCCACTACAGGTGATCCTGACTACACACACAGACCTGTCCTCTACAGGTGATCCTGACTCTACAGACACAGCCCTGTCCCATACAGATGATCCTGACTCCACACACACACAGCCTGTCCCCTACAGGTGATCCTGACTACAGACACACAGAGCCTTGCCCTATACAGGTGATCCTGACTGCACACACAGCCCTGTCCTCTACAGGTGATCCTGACTCCACACACACACACATACAGCCCTGTCCCCTACAGGTGATCCTGACTCCACACACACACAGCCCTGTCCTCTACAGGTGATTCTGACTCCACACACACAGCCCTGTCCCCTACAGGTGATCATGACTCCACACACATGCATAGCCCTGACCTCTAAAGGTGATTCTGACTACACACACAGAGCCCTGTCCCCTACAGGTGATCGTGACTCTACACAAACACAGCCTTTTCCTCTACAGGTGATCCTGACTCTACACACACAGCCCTGTCCCCTACAGGTGATCCTGACTCCACACGCACACAACCTTGTCCTCTACAGGTGATCCTGACTCCACATACACAGAGCCCTGCCCTCTACAGCTGATCCTGACTCCACACACAGCCGTGTCCTCTACAGGTGATCCTGACTCCACACACACACACACACACACACAGCCCTGTCCCCTACAGGTGATCCTGACTCCACACACACACAGCCCTGTCCTCTATGGTGATCCTGACTCCAGAAACAGCCCTGTCCTCTACAGGTGATCGTGACTCCACACAGAGCCCTGTCCTCTGATGTGATCCTGACTCCACACACACACAGCCCTGTCCTCTATGGTGATCCTGACTCCACACACAGCCATGTCCTCTACAGGTGATCCTGACTCCAAACACAGCCCTGTCCTCCACAGGTGATCCTGACTCCACACACACAGCCCTGTCTTCTACAGGTGATCCACACTCCACACACAGCCCTTTCCCCTACAGGTGATCCTCACACCATGCACACAGCCCTGTCCACTACAGGTGTTCCTGACTCCACACACACACAGCGCTGTCTTCTACAGGTGATCCACACTCAACACACAGCCCTTTCCCCTACAGGTGATCCTCACTCCATACACACAGCCCTGTCCACTACAGGTGTTCCTGACTCCACACACACACAGCCCTGTCCTCTATAAGTGATCCTCACTCCACACACACAGCCCTGACCTCTACAGGTGATCCTGACTCCACACACACACAGCCCTGTCCTCTACAGGTGGTCCTGACTCCACACACAGCCATGTCCTCTACAGGTGATCCTGACTCCACACATACACAGCCTGTCCTCTACAGGTGATCCTTACTCCAGACACACAGAGCCTTGCCGGTTACAGGTGATCCTGACTGCACACACAGACCTGCCTCTACAGGTGATCCTGACTCCACACACACACAGCCCTGTCCTCTATGGTGATCCTGACTCCACAAACAGCCCTGTCCTCTACAGGTGATCCTGACTCCACACACAGCCCTGTCCTCCACAGGTGATCCTGACTCCACACACACAGCCCTGTCCTCTACAGGTGATCCTGACTCCATGCACAGCCCTGTCCCCTACAGGTGATCCTTACTCCACACACACACAACCCCGTCCTCTACAGGTGATCCTGACGCCACACCGCCCTGTCCTCTACAGGTGATCCTGACTCCAGACACACAAAGCCCTGTCCTCTACAGGTGATCCTGACTCCACACACAGCCCTTTCCTCTACAGGTGATCCTGACTCCACACATAGCCCTGTCCTCTACAGGTGATCCTGACTCTAAACACACAGCCCTGTCCCCTACAGGTGATCCTGACTCCACACACACACAGCCCTGTCCTCTACAGGTGATCCTGACTCCACACACACGCATATCCCTCTTCTCTTCAGGTGATCCTGACTCCACACACACATAGCCCTGTCCTGTACAGGTGATCCTGACTACACACACACAGCCCTGTCCTCTACAGGTGATCCTGACTCTACACACACACACACACACACACACACACACACACACACACACACACACACACACACACAGCCCTGTCCTCTACAGGTGAACCTGACTCCAAACACAGGCCTGTCCTCCATAGGTGATCCTGACTCCACACACACAGCCCTGTCATCTACAGGTGATCCTGACTCCATGCACACCACTGTGCCCTACATGTGATCCTGACTCCACACACACACAGCCCCGTCCTCTACAGGTGATCCTGACTCTACACAGCCCTGTCCTCTACAGGTGATCCTGACTCCACACACACAGCCCCGTCCTCTACAGGTGATCCTGACTCCACACACAGCCCTGTCCCCTACAGTTAATCCTGACTCCACACACAGCCCTGTCCCCTACAGGTGATCCTGACTCCACACACAGCCATGTCCTCTAAAGGTGATCCTGACTCCAGACACAGCCCTGTCCTCTACAGGTGATCCTGACTCCACACACACACAGCCCTGTCCTGTACAGGTAATCCTGACTCCACACACAGTCCTGTCCCCTACAGGTGATCCTGACTCCACACACAGCCCTGTCCTCTACAGGTGATCCTGACTCCACACACACAGCCCTGTCCTCTATATGTGATCCTGACTCCACACACACACAGCCGTGTCCTCTACAGTTGATCCTGACTCCACACACACACAGCGCTGTCCTCTACAGGTGATCCTGGCTCCACAGACACAGCCCTGACCTCTACAGGTGATCCTCACTCCACACACAACCCTTTCCTCTACAGGTGATCCTGACTCCACACACACACATAGCCCTGTCCTCTACAGGTGATCCTGACTCCACACACACACACACACAGCCCTGTCCCCTACAGGTGATCCTGACTCCACACACACACAGCCCTGTCCCTACAGGTGATCCTAACTCCACACACACACAGCCCTGTCTTCTACAGGTGGTCCTGACTCCATACACAGCCATGTCCTCTACAGGTGATCCTGACTCCACACACAGCCCTGTCCTCTACAGGTGATCCTGCCTCCATACACACACAGCCCTGCCCCCTACAGGTGATCCTGACTCCACACACACAGCCCTATCCTCTACAGGTGATCCTGACTCCACACACACAGCCTTGTCTCCTACAGGTCATCCTGACTCTACACACACACAGCCCTGTCCTCTACAGGTGATCCTGACTCTACACAGCCCTGTCCTCTACAGGTGATCCTGACTCCACACACACAGCCCTGTCCTCTACAGGTGATCCTGACTCCATACATACACAGCCCTGTCCTCTACAGGTGATCCTGACTCCACATACACACAGCCCTGTCCCCTACAGGTGATCCTGACTCCACACACAGCTCTGTCCTCTACAGGTGATCCTGACTCCACATACACAGCCTTGTCCCGTACAGGTAATCCTAACTCCACACACAGCCCTGTCCCCTACAGGTGATCCTGACTCCACACACAGCTCTGTCCTCTACAGGTGATCGTGACTCCACACACAGCCCTGTCCCCTACAGGTAATCCTGACTCCACACACAGCCCTGTCCCCTACAGGTAATCCTGACTCCACACACAGCCCTGTCCTCTACAGATGATTCTGACTCCACACACACAGCCCTGTCCCCTACAGGTAATACTGACTCCACACACTGGCAGCCCTGTCCTCTACAGGTGATACTGACTCCACACACAGCCCTGTCCCGTACAGGTAAACCTGACACACACAAACCTGACACACACACACTCCAGACACACACAGCCCTGTCCTCTAAAGGTAATCCTGACTCCACGCACAGCCCTGTCCCCTACAGGTGATCCTGACTCCACACACAGCCCTGTCCTCTACAGGTGATCCTGGCTCCACACACACAGCCCTGTCCTCTACAGGTGATCCTGACTCCATACATACACAGCCCTGTCCTCTACAGGTGATCCTGACTCCACATACACACAGCCCTGTCCCCTACAGGTGATCCTGACTCCACACACAGCTCTGTCCTCTACAGGTGATCCTTACTCCACATACACAGCCTTGTCCCCTGCAGGTAATCCTAACTCCACACACAGCCCTGTCCCCTACAGGTGATCCTGACTCCACACACAGCTCTGTCCTCTACAGGTGATCCTGACTCCACACACAGCCCTGTCCCCTACAGGTAATCCTGACTCCACACACAGCCCTTTCCTCTACAGGTGATCCTGACTCCACACACACAGCCCTGTCCCCTACAGGTAATACTGACTCCACACAGAGGCAGCCCTGTCCTCTACAGGTGATACTGACTCCACACACAGCCCTGTCCCGTACAGGTAAACCTGACACACACAAACCTGACACACACACACTCCAGACATACACAGCCCTGTCCTCTACAGGTAATCCTCACTCCACGCACAGCCCTGTCCCCTACAGGTGATCCTGACTCCACATACAGCCCTGTCCTCTACAGGTGATCCTGACTCCACACACACAGCCCTGTCCTCTACAGGTGATCCTGACTCCATACATACACAGCCCTGTCCTCTACAGGTGATCCTGACTCCACATACACACAGCCCTGTCCCCTACAGGTGATCCTGACTCCACACACAGCTCTGTCCTCTACAGGTGATCCTGACTCCACATACACAGCCTTGTCCCCTACAGGTAATCCTAACTCCACACACAGCCCTGTCCCCTACAGGTGATCCTGACTCCACACACAGCTCTGTCCTCTACAGGTGATCCTCACTCCACACACAGCCCTATCCCCTACAGGTAATCCTGACTCCACACACAGCCCTGTCTTCTACAGGTGATCCTGACTCCACACACACAGCCCTGTCCCCTACAGGTAATACTGACTCCACACACAGGCAGCCCTGTCCTCTACAGGTGATACTGACTCCACACACACAGCCCTGTCCTCTACAGGTAATCCTGACTCCACACACAGCCCTACCCTCTACAGGTGATCCTGACTCCACACACACACATAGCCCTGTCCTCTACAGGTGATCCTGACTCCACACATACACATAGCCCTGTCCTCTACAGGTGATCCTGACTCCACACACACACACAGCCCTGTCCCCTACAGCTGATCCTGACTCCACACACACATAGCCCTGTTCTGTACAGGTGATCCTGACTCCACACACACACACAGCCCTGTCCTCTACATGTGATCTTGACTCTACACACACACACACATAGCCCTGTCCCCTACAGGTGATTCTGACTCCACACACACACACAGCCCTGTCCTCTACAGGTGATCCTGACTCCACACACACAGCCCTGTCCTCTACAGGTGATCCTGACTCCACACACATAGAGCGCTGTCCTCTACAGGTGATCCTGACTCCACACACACAGCCCTGTCCCCTAAAGGTGATCCTGACTCCACACACACATCCCTGTCCTCTACAGTTGATCCTGACTCCACACACAGCCCTGTCCTCTACAGGAGATCCTGACTCCACACACACACACACAGTCCTGTCCCCTACAGGTGATCCTGACTCCACACACAGCCCTGTCCTCTACAGGTGATCCTGACTCCACACACAGCCCTGTCCTCTACAGGTGATCCTGACTCCAAACAGAGCCCTGTCCTCCACAGGTGATCCTGACTCCACACACACAGCCCTGTCCTCTACAGGTGATCCTGACTCCAAACACAGCCCTGTCGTCTACAGGTGATCCTGAATCCACAGACACAGCCCTTACCTCTACAGGTGATCCTGACTCCAAACACAGCCCTGTCCTGCACAGGAGATCCTGACTCCATGCACAGCCCTGTCCCCTACAGGTGATCCTTACTCCACACACACACAGCCCCGTACTCTACAGGTGATCCTGACGCCACACAGCCCTGACCTCTACAGGTGATCCTGACTCCAGACACACAAAGCCCTGTCCTCTACAGGTGATCCTGACTCCACACACAGCCCTGTCCTCTACAGGTGATCCTGACTCCACACAGAGCCCTGTCCTCTACAGGTGATCCTGACTCCACACCCACACAGCCCTGTCCTCGACAGGTGATCCTGACTCCACAAACACACATGTCCCTCTCCTCTACAGGTGATCCTGACTCCACGCACACTCACAGCCCTGTCCCCTACAGGGGATCCTGACTCCACACACACATAGCCCTGTCCTGTACAGGTGATCCTGACTCCACACACACAGCCCTGTCCTCTACAGGTGATCCTGACTCTACACACACACACACATAGCCCTGTCCCCTACAGCTGATCCTGACTCCACACACACACACACAGCCCTGTCCTCTACAGGTGAACCTGACACCAAACACAGCCCTGTCCTCCACAGGTGATCCTGACTCCACACACACAGCCCTGCCCCATATAGGTGATTCTGATTCCACACACACACAGCCCTGTCCTCTACAGGTGATCCAGACTCCACACACACACAGCCCTGTTCTCTACAGGTGATCCTGACTCCACACACAGCCCTGTCCTCTACAGGTGATCCTGACTCCACATACACACACAGCCCTGTCGTCTACAGGTGATCCTGACTCCACATACACAGCCCTGTCCTCTACAGGTGATCCTGACTCCACACACACAGCCCTGTCCTCTACAGGTGATCCTGACTCCATGCACAGCCCTGTCCCCTACAGGTGATCCTTACTCCACACACACACAACCCCGTCCTCTACAGGTGATCCTGACGCCACACCGCCCTGTCCTCTACAGGTGATCCTGACTCCAGACACACAAAGCCCTGTCCTCTACAGGTGATCCTGACTCCACACACAGCCCTTTCCTCTACAGGTGATCCTGACTCCACACATAGCCCTGTCCTCTACAGGTGATCCTGACTCTAAACACACAGCCCTGTCCCCTACAGGTGATCCTGACTCCACACACACACAGCCCTGTCCTCTACAGGTGATCCTGACTCCACACACACGCATATCCCTCTTCTCTTCAGGTGATCCTGACTCCACGCACACACATAGCCCTGTCCCCTACATGTGATCCTGACTCCACACACACATAGCCCTGTCCTGTACAGGTGATCCTGACTCCACACACACAGCCCTGTCCTCTACAGGTGATCCTGACTCTACACACACACACACACACACACACACACACACACACACACACACACACACACAGCCCTGTCCTCTACAGGTGAACCTGACTCCAAACACAGGCCTGTCCTCCATAGGTGATCCTGACTCCACACACACAGCCCTGTCATCTACAGGTGATCCTGACTCCATGCACACCACTGTGCCCTACATGTGATCCTGACTCCACACACACACAGCCCCGTCCTCTACAGGTGATCCTGACTCTACACAGCCCTGTCCTCTACAGGTGATCCTGACTCCACACACACAGCCCCGTCCTCTACAGGTGATCCTGACTCCACACACAGCCCTGTCCCCTACAGTTAATCCTGACTCCACACACAGCCCTGTCCCCTACAGGTGATCCTGACTCCACACACAGCCATGTCCTCTAAAGGTGATCCTGACTCCAGACACAGCCCTGTCCTCTACAGGTGATCCTGACTCCACACACACACAGCCCTGTCCTGTACAGGTAATCCTGACTCCACACACAGTCCTGTCCCCTACAGGTGATCCTGACTCCACACACAGCCCTGTCCTCTACAGGTGATCCTGACTCCACACACACAGCCCTGTCCTCTATATGTGATCCTGACTCCACACACACACAGCCGTGTCCTCTACAGTTGATCCTGACTCCACACACACACAGCGCTGTCCTCTACAGGTGATCCTGGCTCCACAGACACAGCCCTGACCTCTACAGGTGATCCTCACTCCACACACAACCCTTTCCTCTACAGGTGATCCTGACTCCACACACACACATAGCCCTGTCCTCTACAGGTGATCCTGACTCCACACACACACACACACAGCCCTGTCCCCTACAGGTGATCCTGACTCCACACACACACAGCCCTGTCCCTACAGGTGATCCTAACTCCACACACACACAGCCCTGTCTTCTACAGGTGGTCCTGACTCCATACACAGCCATGTCCTCTACAGGTGATCCTGACTCCACACACAGCCCTGTCCTCTACAGGTGATCCTGCCTCCATACACACACAGCCCTGCCCCCTACAGGTGATCCTGACTCCACACACACAGCCCTATCCTCTACAGGTGATCCTGACTCCACACACACAGCCTTGTCTCCTACAGGTCATCCTGACTCTACACACACACAGCCCTGTCCTCTACAGGTGATCCTGACTCTACACAGCCCTGTCCTCTACAGGTGATCCTGACTCCACACACACAGCCCTGTCCTCTACAGGTGATCCTGACTCCATACATACACAGCCCTGTCCTCTACAGGTGATCCTGACTCCACATACACACAGCCCTGTCCCCTACAGGTGATCCTGACTCCACACACAGCTCTGTCCTCTACAGGTGATCCTGACTCCACATACACAGCCTTGTCCCGTACAGGTAATCCTAACTCCACACACAGCCCTGTCCCCTACAGGTGATCCTGACTCCACACACAGCTCTGTCCTCTACAGGTGATCGTGACTCCACACACAGCCCTGTCCCCTACAGGTAATCCTGACTCCACACACAGCCCTGTCCTCTACAGATGATTCTGACTCCACACACACAGCCCTGTCCCCTACAGGTAATACTGACTCCACACACTGGCAGCCCTGTCCTCTACAGGTGATACTGACTCCACACACAGCCCTGTCCCGTACAGGTAAACCTGACACACACAAACCTGACACACACACACTCCAGACACACACAGCCCTGTCCTCTAAAGGTAATCCTGACTCCACGCACAGCCCTGTCCCCTACAGGTGATCCTGACTCCACACACAGCCCTGTCCTCTACAGGTGATCCTGGCTCCACACACACAGCCCTGTCCTCTACAGGTGATCCTGACTCCATACATACACAGCCCTGTCCTCTACAGGTGATCCTGCCTCCACATACACACAGCCCTGTCCCCTACAGGTGATCCTGACTCCACACACAGCTCTGTCCTCTACAGGTGATCCTTACTCCACATACACAGCCTTGTCCCCTGCAGGTAATCCTAACTCCACACACAGCCCTGTCCCCTACAGGTGATCCTGACTCCACACACAGCTCTGTCCTCTACAGGTGATCCTGACTCCACACACAGCCCTGTCCCCTACAGGTAATCCTGACTCCACACACAGCCCTTTCCTCTACAGGTGATCCTGACTCCACACACACAGCCCTGTCCCCTACAGGTAATACTGACTCCACACAGAGGCAGCCCTGTCCTCTACAGGTGATACTGACTCCACACACAGCCCTGTCCCGTACAGGTAAACCTGACACACACAAACCTGACACACACACACTCCAGACATACACAGCCCTGTCCTCTACAGGTAATCCTCACTCCACGCACAGCCCTGTCCCCTACAGGTGATCCTGACTCCACATACAGCCCTGTCCTCTACAGGTGATCCTGACTCCACACACACAGCCCTGTCCTCTACAGGTGATCCTGACTCCATACATACACAGCCCTGTCCTCTACAGGTGATCCTGACTCCACATACACACAGCCCTGTCCCCTACAGGTGATCCTGACTCCACACACAGCTCTGTCCTCTACAGGTGATCCTGACTCCACATACACAGCCTTGTCCCCTACAGGTAATCCTAACTCCACACACAGCCCTGTCCCCTACAGGTGATCCTGACTCCACACACAGCTCTGTCCTCTACAGGTGATCCTCACTCCACACACAGCCCTATCCCCTACAGGTAATCCTGACTCCACACACAGCCCTGTCTTCTACAGGTGATCCTGACTCCACACACACAGCCCTGTCCCCTACAGGTAATACTGACTCCACACACAGGCAGCCCTGTCCTCTACAGGTGATCCTGACTCCACACACACACACAGCCCTGTCCCCTACAGCTGATCCTGACTCCACACACACATAGCCCTGTTCTGTACAGGTGATCCTGACTCCACACACACACACAGCCCTGTCCTCTACATGTGATCTTGACTCTACACACACACACACATAGCCCTGTCCCCTACAGGTGATTCTGACTCCACACACACACACAGCCCTGTCCTCTACAGGTGATCCTGACTCCACACACACAGCCCTGTCCTCTACAGGTGATCCTGACTCCACACACATAGAGCGCTGTCCTCTACAGGTGATCCTGACTCCACACACACAGCCCTGTCCCCTAAAGGTGATCCTGACTCCACACACACATCCCTGTCCTCTACAGTTGATCCTGACTCCACACACAGCCCTGTCCTCTACAGGAGATCCTGACTCCACACACACACACACAGTCCTGTCCCCTACAGGTGATCCTGACTCCACACACAGCCCTGTCCTCTACAGGTGATCCTGACTCCACACACAGCCCTGTCCTCTACAGGTGATCCTGACTCCAAACAGAGCCCTGTCCTCCACAGGTGATCCTGACTCCACACACACAGCCCTGTCCTCTACAGGTGATCCTGACTCCAAACACAGCCCTGTCGTCTACAGGTGATCCTGAATCCACAGACACAGCCCTTACCTCTACAGGTGATCCTGACTCCAAACACAGCCCTGTCCTGCACAGGAGATCCTGACTCCATGCACAGCCCTGTCCCCTACAGGTGATCCTTACTCCACACACACACAGCCCCGTACTCTACAGGTGATCCTGACGCCACACAGCCCTGACCTCTACAGGTGATCCTGACTCCAGACACACAAAGCCCTGTCCTCTACAGGTGATCCTGACTCCACACACAGCCCTGTCCTCTACAGGTGATCCTGACTCCACACAGAGCCCTGTCCTCTACAGGTGATCCTGACTCCACACCCACACAGCCCTGTCCTCGACAGGTGATCCTGACTCCACAAACACACATGTCCCTCTCCTCTACAGGTGATCCTGACTCCACGCACACTCACAGCCCTGTCCCCTACAGGGGATCCTGACTCCACACACACATAGCCCTGTCCTGTACAGGTGATCCTGACTCCACACACACAGCCCTGTCCTCTACAGGTGATCCTGACTCTACACACACACACACACATAGCCCTGTCCCCTACAGCTGATCCTGACTCCACACACACACACACAGCCCTGTCCTCTACAGGTGAACCTGACACCAAACACAGCCCTGTCCTCCACAGGTGATCCTGACTCCACACACACAGCCCTGCCCCATATAGGTGATTCTGATTCCACACACACACAGCCCTGTCCTCTACAGGTGATCCAGACTCCACACACACACAGCCCTGTTCTCTACAGGTGATCCTGACTCCACACACAGCCCTGTCCTCTACAGGTGATCCTGACTCCACATACACACACAGCCCTGTCGTCTACAGGTGATCCTGACTCCACATACACAGCCCTGTCCTCTACAGGTGATCCTGACTCCACACACACACAGCCCTGTCCCCTACAGGTGATCCTGACTCCACACACAGCCCTGTCCACTACAGGTGATCATGACTCCACACACACAGCCCTGTGCACAACAGGTGATCCTGACTCCACACACAGCCTTGAACTCTACAGGTGATCCTGACTCCACACACACAGCCCTATCCACTAAAGGTGATCCTGACTCCACACACAGCCCTGTCCTCTACAGGTGATCCTGACTCTACACACACTGCCCTGTCCCCTAAAGGTGATCCTGACTCCATACACACACACAGCCCTGTCCTCTACAGGTGATCCTGACTTCACACACACACAGAGCCCTGCCCTCTACAGGTGATCCTGACTCCACTCACAGCCCTGTCATCTACAGGTGATCCTGACTCCACACACACAGACAGATCCTGACGCCACACAGCCCTGTCCTCTACAGGTGATCCTGTCTCCACACACAGCCCTGTCCTCTACAGGTGATCCTGACTCCACACACAGCCCTGTCCTCTACAGGTGATCCTGACTCTACACACACAGCCCTGTCCCCTACAGTTAATCCTGACTCCACACACAGCCCTGTCCCCTACAGGTGATCCTGACTCCACACACAGCCATGTCCTCTAAAGGTGATCCTGACTCCAGACACAGCCCTGTCCTCTACAGGTGATCCTGACTCCACACACACACAGCCCTGTCCTGTACAGGTAATCCTGACTCCACACACAGTCCTGTCCCCTACAGGTGATCCTGACTCCACACACAGCCCTGTCCTCTACAGGTGATCCTGACTCCACACACACAGCCCTGTCCTCTATATGTGATCCTGACTCCACACACACACAGCCGTGTCCTCTACAGTTGATCCTGACTCCACACACACACAGCGCTGTCCTCTACAGGTGATCCTGGCTCCACAGACACAGCCCTGACCTCTACAGGTGATCCTCACTCCACACACAACCCTTTCCTCTACAGGTGATCCTGACTCCACACACACACATAGCCCTGTCCTCTACAGGTGATCCTGACTCCACACACACACACACACAGCCCTGTCCCCTACAGGTGATCCTGACTCCACACACACACAGCCCTGTCCCTACAGGTGATCCTAACTCCACACACACACAGCCCTGTCTTCTACAGGTGGTCCTGACTCCATACACAGCCATGTCCTCTACAGGTGATCCTGACTCCACACACAGCCCTGTCCTCTACAGGTGATCCTGCCTCCATACACACACAGCCCTGCCCCCTACAGGTGATCCTGACTCCACACACACAGCCCTATCCTCTACAGGTGATCCTGACTCCACACACACAGCCTTGTCTCCTACAGGTCATCCTGACTCTACACACACACAGCCCTGTCCTCTACAGGTGATCCTGACTCTACACAGCCCTGTCCTCTACAGGTGATCCTGACTCCACACACACAGCCCTGTCCTCTACAGGTGATCCTGACTCCATACATACACAGCCCTGTCCTCTACAGGTGATCCTGACTCCACATACACACAGCCCTGTCCCCTACAGGTGATCCTGACTCCACACACAGCTCTGTCCTCTACAGGTGATCCTGACTCCACATACACAGCCTTGTCCCGTACAGGTAATCCTAACTCCACACACAGCCCTGTCCCCTACAGGTGATCCTGACTCCACACACAGCTCTGTCCTCTACAGGTGATCGTGACTCCACACACAGCCCTGTCCCCTACAGGTAATCCTGACTCCACACACAGCCCTGTCCTCTACAGATGATTCTGACTCCACACACACAGCCCTGTCCCCTACAGGTAATACTGACTCCACACACTGGCAGCCCTGTCCTCTACAGGTGATACTGACTCCACACACAGCCCTGTCCCGTACAGGTAAACCTGACACACACAAACCTGACACACACACACTCCAGACACACACAGCCCTGTCCTCTAAAGGTAATCCTGACTCCACGCACAGCCCTGTCCCCTACAGGTGATCCTGACTCCACACACAGCCCTGTCCTCTACAGGTGATCCTGGCTCCACACACACAGCCCTGTCCTCTACAGGTGATCCTGACTCCATACATACACAGCCCTGTCCTCTACAGGTGATCCTGACTCCACATACACACAGCCCTGTCCCCTACAGGTGATCCTGACTCCACACACAGCTCTGTCCTCTACAGGTGATCCTTACTCCACATACACAGCCTTGTCCCCTGCAGGTAATCCTAACTCCACACACAGCCCTGTCCCCTACAGGTGATCCTGACTCCACACACAGCTCTGTCCTCTACAGGTGATCCTGACTCCACACACAGCCCTGTCCCCTACAGGTAATCCTGACTCCACACACAGCCCTTTCCTCTACAGGTGATCCTGACTCCACACACACAGCCCTGTCCCCTACAGGTAATACTGACTCCACACAGAGGCAGCCCTGTCCTCTACAGGTGATACTGACTCCACACACAGCCCTGTCCCGTACAGGTAAACCTGACACACACAAACCTGACACACACACACTCCAGACATACACAGCCCTGTCCTCTACAGGTAATCCTCACTCCACGCACAGCCCTGTCCCCTACAGGTGATCCTGACTCCACATACAGCCCTGTCCTCTACAGGTGATCCTGACTCCACACACACAGCCCTGTCCTCTACAGGTGATCCTGACTCCATACATACACAGCCCTGTCCTCTACAGGTGATCCTGACTCCACATACACACAGCCCTGTCCCCTACAGGTGATCCTGACTCCACACACAGCTCTGTCCTCTACAGGTGATCCTGACTCCACATACACAGCCTTGTCCCCTACAGGTAATCCTAACTCCACACACAGCCCTGTCCCCTACAGGTGATCCTGACTCCACACACAGCTCTGTCCTCTACAGGTGATCCTCACTCCACACACAGCCCTATCCCCTACAGGTAATCCTGACTCCACACACAGCCCTGTCTTCTACAGGTGATCCTGACTCCACACACACAGCCCTGTCCCCTACAGGTAATACTGACTCCACACACAGGCAGCCCTGTCCTCTACAGGTGATACTGACTCCACACACACAGCCCTGTCCTCTACAGGTAATCCTGACTCCACACACAGCCCTACCCTCTACAGGTGATCCTGACTCCACACACACACATAGCCCTGTCCTCTACAGGTGATCCTGACTCCACACATACACATAGCCCTGTCCTCTACAGGTGATCCTGACTCCACACACACACACAGCCCTGTCCCCTACAGCTGATCCTGACTCCACACACACATAGCCCTGTTCTGTACAGGTGATCCTGACTCCACACACACACACAGCCCTGTCCTCTACATGTGATCTTGACTCTACACACACACACACATAGCCCTGTCCCCTACAGGTGATTCTGACTCCACACACACACACAGCCCTGTCCTCTACAGGTGATCCTGACTCCACACACACAGCCCTGTCCTCTACAGGTGATCCTGACTCCACACACATAGAGCGCTGTCCTCTACAGGTGATCCTGACTCCACACACACAGCCCTGTCCCCTAAAGGTGATCCTGACTCCACACACACATCCCTGTCCTCTACAGTTGATCCTGACTCCACACACAGCCCTGTCCTCTACAGGAGATCCTGACTCCACACACACACACACAGTCCTGTCCCCTACAGGTGATCCTGACTCCACACACAGCCCTGTCCTCTACAGGTGATCCTGACTCCACACACAGCCCTGTCCTCTACAGGTGATCCTGACTCCAAACAGAGCCCTGTCCTCCACAGGTGATCCTGACTCCACACACACAGCCCTGTCCTCTACAGGTGATCCTGACTCCAAACACAGCCCTGTCGTCTACAGGTGATCCTGAATCCACAGACACAGCCCTTACCTCTACAGGTGATCCTGACTCCAAACACAGCCCTGTCCTGCACAGGAGATCCTGACTCCATGCACAGCCCTGTCCCCTACAGGTGATCCTTACTCCACACACACACAGCCCCGTACTCTACAGGTGATCCTGACGCCACACAGCCCTGACCTCTACAGGTGATCCTGACTCCAGACACACAAAGCCCTGTCCTCTACAGGTGATCCTGACTCCACACACAGCCCTGTCCTCTACAGGTGATCCTGACTCCACACAGAGCCCTGTCCTCTACAGGTGATCCTGACTCCACACCCACACAGCCCTGTCCTCGACAGGTGATCCTGACTCCACAAACACACATGTCCCTCTCCTCTACAGGTGATCCTGACTCCACGCACACTCACAGCCCTGTCCCCTACAGGGGATCCTGACTCCACACACACATAGCCCTGTCCTGTACAGGTGATCCTGACTCCACACACACAGCCCTGTCCTCTACAGGTGATCCTGACTCTACACACACACACACACATAGCCCTGTCCCCTACAGCTGATCCTGACTCCACACACACACACACAGCCCTGTCCTCTACAGGTGAACCTGACACCAAACACAGCCCTGTCCTCCACAGGTGATCCTGACTCCACACACACAGCCCTGCCCCATATAGGTGATTCTGATTCCACACACACACAGCCCTGTCCTCTACAGGTGATCCAGACTCCACACACACACAGCCCTGTTCTCTACAGGTGATCCTGACTCCACACACAGCCCTGTCCTCTACAGGTGATCCTGACTCCACATACACACACAGCCCTGTCGTCTACAGGTGATCCTGACTCCACATACACAGCCCTGTCCTCTACAGGTGATCCTGACTCCACACACACACAGCCCTGTCCCCTACAGGTGATCCTGACTCCACACACAGCCCTGTCCACTACAGGTGATCATGACTCCACACACACAGCCCTGTGCACAACAGGTGATCCTGACTCCACACACAGCCTTGAACTCTACAGGTGATCCTGACTCCACACACACAGCCCTATCCACTAAAGGTGATCCTGACTCCACACACAGCCCTGTCCTCTACAGGTGATCCTGACTCTACACACACTGCCCTGTCCCCTAAAGGTGATCCTGACTCCATACACACACACAGCCCTGTCCTCTACAGGTGATCCTGACTTCACACACACACAGAGCCCTGCCCTCTACAGGTGATCCTGACTCCACTCACAGCCCTGTCATCTACAGGTGATCCTGACTCCACACACACAGACAGATCCTGACGCCACACAGCCCTGTCCTCTACAGGTGATCCTGTCTCCACACACAGCCCTGTCCTCTACAGGTGATCCTGACTCCACACACAGCCCTGTCCTCTACAGGTGATCCTGACTCTACACACACAGCCCTGTCCCCTACAGGTGATCCTGACTCCACACATACACAGCCCTGTCCTCTACAGGTGATCCTGACTCTACACACACACATATCCCTCTCCTCTACAGGTGATCCTGACTCCACACACACAGCCCTGTCCTCTACAGGTGATCCTGACTCCACACACAACCCTGTCCCCTACAGGTGATCCTGACTCCACACACAGCCCTGTCCCCTACAGGTGATCCTGACTCTACACACACAGCCCTGTCCCCTACAGGTGATCCTGACTCCACAAAGAGCCCTGTCATCTACAGGTGATCCTGACTCCACACACACACACAGCCCTGTCCCCTAAAGGTGATCCTGACTCCACACACACACAGCCCTGTCCTCTACAGGTGATCCTGACTACACACAGCCCTGTCCCCTACAGGTGATCATGACTCGACACACACAGCCCTGCCCCCTACAGGTGATCCTGATTCCACACACACACAGCCCTGTCCCCTACAGGTGATCCTGACTCCACACACACAGCCCTGTCCTCTACAGGTAATCCTGACTCCACACACAGCCCTACCCTCTACAGGTGATCCTGACTCCACACACACACATAGCCCTGTCCTCTACAGGTGATCCTGACTCCACACATACACATAGCCCTGTCCTCTACAGGTGATCCTGACTCCACACACACACACAGCCCTGTCCCCTACAGCTGATCCTGACTCCACACACACATAGCCCTGTTCTGTACAGGTGATCCTGACTCCACACACACACAGCCCTGTCCTCTACATGTGATCTTGACTCTACACACACACACACATAGCCCTGTCCCCTACAGGTGATTCTGACTCCACACACACACACAGCCCTGTCCTCTACAGGTGATCCTGACTCCACACACACAGCCCTGTCCTCTACAGGTGATCCTGACTCCACACACATAGAGCGCTGTCCTCTACAGGTGATCCTGACTCCACACACACAGCCCTGTCCCCTAAAGGTGATCCTGACTCCACACACACATCCCTGTCCTCTACAGTTGATCCTGACTCCACACACAGCCCTGTCCTCTACAGGAGATCCTGACTCCACACACACACACACAGTCCTGTCCCCTACAGGTGATCCTGACTCCACACACAGCCCTGTCCTCTACAGGTGATCCTGACTCCACACACAGCCCTGTCCTCTACAGGTGATCCTGACTCCAAACAGAGCCCTGTCCTCCACAGGTGATCCTGACTCCACACACACAGCCCTGTCCTCTACAGGTGATCCTGACTCCAAACACAGCCCTGTCGTCTACAGGTGATCCTGAATCCACAGACACAGCCCTTACCTCTACAGGTGATCCTGACTCCAAACACAGCCCTGTCCTGCACAGGAGATCCTGACTCCATGCACAGCCCTGTCCCCTACAGGTGATCCTTACTCCACACACACACAGCCCCGTACTCTACAGGTGATCCTGACGCCACACAGCCCTGACCTCTACAGGTGATCCTGACTCCAGACACACAAAGCCCTGTCCTCTACAAGTGATCCTGACTCCACACACAGCCCTGTCCTCTACAGGTGATCCTGACTCCACACAGAGCCCTGTCCTCTACAGGTGATCCTGACTCCACACCCACACAGCCCTGTCCTCGACAGGTGATCCTGACTCCACAAACACACATGTCCCTCTCCTCTACAGGTGATCCTGACTCCACGCACACTCACAGCCCTGTCCCCTACAGGGGATCCTGACTCCACACACACATAGCCGTGTCCTGTACAGGTGATCCTGACTCCACACACACAGCCCTGTCCTCTACAGGTGATCCTGACTCTACACACACACACACACATAGCCCTGTCCCCTACAGCTGATCCTGACTCCACACACACACACACAGCCCTGTCCTCTACAGGTGAACCTGACACCAAACACAGCCCTGTCCTCCACAGGTGATCCTGACTCCACACACACAGCCCTGCCCCATATAGGTGATTCTGATTCCACACACACACAGCCCTGTCCTCTACAGGTGATCCAGACTCCACACACACACAGCCCTGTTCTCTACAGGTGATCCTGACTCCACACACAGCCCTGTCCTCTACAGGTGATCCTGACTCCACATACACACACAGCCCTGTCGTCTACAGGTGATCCTGACTCCACATACACAGCCCTGTCCTCTACAGGTGATCCTGACTCCACACACACACAGCCCTGTCCCCTACAGGTGATCCTGACTCCACACACAGCCCTGTCCACTACAGGTGATCATGACTCCACACACACAGCCCTGTGCACAACAGGTGATCCTGACTCCACACACAGCCTTGAACTCTACAGGTGATCCTGACTCCACACACACAGCCCTATCCACTAAAGGTGATCCTGACTCCACACACAGCCCTGTCCTCTACAGGTGATCCTGACTCTACACACACTGCCCTGTCCCCTAAAGGTGATCCTGACTCCATACACACACACAGCCCTGTCCTCTACAGGTGATCCTGACTTCACACACACACAGAGCCCTGCCCTCTACAGGTGATCCTGACTCCACTCACAGCCCTGTCATCTACAGGTGATCCTGACTCCACACACACAGACAGATCCTGACGCCACACAGCCCTGTCCTCTACAGGTGATCCTGTCTCCACACACAGCCCTGTCCTCTACAGGTGATCCTGACTCCACACACAGCCCTGTCCTCTACAGGTGATCCTGACTCTACACACACAGCCCTGTCCCCTACAGGTGATCCTGACTCCACACATACACAGCCCTGTCCTCTACAGGTGATCCTGACTCTACACACACACATATCCCTCTCCTCTACAGGTGATCCTGACTCCACACACACAGCCCTGTCCTCTACAGGTGATCCTGACTCCACACACAACCCTGTCCCCTACAGGTGATCCTGACTCCACACACAGCCCTGTCCCCTACAGGTGATCCTGACTCTACACACACAGCCCTGTCCCCTACAGGTGATCCTGACTCCACAAAGAGCCCTGTCATCTACAGGTGATCCTGACTCCACACACACACACAGCCCTGTCCCCTAAAGGTGATCCTGACTCCACACACACACAGCCCTGTCCTCTACAGGTGATCCTGACTACACACAGCCCTGTCCCCTACAGGTGATCATGACTCGACACACACAGCCCTGCCCCCTACAGGTGATCCTGATTCCACACACACACAGCCCTGTCCCCTACAGGTGATCCTGACTCCACACACAGCTCTGTCCTCTACAGGTGATCCTCACTCCACACACAGCCCTGTCCCCTACAGGTAATCCTGACTCCACACACAGCCCTTTCCTCTACAGGTGATCCTGACTCCACACACACAGCCCTGTCCCCTACAGGTAATACTGACTCCACACAGAGGCAGCCCTGTCCTCTACAGGTGATACTGACTCCATACACAGCCCTGTCCCGTACAGGTAAACCTGACACACACAAACCTGACACACACACACTCCAGACATACACAGCCCTGTCCTCTACAGGTAATCCTCACTCCACGCACAGCCCTGTCCCCTACAGGTGATCCTGACTCCACACACAGCTCTGTCCTCTACAGGTGATCCTGACTCCACACACAGCTCTGTCCTCTACAGGTGATCCTCACTCCACACACAGCCCTGTCTTCTACAGGTGATCCTGACTCCACACACACAGCCCTGTCCCCTACAGGTAATACTGACTCCACACACACAGGCAGCCCTGTCCTCTACAGGTGATCCTGACTCCACACACACAGCCCTGTCCTCTACAGGTGATCCTGACTCCACACACATAGAGCGCTGTCCTCTACAGGTGATCCTGACTCCACACACACAGCCCTGTCCCCTAAAGGTGATCCTGACTCCACACACACATCCCTGTCCTCTACAGGTGATCCTGACTCCACACACAGCCCTGTCCTCTACAGGAGTTCCTGACTCCACACACACACACACAGTCCTGTCCCCTACAGGTGATCCTGACTCCACACACAGCCCTGTTCTCTACAGGT
Source organism: Babylonia areolata (assembly GCF_041734735.1). Lineage (NCBI taxonomy): Eukaryota > Metazoa > Mollusca > Gastropoda > Neogastropoda > Buccinidae > Babylonia > Babylonia areolata. The sequence goes on from NC_134887.1 coordinate 22,103,698, forward strand.
GATCCTGACTCCAAACACAGCCCTGTCCTCCACAGGTGATCCTGACTCCACACACACACAGCCCTGTCCTCTACAGGTGATCCTGACTCCACACACAGCCCTGTCCTCTACAGGTGATCCTGACTCCACACACAGCCCTGTCCTCTACAGGTGATCCTGACTCCAAACAGAGCCCTGTCCTCCACAGGTGATCCTGACTCCACACACACAGCCCTGTCCTCTACAGGTGATCCTGACTCCAAACACAGCCCTGTCGTCTACAGGTGATTCTGAATCCACAGACACAGCCCTTACCTCTACAGGTGATCCTGACTCCAAACACAGCCCTGTCCTCCACAGGTGATCCTGACTCCACACACAGCCTTGTCCTCTACAGGTGATCCTAACTCCATGCACAGCCCTGTCCCCTACAGGTGATCCTTACTCCACACACACACAGCCCCGTACTCTACAGGTGATCCTGACGCCACACAGCCCTGACCTCTACAGGTGATCCTGACTCCAGACACACAAAGCCCTGTCCTCTACAGGTGATCCTGACTCCACACACAGCCCTGTCCTCTACAGGTGATCCTGACTCCACACAGAGCCCTGTCCTCTACAGGTGATCCTGACTCCACACCCACACAGCCCTGTCCTCAACAGGTGATCCTGACTCCACAAACACACATGTCCCTCTCCTCTACAGGTGATCCTGACTCCACGCACACTCACAGCCCTGTCCCCTACAGGTGATCCTGACTCCACACACACGTAGCCCTGTCCTGTACAGGTGATCCTGACTCCACACACACAGCCCTGTCCTCTACAGGTGATCCCGACTCTACACACACACACACACACACATAGCCCTGTCCCCTACAGCTGATCCTGACTCCACACACACACACACAGCCCTGTCCTCTACAGGTGAACCTGACACCAAACACAGCCCTGTCCTCCACAGGTGATCCTGACTCCACACACACAGCCCTGTCCTCTACAGGTGATCCTGACTCCACACACAGCCCTGTCCTCTACAGGAGATCCTGACTCCACACACACACACACAGTCCTGTCCCCTACAGGTGATCCTGACTCCACACACAGCCCTGTTCTCTACAGGTGATCCTGACTCCAAACACAGCCCTGTCCTCCACAGGTGATCCTGACTCCACACACACACAGCCCTGTCCTCTACAGGTGATCCTGACTCCACACACAGCCCTGTCCTCTACAGGTGATCCTGACTCCACACACAGCCCTGTCCTCTACAGGTGATCCTGACTCCAAACAGAGCCCTGTCCTCCACAGGTGATCCTGACTCCACACACACAGCCCTGTCCTCTACAGGTGATCCTGACTCCAAACACAGCCCTGTCGTCTACAGGTGATTCTGAATCCACAGACACAGCCCTTACCTCTACAGGTGATCCTGACTCCAAACACAGCCCTGTCCTCCACAGGTGATCCTGACTCCACACACAGCCTTGTCCTCTACAGGTGATCCTGACTCCATGCACAGCCCTGTCCCCTACAGGTGATCCTTACTCCACACACACACAGCCCCGTACTCTACAGGTGATCCTGACGCCACACAGCCCTGACCTCTACAGGTGATCCTGACTCCAGACACACAAAGCCCTGTCCTCTACAGGTGATCCTGACTCCACACACAGGCCTGTCCTCTACAGGTGATCCTGACTCCACACAGAGCCCTGTCCTCTACAGGTGATCCTGACTCCACACCCACACAGCCCTGTCCTCAACAGGTGATCCTGACTCCACAAACACACATGTCCCTCTCCTCTACAGGTGATCCTGACTCCACGCACACTCACAGCCCTGTCCCCTACAGGTGATCCTGACTCCACACACACATAGCCCTGTCCTGTACAGGTGATCCTGACTCCACACACACAGCCCTGTCCTCTACAGGTGATCCCGACTCTACACACACACACACACACATAGCCCTGTCCCCTACAGCTGATCCTGACTCCACACACACACACACAGCCCTGTCCTCTACAGGTGAACCTGACACCAAACACAGCCCTGTCCTCCACAGGTGATCCTGACTCCACACACACAGCCCTGCCCCATATAGGTGATTCTGATTCCACACACACACAGCCCTGTCCTCTACAGGTGATCCTGACTCCACACACACACAGCCCTGTTCTCTACAGGTGATCCTGACTCCACACACAGCCCTGTCCTCTACAGGTGATCCTGACTCCACATACACACACAGCCCTGTCGTCTACAGGTGATCCTGACTCCACATACACAGCCCTGTCCTCTACAGGTGATCCTGACTCCACACACACACAGCCCTGTCCCCTACAGGTGATCCTGACTCCACACACAGCCCTGTCCACAACAGGTGATCATGACTCCACACACACAGCCCTGTGCACAACAGGTGATCCTGACTCCACACACAGCCTTGAACTCTACAGGTGATCCTGACTCCACACACACAGCCCTATCCACTAAAGGTGATCCTGACTCCACACACAGCCCTGTCCCCTAAAGGTGATCCTGACTCCATACACACACACAGCCCTGTCCTCTACAGGTGATCCTGACTTCACACACACACAGAGCCCTGCCCTCTACAGGTGATCCTGACTCCACTCACAGCCCTGTCATCTACAGGTGATCCTGACTCCACACACACAGACAGATCCTGACGCCACACAGCCCTGTCCTCTACAGGTGATCCTGTCTCCACACACAGCCCTGTCCTCTACAGGTGATCCTGACTCCACACACAGCCCTGTCCTCTACAGGTGATCCTGACTCTACACACACAGCCCTGTCCCCTACAGGTGATCCTGACTCCACACATACACAGCCCTGTCCTCTACAGGTGATCCTGACTCTACACACACACATATCCCTCTCCTCTACAGGTGATCCTGACTCCACGGACACACACAGCCCTGTCCCCTACAGGTGATCCTGACTCCACACACACAGCCCTGTCCTCTACAGGTGATCCTGACTCTACACACACAAACACACTCACACACATAGCCCTGTCCCCTACAGGTGATCCTGACTCCACACACAGCTGTCCCCTACAGGTAATCCTGACTCCACACACAGCTCTGTCCTCTACAGGTGATCCTGACTCCACACACAGCCCTGTCCCCTACAGGTTATCCTGACTCCACACACAGCCCTGTCCTCTACAGGTAATCCTGACTCCACACACAACCCTGTCCCCTACAGGTGATCGTGACTCCACACACAGCCCTGTCCCCTACAGGTGATCCTGACTCTACACACACAGCCCTGTCCCCTACAGGTGATCCTGACTCCACAAAGAGCATTGTCATCTACAGGTGATCCTGACTCCACACACACACACAGCCCTGTCCCCTACAGGTGATCCTGACTCCACAAAGAGCCCTGTCATCTACAGGTGATCCTGACTCCACACACACACACAGCCCTGTCCCCTACAGGTGATCCTGACTCCACACACACACAGCCCTGTCCTCTACAGGTGATCCTGACTACACACAGCCCTGTCCCCTACAGGTGATCATGACTCGACACACACAGCCCTGCCCCCTACGGGTGATCCTGATTCCACACACACAGCCCTGTCCTCTACAGGTGATCCTGACTCCACACACACAGCCTTGTCCCCTACAGGTGATCCTGACTCTACAGATACACAGCCCTGTCCTCTACAGGTGATCCTGACTCCACACACAGCCCTGTCCTCTACAGGTGATCCTGACTCCACACACAGCCCTGTTCCCTACAGGTAATCCTGACTCCACATACAGCCCTGTCCTCTACAGGTAATCCTGACTCCACACACAGCCCTGTCCCCTACAGGTGATCCTGACTCCACTCACAGCCCTGTCATCTACAGGTAATCCTGACTCCACACACAGCCCTGTCCTCTACAGGTGATCCTGACTCCACACACAGCCCTGTCCCCTACAGGTAATCGTGACTCCACACACAGCCCTGTCCTCTACAGGTAATCCTGACTCCACACACAGCCCTGTCCCCTACAGGTGATCCTGACTCCACACACATCCCTGTCCTCTACAGGTGATCCTGACTCCACACACACAGCCCTGTCCTCTACAGGTGATCCTGACTCCACAGGTGATCCTGACTCCACACACACAGCCCTGTCCTCTACAGGTGATCCTGACTCCACACACAGCCCTGTCCCCTACAGGTGATCCTGACTCCATGCACAGCCCTGTCCCCTACAGGTGATCCTTACTCCACACACACACAGCCCCGTACTCTACAGGTGATCCTGACTCCACAAAGAGCCCTGTCATCTACAGGTGATCCTGACTCCACACACACACACAGCCCTGTCCCCTACAGGTGATCCTGACTCCACAAAGAGCCCTGTCATCTACAGGTGATCCTGACTCCACACACACACACAGCCCTGTCCCCTACAGGTGATCCTGACTCCACACACACACAGCCCTGTCCTCTACAGGTGATCCTGACTACACACAGCCCTGTCCCCTACAGGTGATCATGACTCGACACACACAGCCCTGCCCCCTACAGGTGATCCTGATTCCACACACACACAGCCCTGTCCTCTACAGGTGATCCTGACTCCACACACAGCCCTGTCCTCTACAGGTGATCCTGACTCCACACACAGCCCTGTTCCCTACAGGTAATCCTGACTCCACATACAGCCCTGTCCTCTACAGGTAATCCTGACTCCACACACAGCCCTGTCCCCTACAGGTGATCCTGACTCCACTCACAGCCCTGTCATCTACAGGTAATCCTGACTCCACACACAGCCCTGTCCCCTACAGGTGATCCTGACTCCACACACAGCCCTGTCCCCTACAGGTAATCCTGACTCCACACACAGCCCTGTCCTCTAGAGGTGATCCTGACTCCACACACAGCCCTGTCCCCTACAGGTAATCGTGACTCCACACACAGCCCTGTCCTCTACAGGTAATCCTGACTCCACACACAGCCCTGTCCCCTACAGGTGATCCTGACTCCACACACATCCCTGTCCTCTACAGGTGATCCTGACTCCACACACACAGCCCTGTCCTCTACAGGTGATCCTGACTCCACAGGTGATCCTGACTCCACATACACAGCCCTGTCCTCTACAGGTGATCCTGACTCCACACACAGCCCTGTCCCCTACAGGTGATCCTGACTCCACACACAGGGCCCCCACACACACTAGTGTTGTTGCAGTCTCAGCACCAGTCCGCAGATAGTGAGTACAGTGTCACCTCCACTTCATGTTTGCCCAGTTTTCCATGGAAAGGAGACTGGTCACTCAAATTTATAATCATCATGTACATCACGGACCAAACCAAGTTATTAGTATTTTTATATTTAAAAAAAGAAGAAGATAAAAGCTTATCTTCAAGAATGATCGTTTGACTTAGTCTGAAAACAGCCGAAGTTCTGTCAAAATCTACAAGCAATCGTCGAGAAAGCCTGAATCTCAGAGATTTATGAAAATGTGTTGGGCTGCATTTCCAAGGTTTATTTATATCACTTTACGAGTGGGACTTTACATGTATAAGACGATATCCATTTTTACTGCCCAGTTTATCCAGTATACCTTGTTTGGGGTTAATACCTGCAGGTTTGTATTTTTTTACACACCCAGTACTAACAATGAGTAAAGGATTTTTAGTATTCATGTTTGATATTTTGTACGTGTGCACACAAGAGGAGGGTTAGGGTACCAGCAGGCCTGCCCATAATGTGACATTCATGTGGTCTTTCCACAGCAGTCATTGACACACATGTGACTTGCACAACACCTAATTAAAATCTTTCAATCTTGACACCCGATTATGATAAAAAATGGTGTCCGTTTTATTATCACTTCAGCTGTTATGTATGTCTCTGTCTCTTTCTTTCCCTGTTGTTTTCTCCTCGTGTGATGTTTTCCAACAAATGTGTGTTTTTATGGAAAAATAGGTTATGCGCATGCTTTAATTCATACCATTTATTTCATTCATTTTCTTTCATACCATTTCTTCTTGGAGGGGAGGGGGGCCGGGGAGTGTCTTTTTCCCCGGCGTGGGCTGGATTTGGAAAGCATTTGTGCTTGCTTCACTAGAAATGAAAATTCATTTCATTTCGTTTCATTTCAGTCCCATAACTCCTACCACTTTGGCTGGTAACAGAGGTAATCTTGCGGTATTTAATAATCACAACTAAAGTATTTTCAGTCATGATGGTACTGACACATTTACCTTGATCAATAAAGAAACAGTCTTCCTTTGTTGTTTTAACTATTCTGGACATTTGAAGAGTGAAGGAAAATAAGCACATTTAAGAATTGATTTTTCATGAATAATTAATCAATAATTATTGTACTGAATAATGAAGACATGCTCAGATATACAACTCAACCAACATGAAAAGTAGTTTGGGGAATGGGGAGGCGGGGGAAGGGAGAAGGAGGGAGGGGGTGACTGTCTTTCGAACAGCTTACAAGTGTGTGGTCATTCAATTTCTCCAGGTCAGGTTACATGAGAAAATTAACATATGGCTGATAACCAGTGATCCCCTTAGCCCCTGAGCTTGCACGGACTCGATAGATATAGGCATCTGCCATGACCTGAATGACAGAATTTGTCCACACTCGTTGAATCAGAAACTGAAATGAATTATATTGAAAGTCTAACTTTGTTCTGGCTCTTGTGCTATGCTCTGTGATTTGCATGAAGTGCTGCAGATTTAAGATTATATATATATATATATATATATATATATATATATATATATATATATATATATATATATATCGGGTGTCCCCCAAAAAGCGAACCGCTTTTTGACAAGTATTTTCTCAGTGACAGAGAAACCGAATTCATTGAAAATGTTCACACAGTAACCTTAGAGTATCATCAACAAGTCTGCAAAATATCTAAAAGTTCGGACGCAATTTATGCGAGTATTGTCAAATTCAAAACAGCATGTCAAAATATCCAATATCAGAGGAAAACTCACTTATTTCAGTTTATGCTCAATGTGGCCTCCATCTTCCTCCACGATTAAACGAAGCCGTTTCTTCCAAGCAGAAATGCATTTACGTATTTCTTCCACCGATATCTCCTCCCATAACATAAGTATCCTGTCCTTTAACGCCTGCTCGGTCAATTTGTCTCTCACTCCCCGGTAAACTTTCTCCTTCAGAGAGTCCCATATGGCATAATCCATTGGGTTACAGTCAGGGCTTTGTGGAGGCCATTAATTCTTCTTGATGAATTCTGGTGTAGCCTCTTCCAGATGGGCCTGGGTTACCCTACTTGTGTGTGAAGGAGCCCCATCTTGCTGAAACACGTAGTTGTTTTTAGGATAAAGACGTCTACAACCCGGGAGAAGATTGTCATCCAATAACTGAATGTAGCTTTCAGTAAGATTTGTGGGTTCCTGGGGTCTCCTCCTGGGATTGAATCAGTTCCTCAGCACGGCCCTTGTTCTCCTCCGAACATGCAGTCTTGGGTCTCCCACTGCCAATTTTACGTGCTACTGACACTGTAGTGCGTATTTTAGTGATAGGTCTATTTACAATGACATGACTCCACCCCATGCCTGGAAATTCCTTTGCGATCCTTCTTCCACTCCAGCCTTTCTCCTTGAAACAGTTTTCAATGGTAACCTTATCACTTTCACTCAACTCCTTCCAAAATGAAACTTTGGACAGAACTGATTTTGGAGACAGACGACAAAAAAAAAAAAAAAAAAAAAAAAAAAAAAAAAATCAATAGACTTGACACCCAGACAGGCTATTTTTAGACTGACACTGATTGACAGATGCCTACACCTGGCATGAACAGGATGAAGGTCACATTGCACAACTTTGATACTGGATTTTTTGACATGCTCTTTGGAATTTGACAATACTCGCAAAATGTGTGTCCGAACTTTTAGATATTTTGCAGACTTGTTGATAATACCCTAAGGTTACTGTGTGAAAATTTTCAATTAATTCGGTTTCTCTATCACTGAGAAAATAACTGTCAAAAAGCGGTTCACTTTTGGGGGACACCCAATATATATATATATATATATATATATATATAGAGAGAGAGAGAGAGAGAGAGAGAGAGAGAGAGAGAGAGCTGTTGACAAAAGAGAATTGAAGTGTAGGGTTCCCATAGAGTCAGCATATAATAAAAATTAATAATAATAACAGCTCAGGGCGCTTTACATGAAAGAAAAATTTTACTAATCACATAAATCATTCATGACCACTCTTTCTAAAAACCCTCCCCCCTCTGAGAGTGCCAATAGATAGGTTTTAAAAAGATGAGTTTTTCGTGATGGGCGAAAAGCAGAAATAGAATCAGAAGCACGGATATGATGAGGAAGGTTGTTCTAGATGTGAGGAGCAGCAAAGAAGAAAGAACGTTCACTATATGTTCTTGTATTGACACGAGTAAGTTTCAAAAAGTATCAGTCAGAGGAAGAGCGGAGATTTCTTGCGGGAGTGTAAAAATTGATAAGGTCAGAAATATATGTAGGTCCTGCGGAGTGGAAAGCAGAATAACAGAGACACTCAACTTTGTATTTAATTCTCGCTTCAATGGGAAGCCAGTGTAGAGTGCGGAGGTGAGGAAAAATGTGATCAGTACGTGGGACTCTGAGAGTCAGACGGGCAGCATTGTTTTGAAGTTTTTGAATATCGCTGAAGAAGATTATGTGGACAGCCTATGAGAAGAGAATTACAATAGTCGATTCGTGACAGCAGAAAAGCAGAAATAAGAGTTTTAGTAGTTTCAACAGAAAGGTATTAACGGATAGAGTTGATGCGATGAAGTTCACAATTGACTATGCGTATCAGATTTACAACCTGTATGTCTTTCTATTCTCACCACCCATATTCCTCCCACACTTACCCTCACAACTTCTCTCATTGGTAATTCTTCTGTGTATGTGTTTGTGCATACTTGTATGTCTGGTGTGACTTTGTTTCCGGGTCTTAGAAAATGTAACACTTAGTTCTGGAAAAAAAAAAAAGGAAAAGGAGATTCGTTTCCTCAGCCCCATGGGAACCTTGAAAGTAAGGTTAGATAGCAGCTTGGTACAATTTCAAACCAAACCTAAACGAATCCCCGCTGTGTTGATGTCATCACACTGATGATTGATTCAGAGGTGGGGGTGGGGTGGGGTAAGATTGACGAGACGTGTTATGTCTGGTTCTCACGGTGATCTCCAATTTCTCTTTCTCCTACTTGCCCACGTTTGGCTTTCCTTTATGTCCCCTTGCAGTGCTAGCGTATTTGTGTGGATGCTGTTGCTGAAAATTATCATTGTCTCCATCCTGGAGGAGACTCACAGGGGAGAAAAAAGAGCGACAACAAACAGCCCAACAGTGCAGATCAAGTGCGGTATAAAACAGAACAATCGTGAGTCCACCTGGATGTGTGTGTTCACTGGGGCCAGGAGGACTGGTTCATCGGGACACTGCAAAGAGGATGAAGAAAAAAGCTGCTGTTGAGTGACGCAAGTCGGTGACGCACGGTGAAACCCACTTTTAATAGTTAACGTCGAGCCTCTCCTCTCCTCCATCCCGACACACACACACCACACACACACACACACACACACACACACACTTTTTAAAACTGATTGGGAATCAACACAAAAAAGGATGTTAGTTGTTTGTTTGTTTTAGTTTTTTTTAAATTGTTTATGTATTGAATAATCAGAGAAGATTTATTGTTGGAAATTAGGTATTTATTACACTCCCTATCTATGAAAGGTGAAAATGTTGATTTTTATTGGATACCATCTCATACTGGATTTTTTTTTTTACAACGACCAAGCAGACAGAGCAGCAAAAAGGGGCGCAAAGAGTTATACAGGTAGTTGCCGATTGTCATATAAGGAAATGAATAATAATACTCGAAGAGACTTTTATAGGTGCTTTCATTCAACTCTAAAACCTCGTCAGTGGACTCTCTCAGACTTTGGTCCAATTCGCAAACTAATTCTAAGTTTAATTTCCAGACTAGCATATAATTCATTACGGACTAAATATTGCTCCAAAGTCAAGTGCATATGCTTCAGCAATGTGACAATTAAGCATATAATTTTTGTACTCTGATTTGATGAAGCCTTACCTGCACGAAAGTGTGTCATCACAAGTCACTGAGAACGTTGATGTTTTTGAATTTTTGCATTCATTATCAGTTGTTTCGCTTGTTAGATTAACGACGTCTCTGTACGGAAGCCAATTAAGTAATTTCATGTAATTGTATTTAGATATATATTTCAAATTTCACCCTCCATTTACCCGGTTTCCCCCAACTCACCATCCATCCCCTCCCCTCCTCTTCCAAACGATAATACTCAAATGTATATATCAATACTCTAACAAAATGTCTTCAATCACCGATATGTGTGACGGGACATTTAACAAAATTCCTCCTCCTCCACAAAATCACATTCCATAGTTTTTTTCCATCCATTCTTTGATTTAACCCCTCTTATCCCCCCCTACCCCCTCTTGCCATATGTTCTGTCATAGCGGATACGACAGTCAGTAGGTCTCAGTATCAGTAAGTCTCAGGAAAACTTATTTGCGTACACTTCTCTCTTTCTTTCTTTTTTCTCTCTCTCTCTGCTGTGTGTGTGTGTGTGTGTGTGTGTGTGTGTGTGTGTGTGTGTGTGTGTGTGAAAATTCAACATCTGGAAGGATACATTTGTGTCCATTACTTATTTGTATATGGCCTACATTGCAATGTTGCTTTGTTTGATGGCAGAAACTCACCTCTGCCCTCTTCCACACACACACACACACACACACACACACTGACAAGGGGGTTGGCCAAAATTCACTACGTAAGTTTCTCTATCAATGTGCGAAATTTTCTGCTCAGAATTTAGTCTCGAAGTATACTTTGAGGCCAGTCAAACGACTTCCATACAATGAAACATATTTCGGGGAAAGAAAGATCTTTAAAAAAATATACATATCATGTTTTTAGTTCGTGTCTTAGTTTTTTGTTTTTCAAGAAAAAAGCGCCAGTGTTGGACAACTTGAGTCCATAACTCGAAATCATTACAAAGACCACCATTCTTCGCCTTCAATGAGAGTGTAAAGTGATGAATCGGCACAACGGTTTCGTCATGTCCCCGGCAAGGACAGTGGGCGCTAATTCCGGTGTACACGGGTGTCGTTCATGGCGGTGCTTACTTAACCCCATTCCCCACACACACCGCCACACGGACAGACAGTAACGAGGTTTCTGATCGGCCCTACCCGGCTATGTGCGGGGAAACATCAAACACAGCTATCAGGGTGGATCTGAGCACCGCCATCTCCTCACAACCACCCGTTTGTCACACATGCACTCGTCCTCCCACGCAGTCTCGCTTTACTTACTTGTCTCCTTTGACACCACTCTCTTCTGAATCACGATCAAACCGCCCATCAAATGTGATTTTCACCCCGGCTAAACATCTGCAAATAAGTCAGGCGTGAGAAGAAATCACGCACAGTACATTAAGGAGACCAAAAAGACAATGTTCATGTTTTCAAACAAAACACCTCTCATAGCCATGAATGGAAAACGGACTCATTGGAAACCCTGGAACACGTTTCAGCTGTGAATGAATGTTTACTGGAAATAAAAAAAAAAATACACAGCTTGCAAAATCACCCAGTTGCACATCACGGCGTCTCAGTATGTCGCACAACTGCTGACTAAGATGGTCCATGTCAGCACATTTCAGACCCCCCTCCCCCTCTCTGTCTGGTCTTTTTTCTCTCGTTTCTTCCCAACTCAGCAACACTTCTTTCATTGCCGTGCGTGTTTCTTTTCTCTATATAACATGTCATAAACATCATGCTTAAGTCTTTATTATCTAGTATTGTGTTGTGTACACACTATTCAGGCAGGGACAAAAACAAACAAACAAGAACAACAATAAACAAACAAAGACAAAAGAAAAAAAAAGGGAATGTTTTTCTATTGTTCTCATAAATAGAGAACTTGTCTTGTGAAATATTGAAATAAATGTTTAACTTGGAGGAAAATAACGACACTTCCAGTGATAGGCAAACAAAGAGATTGGTGGGATAAACTATACAACACTATCACTGTGCGGTTTATACCTTGGTCTATACTCCCCACCCCTTCCCCCCTGCCCCCTACCCGTGGACAGCTGGGCTTTTGAAGGACGTGACAGACATATGCCTACATTACAGGTCTGTGTGGGTGTCTCTACGACTCACAGCCAACACAGAGAACTCCCCGGAAGCCGGTGCAAACCGGCATGGCTTCAGTATTTCGGTGAGGAAACAGAGCCAGCCCCGGAAAGAAAACAGCACGCACCCTCCTCATCCACTGTGCTCAACCTGTCCGGAACGGTCTGTCAACGGCGGAATGTACCCCAGTCAGCGGGGAGGTTCCTCCCTCGAGATGACTGCTGCCACGACAAGGATAGGCGGCAGACGACAGCCCCAGATAGAGGCTGATAAGCAGAAGACAAGGACAGATTATAAAAGGCGATGAACTGGATTCTTCCATGGCTTTACCTCATTACCTATAGCATAGCACCTGTCGCTGATTTCTTGCTGGCTCAAGATGAAGGGACTTCTCGGTTTACTTCTCGTCATACCTGCCGGTCAGTATACTGTTGTCTCCCATAGTTTCTGTTTGGTTGGGATCTGGTGGTACTGAGGTCAATGTACCAATTCAATTATTGTTACAGTTAAAATGCGTTTTGTTTATTTCGTTCAAGGACTTACTTGCAAACTTCTAATGTCAAAAAAGGTCAACTTTATTCTGAGGACAATTAATGGAATCACCAAAATGTACTTTCCCCAACACAAAAATATTGGCTTTCTTACGGTTGGAATACGTTTGTGAGAAACGGTAGATTGATGAACCGGGTAACTCTGTGTGTGTGTGTGTGTGTGTGTGTGTGTGTGTTGTCTCAGATGTTATCATCGGTGTTGATTATGATGGTGTGCAGCTTTGTGCTTTGACTGCGCTGGGTTGAGTGACGGGGCGTACGAGGCGGGGTGCAAGTCCTTTGTGAGCTGTACCAATGGGGTGGCCACAATGGTGGAGTGTGACAGAAACCAGGTTTACAACAGTCAGACTGGCAGCTGTGCTGAGTACGTCATTAGAGGAACATGGTGTATACGTTTCTGTCTCCTATCCCTGTGTTCATGTGTAGCATTCATATCAGGTGTGTGTAAGTGTAATTTGTTTTGTGTGTTACTCGCTCTCGCTTTGTGGACATACTTATGAGCGATGTTTCCTTCAGTTGTACTTTGCGTTATTCTTATGTATATATAGATTCATTTATTCATTCATTTCTTGTGTATGCACGGCTACGGTGAGTGTGTGTGCGCGCGTGTGTGTGTACAAAAGAGAGAGAGAGAGAGAGAGAGAGAGAGAGAGAGAGAGAGAGCGCACGCGCGCAACATTTAAAATGGAAATAAAACGATGCTTTTCAAGATTTCGCAAGTGCAAGTGCTGATAGGCTATGCCTTTTCACGTTAACACTGATTACTTTTTAAAATATCAAAAATACCAAATAGTATTGTTCAGATTTGCTAAAGACACAGAGCCTAAGTCATAATTTGGGAACAATTCCTCTTCAGTTCTTAACGATAAATGAGGACAGGTATTGAACTTCGTGTAGTCGTAGGCCCTGGGACGATGGTGACAGTCCTGATCTCCGCTCCCTTTCATCCTGGTGTGAACAAGAACGAGATATACTGACGCATGCAGTGTTCGTTAGCTATTTGAGCAGCACGTCCAAACACGCATTGGTGAAGTGAGTGGCATGTGTGACCCTTGTCTTTCAATTCATGCTCATGGCCACTCAGCTATGGGTATAGAAGCCAGCCACCGTCCGAAATACCTCATGATGACTGGTCTGATGGGTTCTAAACCATTTTCTCCCAGTCTTCAGTCTGCGGTGCAACTGGTTGTATTTCTGAATATTTAAGTTAACAATCTAGCAAAACACAAGAAAGTATCATAGAACAGCATACATGCAGCATACAAGTCAGAAAAAATTCTCTCCCTGGAGGAGGTTGATGACGCACTGTGCAGGAGTTATGCACATGTATTTAACTGTTATCTGCTGAGTTTCAAATGATTTTGATACATTGCCTGTGGCACATCTATCGGCAACCGTAACAATGAGTCCATGAGTAAAGTGTTTAAAAAAGAAAAAAAAAATCTTTCAGCCGTCTGTAACTTCAATGAGCGATGTCGGCGTGTATACTCACTGATGTTCCTTTTGCTTTGTGTTGTCAGAGAGAAAATTGAGATGATATGTACGTGGTGCACGTGTTTCTGTGCAGCGAGGCGACAGTGGGCCCTCCCTGTGGCACCATGAAGGATTGCACCAGTGCTGCTGACGGCAAGTATGCCGACACCGATCAGCAGTGTAAAACTTACTACACCTGCTCAGGGGGCACCTATTTCGGACACAACTTTTGCGCTGGAGGTTCGCTGTTCTGTTCTGTGCTCATGGATTCTGATGCTCATCTCTGCCCCTCTTTTCTCTCCCCCTCCCACACAGTCTTCTACAACTTTTCACTATTTCTTTCACATCCATTTGTCTTTTTTATTTCCAACATAAAAAATAATGTATGGAGAAGTTCGGAATCAAGTGATGTTTGTATACAATTAATTTTGTGCATTCAAATTGTTAAAAAATAAAATAAAATAAAATAAAAAAAGAATCTGTCCAGAGTTTCATCAGAAGAAATAGTTTTTGCCTTTGCCTCTGATTGATTTGGACAAAACGGCATTCAGAATTAGAAGGCATTTGACAAAATGTACCGTTTCCTGTGTTGGTAGGTCTGGTGTTCAATGAAGTTCTTCAGACCTGTGACTGGCCTGCCGACACTGACCCTCCCTGTGGAACCAAGGGCAACCAGCGCCCCACTGCCTCCATACCTGGGTCTGGCTAACTGCCCATCCGTCAGCTGTCTTCCTCATACTGTGGTGCCTGGTTTACTGCACCACCAGTCTCCCTGTTGATAGTCTCGTTTTTCATTTTATTTATTAAAGTGTCAAGATGATGGTTATCCGTGCACAACTGTTTATCTCAAGTTGTATCAATGATCTTTGTGATTTGTGTACACTGTTTGTCTCAAGTTGTGATGATAATCTTCATGATTTGTGTAGAATGAAACAGTTATCTTTTTTTTTTTCTTTTTTTTTTTTTGTATGTATGTGCTTTCATCGAACATGTAATCAACAACATTTTAGGATTTCTTGTTTTAGATTTGTGTGGTAATGAGATCATAAATGTGAAGTGCTGACAATGAAAGACTTGCATGACTGGGAATAAAATAAAATGCTTAATACACAGTTTCAGTTCATCAGCCTCTCATGTTTGCTGATTTTACTGAAGTCAGTGTGCGCTTCTCACTCTGCACATGTGTGTGTGTGTGTGTGTGTGTGTGTGTGTGTGATGTTTGCTTCTCACTCTGCACATGTGTGTGTGTGTGTGTGTGTGTGTGTGTGTGTGTGTGTGTGATGTTTGCTTTTCTTTGTCTTGTCTGAATTTTTTCACATAGATCGAGTTCAACGTCCAAGAATACAGCAAAACTATGCACATTGTCATGGCAACTGAGATGGTAATGTGGAGAGAGAGAATGAGGAAGAAATTAAGAAAGAAAGAGAGGCCAAGTAAAAACAAACTCAAGTGCACAAAATCAGGAAATGTTGTTCCACTAGCCTACAACACTTTGTTTAGAACATGAATATCCATCACATTATTAGATGACAAAAGTATACAAAACACCAGCAGACACCTGTTTTTTGTTGTTTTTTTGCTGCTGTCCCATTAACTGTGCTGTTTCTGACACATTACTCTGATGTCACTAATTCTCAGTCTCCTATAAACAGCCACACCCCAGCTCGTCTGCCGTAATCTCAGCATAGGCAGTCCACATTATTGTTGTTGGGTCGCCAGGTGGCCACACATCAGAACAGACATATAACAGCTAGTGAGACATATTGGTGGTATTCAGAAGAGCCTGTTCTGATTCACCAAATGCAGGACAAATTTTGCTAATCCCCCTATTGATGACAACTGATTAGAGCAACAGGAAGTGAGCATACTCCCTCGAGTGAAAATGCCACCGCATTTCTCCAGACTTCACCAATGAATCCGCGAACATGGAAAAATCAAATAAGCATTTTAGTCACTGAGACGAGATGATAAACCAAGGTCCCATGTGCAGCACGTACATGGCGCACTGTAAAAGGACCCAAAGTAACATAAGTGTTGTCCTCTGGCAAAATTCTGTAGAAGAAATTCACTCCAGTAAGTGCACAAATATATGCATCTACCCAAGTCCTGACAAACACGTCGGGTCATGCTGTTGGTCAGGCATCTGCCTGTCAGATGTGGGGGTGTACTGTAAATGGATTTGTCCAAGTGCATTTATGCCTCTTTGAGGAACTGAAGCTGCAGATACCTAAGTCTAACAGGAACTCACCACATGCACAGGTGTGGAGTGGAACTGAACTGAGGTCACCATGACAGCTGGGCTAGAAAAGGTACAGAATTTGGAACAAATTTTCTACATTTGATGATGCAGATGATGACAATATTGCTATGAGACTATATGACAAGACTATATTCCATGCTTCCTTTCATACAAAATCCTAGCCCAAGAGATATGACTTCTGCAGTGTTAGTACACAAAAATTTGAGAAACACTCCCAAAGACGCATGTGTGGTTCCAGTCTTCCCTATTGAGTTCATAGCAATCTCTGATTTGGTTTGGAATTTGCAAAAAAACAAACCCTACCTGTGAAGGGACTTGAACCTGCACCCTCCTATTATCAGTCCATGACATTAACCACTTTGCCACACAGATGTGACTTCTCATTTCTATGCATGCCTGGGGATTCAGGAAAATCTAAGCACCAAAAGGGGTGTCGCAAAAGGAGGAATTTGACAGCAATGGCAGATTTCTTGCCATCAGATCTGGGACATTAATCAAGGTGTGACCACCACCCTCTTTCCTCTCCCTTCTGTAATGATTCTCTGACAGACACGGGAGAGCAAATGAAAACCAACTTCTTCCTTACCCTCATCTTGAGGCTTGCCAGTGACTGATCAAGCCTGCTGGTATTGTCACCCTGCGAATCTTCATTCAACTCCTGATTTTTGCAATAAATAATAGATCAGAAGAGAAATAAATAAAGATGCTCACAGTTGCTGTCAAGCTTAGCACCAAGACATGCTAGGAAAGCAAAAGTTCAAACTTGAAGGAAAGACATATATAAAAGTAAGATGAGCAACTCTGGCACTATTTTGGACATGCATGCATTCACAGAGATGCCAACCCCTGTCAAGTGCTTGTTGGAACAACCAGGAAACTGGGTCGGAACATTTTGGATTTAGTTGGTAGGAACACTCAGACTCCGAGCCACATCATCAAATGTACATTTTACCTACAAGAAATACAAACACTCCATAGCTTAATCCACCAGGCACAGATGCTGTTTGACCAAAACGAAACTTGATTTTGCCATGTTCTCTCTTGTTCAGGCAAACGATTAAGCTGATTGGCCCATTCAATGTTGTTTCAATGAAAACATGCATGCGATTAGCTGAACATCATCACGTGAGACCAAAGTTAGTAGAGACTGCCCTGGCCTCAGGATCGATAGGTCTAGAGCATCTGGGTAATGTTACAACAAGAAAGCATGTGACCATGCTGTGTAGTCGTAAAATAAACTTGTTGGAACAATTTTGATGTTGGTGTAACGTCGGAACAAACTGCAATCAAGCGTAACAAAATACGGCAAAATCGTAACAGTTGGCATCTCTGCATACATACACACAAATTGCTGCTTTAGAGGTGCAGCACTCAGCAACACTTTGACAGCCCAGCACAAGGTACTGACATAGCTGACTAGATCTGTGATCAATGGAAACATGCAGCTGATCACTTATCTAATGTCAACACACCAGTCATCACATCATACCTTTATTCAAACTTGGTCATTTACATCAGACATTCATCCAAGACAAAACTTTTCTTTCCTCAGCTTCCATTGTTTATCAGAGGTATGTTCAAGCACACACACACACACAAACACACACACAGAGTTCACTCTCTCCTCTGCATTATACTCACACACAATGCACTGATAGCAAAAATATTGTAGCCATGTACACTTTTGAAAAAAAACCCATACACAATGTTCACAAAGAGCAAAACAAACATTATCTAACAGGTACACAAGTCTCACGGCTGAACTGGAATGCACACCTGTCCTGTGACATCCATCTTCCGACATTCACTGTTCATCAGCTGTGTCACACACACGCAACCTGTCTGCTGACACTTTACCATGACCCATCACACACACACATTGGTTATCACATAGTTTACCACTCAAACTAGATAGACAGGCATATGTACCCACACTGACAGACACAGATCAATGTACTAATCTAATACATACAGTGATATACATTTTCTCCATAAACTGTGTGTCAGATTCTGAGGGTCGATTGGCTATGCCCTGACAAGTGATGGTGATGAGTCCTGGTGTCTGTTGAGCATGGCTGCGAACAAGTTAGGAAGAGGATATCCACCAGTAACGATTCACAGCTTCCTGATAGTGATGAAAGCTGCCATACAGCCCTGATGGCAGTCAAGGAGTTTACTGGTGACAGTGACACAGTAAACCACAACTGGTAACTGGTAATTCAACAGATGTGCGATGACTGAAGAAGTGGATGGTGGAGTGGTCAGTACAGGTGGCGGGTGACGGCCACAGAGTCTGTGATGAGCTGAAAGGTGTCCTGAACCAGCTGCAGCAGGTGGCGGCAGTCGGAGGGGGAGGGGCGTGTGTGCTTGGACATCTTCAGCACTTTGCTGGCCACCCCTTCCTGCTTCTTTGGCTCTGTAACAATCCCCACCTGGCTGTGTTAACACTGCACAGTCATCAGTCACCACCTGGCTCACAGCTGTTCAGCGCTTGACGTTTAGTTCATCTGAGGAGCGAACTTGACCCTGCATTCAACTCAGGAGGGAAAAGCGCCGCCTAAAAATAACACGCTACCGCCGGAAGGGTTGGAGCTTTAACTTGGAAGAACTGAGAGCACAAAACGCTACGACTTCTCTTTCACGTTGCGCCTCCAGCCGTTATCAGCTGTTGGGAGGGAGAAAGACCAGTGTGCTGTTCCGCGCGATGGCAGCGGCCACAGGGAGAAAACAACACCTCTTCGTTAACTTTTGATAACACACTGCTTGTCAACGCAATCGCTTAATAAATAGTATGGTTTGAAAGAGCACAGTCTTAGCTTTAAAACGATAGGAAACTCAAATGTGAACATCCGATTATTTTTCTCAGGATAACTGTTTGAAAAAAGCAGGTATGCTTACCACCAGTTTGGTAACATGCATTTTGACACATTTTTAACACACTGAATCTAATCTCACATATTTCGCTCAACACAGACAATACATTCCATGCACAGCATTACACATCAGCATGCCTCTCACTAACCTGTGTTGATGGCTGGAAATTCTGAAGGAAGCTGTGGCGTGTTAAAGATCACAACTGTTTTGCAGCTTGTACAAGTACTCCACAGGCACACTGATTCAGTCATTCACGCACATTGAAGAAAACCACAGCCACGTGTATGGGGTGTGGATGGCAGTTTGTTCTGGCGGTTTGTAAGAAAAATTCCTGCTGGTTTGTGTGTGTGTGTGTGTGTGTGTGTGTGTGTGTGTGTTAAATCTAGAACTGTTAAAATGGTAGTCTTCATCACACAGTCATTGGCAGTAACCACTTTGTTATTCTGCCAGAAGTAAGGACTGACACAGCATTAAAAAGTACTTGCCATAAATTGCCTATCACGTGGTCAAGTGTGGAGCTGCAAGCAGGTTACTACTTTTCACTCTTCACCCCCAGCAAGCTGGAAGGGCTAGCTTGCCCTGACTCTACGTAAGGCAGAGCCTGGCCACACATGCACGAAAAAAAAAATAGTGAGTTGGGAAAGGGATACAGAACTGGGGTGGTGAGAGGGGAGGGGAGAGGGATGGGGGTTCCAGATGTGAGAGAGGGGGCAGGGGTGGTGACGTAAAGAGAGAGAGAGATGAATGAGGTTGAAACAAACAAAAAAAGCAGAGAGAGAAATATATATATATATATATATATATATATATATAGAGAGAGAGAGAGAGAGAGAGAGAGAGAGAGAGAGAGAGAGAGAGAATAAACAGAAACAAAGAACAACAGGAGATGGGAGGTGAAAAAGAAACAGTGAAATAAAATAAAATAAAAAAAAGAAGAAAGAACGAGAGAATGAGATGGAAGAAAACAGGATGAAAGAAAGAAAGAAAGGGATGAAGGAGAGAAAGAGAAGGAAGGAAACAGCATGAAAGAAAGAGAGGGAAGAAAACAGAAAGAAAGAGAGGGGAGAAAGCAGCACTGACGAAAGAAAGAGAGAGAAGGAAACAGAACGAAAGAAAGGAAGGGATGAAGGAGAAGGAGAGAAAGAGAGGGAAGGAAACAGCGCGAAAGAAAGGAAGGGATGAAGGAGAGAAAGAGAGGGAAAGAAACAGCACGAAAGAAAGACAGGGAAGAAAACAGAATGAAAGAAAGGAATGGAAGAAAGAAATGTGAGAGAACAGAATGTGAAGGAAAACCAAACTCACGGTACTTCTGCTATGAAAAAAACCACACCACCGCCAGTCACAATTGTCACCACAGTTCTCTCAAGTAAATGCTGCTATCTTAAAAAATATTTACCAGCCAAGGAAAGTACTACCACCATCAAAAAGATAAGTGTCCGCTCTTTCCAATGGTGCAAAACATTAATGCCGCAGAAATACGAGTATGCTCACCAGCCCGCTCAAAAGAGGCGCGCAAATTGCCACGCTTTAATAGAAGACAAAGAAGGGTCAGTGACGGGTTAGCAGGCACAGCAGCTGGTACTTATCAGTGCAGTGTCTGGCACTATCAGGCCTTAGGGGGATCTCGCAGTCAGCTAAGTGTGTGGTTCTGCTTATAGCCTGGACAGCAGTGGGCTGTGTTAACACTGCACAGTCATCACTTCCCACCCAGCTGTGTTAACACTGCACAGTCATCAGTCCCCACCCAGCTGTGTTAACACTGCACAGTCATCAGTCACCACCTGGCTGTGTTAACACTGCACAGTCATCACTCCCCACCCGGCTGTGTTAACACTGCACAGTCATCAGTTCCCACCTGGCTGTGTTAACACTGCACAGTCATCACTTCCCACCCACCTGTGTTAACACTGCACAGTCATCAGTCCCCACCTGGCTGTGTTAACACTGCACAGTCATCAGTCACCACCTGGCTGTGTTAACACTGCACAGTCATCAGTCACCACCTGGCTGTGTTAACGCTGCACAGTCATCAGTCACCACCTGGCTGTGTTAACACTGCACAGTCATCAGTCCCCACCCAGCTGTGTTAACACTGCACAGTCATCAGTCACCACCTGGCTGTGTTAACACTGCACAGTCATCAGTCCCCACCTGGCTGTGTTAACACTGCACAGTCATCAGTCACCACCTGGCTGTGTTAACGCTGCACAGTCATCAGTCACCACCCAGCTGTGTTAACGCTGCACAGTCATCAGTCACCACCCAGCTGTGTTAACGCTGCACAGTCATCACTTCCCACCAGCTGTGTTAACACTGCACAGTCATCACTTCCCACCAGCTGTGTTAACACTGCACAGTCATCACTTCCCACCAGCTGTGTTAACACTGCACAGTCATCACTTCCCACCAGCTGTGTTAACACTGCACAGTCATCACTTCCCACCCAGCTGTGTTAACACTGCACAGTCATCAGTCCCCACCTGGCTGTGTTAACACAATTCAATGAATTGAACTGAAAGAGCACTTGCACCTTCTGCTTGACATCAAATGGTTGAAAAACTTCAGCAAAACTATCCTCAGCAGAGCCACCTTCTTCAGAAAAAAACACATAAAATAAAAAGGAAATCCCAACAAAAGACAGCACTATGAGAGACAAGTGACTGACCAGTGACGGCTGTGTTGTCGTCCACAGCCAGCTGGGAGCGACAGACGCGTGCCACCTGGACGAGGAGGGAGGTGACGTCTTCACACAGTGGGGGGAAGGCTCGGCACATCAGCACCAGCCAGGGCACCGTCTTCAGAAACACCTCACACCACACACTGCTCTCGTAGGCTACACACACACACACACACACACACTCATAATCATCAAGCATAAAACGTACCACTTACTTGTCCCAATGGCTTTGTCTGTGTCAAATTCAAGTTCCTTCTTCTTTGGTGACTGCAAGTTGATATATATGCAATCTATCATTATTTCTATAGTTTTGTCTTTATTGATTCATCATTGACCATTCAAAACTTGTTGATGATGACTGACATCAGATACAGCCCCACCAACATTGATGATGACTGACATCAGATACAGCCCCACCAATGTTGATGATGACATTGACATCAGATACAGCCCCACCAATGTTGATGATGACACTGACATCAGCTACAGCCCCACCAATGTTGATGATGACACTGACATGAGATACAGCCCCACCAATGTTGATGATGACACTGACATCAGATACAGCCCCACCAACATTGATGATGACTGACATCAGATACAGCCCCACCAATGTTGATGATGACATTGACATCAGATACAGCCCCACCAATGTTGATGATGACACTGACATCAGATACAGCCCCACCAATGTTGATGATGACACTGACATCAGCTACAGCCCCACCAATGTTGATGATGACAATGACATCAGATACAGCCCCACCAATGTTGATGACACTGACATCAGATACAGCCCCACCAATGTTGATGATGACTGACATCAGATACAGCCCCACCAATGTTGATGATGACTGACATCAGATACAGCCCCACCAATGTTGATGACACTGACATCAGATACAGCCCCACCAATGTTGATGATGACTGACATCAGATACAGCCCCACCAATGTTGATGATGACTCTGGCAGCGGCTGAACAAGAAAACCTCACACTGCTTCATTTAATTACTGCGATCTTTCATCATTTTGCAGCAATGGGCATCATTCTTTTTCTTCTTACATGCATATCACTTAGTGCTTTCAGAAATTGTGTGGACTGACTGCAGTGTTAGTCTTGAGCATTTGTTTTTGTTTTGCTAATGAATTCTGAATTCATCATTATTCACATATTCATCAGCATCTGATACACAGAGTGACAATTCCAGACAGACACTGTGAACAGAGAGAGAAAGACAGAGAGAGAAAGAGAGATGGAGATGACAAGTGCTAGGAAAGAGGAGAGGGGAGAGGGGAGAGGAGAGGAGAGTGTGGGTGTACCTGACAGCAGGGTGAAGAGGATGTTGATGGCCAGACGGGCCACATTCATCGTCTTGGGTAGTGCGTACTGTGTGCACAGCTCACCCAGCAACTGAATGCCGAAGATCTGCCACACACGTCACCATGCCTGTCACTTCACACGTCACATTCACCATGCTACCTATCATGCTGTGTACACTCTATTTCTCCTGTCGTCTTTCCGTTCATCATGGACACAATCCAAAATCTCACACACAGCTGTACAAATCTGTGTAATACGACGTATAATGCATAGTGTATTTCTATGATTTTAGAGGAAGTGGCCATTCAATTTTTTTACAAGAAATACAAAATTAAATAGCTAATAAATGCAAATAAAACAAGAGATTCAAGAAGAAAAAAAGAAGAACCCCCCCCCCCCCCCCCCCGTAGTGAACAGAAACAAAAATACCAGCAGTTTTTCTGCAGCAAGGTTACCAACACAACTGATCTGTTCAAGAGTTGTCTTTATCAATTTTCAATCCATCCCAATCCTGAAACTAAACATTTTTTAACCAAACAAAACAAACATCAACTGGTCAAAACTGACCCCACAACATAGCTTATCTTTACCTGACCCTCTAACAGAACTGTATCTTTACCTGACCCCCTAACAGAACTGTATATCTATGTGACCCGGCAGTATACCTGTACATATCTCTACCTGATCCCACATCATACTTGCATCTCAACATGACCCCAAAACATACTTGTTTCTCTACCTTAACCCACAACATACCTGTTTCTCTACCTGGGGCTGACCCAAGAGCTCAGGGATGAAGTCCAGGCAGATATGCATGGAGGGCACACCAGCCACCATTGGAGCCAGCAGTTCACTGGCATAGCCCTGGGTACAGACACACAGCTTTCTAAAAATAAAACACCATCTTACAAACATACATACGCAAACAAGTAAATGATTGTTTGCACAAAGGAGTATATAAACATGCTCATGCACACAAGCACAAAATGACAAATACACATACTCACATGAGTGTGCACATGCACACCCCACCCACAAAGATGAATCTGGTGAAAAAACTCATGCTTACACACAAAATGCAAGCACACCCCACCCACAAAGCTTAATTTGGTGAAGAAACTCATGCTTACACACAAAACGCATCAACACACAATCTCCTGACTGCTCCTGTACAGAGGTGATTTTTTTCAAAGGACAAAAACAATCAAAACCAGGTTCTTGTCATTGTTTTTCTTAATTCACAGTAGCCAAGATAGCTCAGAATATTCCTCCAAGTAGTTTTCTTGATATACTGAGCGTGATGGGAATTAAGAGTTTGTCCTCAATTTAGCAAGAGGAAATCTTCATCAGCTGGATTCTTCAGCATCATAACAACACCCAAAACAAAGCATTGATGCAATGAAGGCTGACCCACAAGTCAATAATGTCTCTGAAGCCTGCCTGGGTTTAACTGATGAATTGTCGCTCAGCAAGTTTGGGGCAGCTGGCCAGCACTAAAAAGAATCTGGCAATGAATGTTGAAAGTAACATTTTCTGCAACACTAAAACAGTTGGCCATAAAACCCTACAGTATCAGTATCAGTAGCTCAAGGTGTCACCGCGTTCGGACAAATCCATATACGCTACACCACATCTGCCAAGCAGATGCCTGACTAGCAGCGTAACCCAACGCGGTTAGTCAGGCCTTGAGAGAAAAAAAAAAAAAAAAAAAAACCCTACAGAACAAAGAAATAAAAGAAGTTGTCAGGAATTTAGCATTTTACAAGTGAAGAAGACAAAATTCCTGCATGTTCACCTGGAAATGGAACAAACTTTGGCTGGGGTCAAATCAAGTCATGCTGCTTGTTGCCCAGATGCCTAGAGGTCTGTATGCAGCTGGAAGGAGTGACGTGATGAACGGAATGACCAGACCAACACTCACCTGAAAGTGGAGCAGTTTGGCCAGGTTGGGATCGTTGATGAAGGCCTGGTGGATGAAGGACATGACGGCACAGCGCACCTCCCGCAGACAGCTCAGCTCCCCTTCATTCTTCTCCTGCCACAACACAGTCATCGCATTTACCGCACTGCTACTTCACTCACTCACACACACACACCCCCCCTCCACACAGACTCAGACACATATACCCTCACAATACCCGACACCCATCCCTGCCCACCCACACCCATGCACAAGATATACTGATTCAAGACACTGTATATCATTGTAAATTTCATGGCACTGAAATAAGAATAACCAAGACCTATCCAGACACTAATATCACAAAAATCACTGTTTAAAAAAGTGGGGTATACCTTCTCCTCTGGCAGAGGCAGACAGACTTCCAGAAGCAGCTGTAAACAGGCACTTTCCTGAGCAGCCACCAGTGCATTTTTCAGCTCCATTCGGTCTTTCTCCACCTGCAGTCACCACCACAGTCAACACCTGAGAGATCTCAACCACACTCAGGTGCAAAATCTGACTTTCAACAATCAACAGGTACACCTCACAAGTTACAATATTCCATGTAACCATCACTGACATATGTATAGTCCAAAGAGCAGTAAACACCACATGTGTCTGAATCAAACCTCTACAGTCATACTGATAATTCAGTCACACTCAGTTACAATGCCATTAACCCCCCAGGTAAAACTCAATCACCTGCCCAGCACCATTCCTCAGTTTGACAATAACATTTCAAACAAGAGAGGCAAGGCCTTCAAGACTCACTTGTGATACACTTAAAAAAATCTAATCGTTAAAATGTGTTCTGTATTTGTTATTATAAAGCGTCACGTTTAAAAAAAAAAAAAAAGAAGTCCTAACCAGATTCGAACCCCGTGTGTTCGGGTGAGAAGAAACTGCCTTATCCATTACACTACTGTGGCACCTTAACTGACGTTCTAAAATTTAACATTTGAACATACTTATTTAAAGGGCGATAACTCAATTGCAGTATTCGCAGTCAGAACGCTGTTTAAATCATATTATTCTGGTGTATCTTGGGCATTCAAAAAATCTTTAAGGGCAATAAAGAATTCTTTTTAATGGCTATCGCCGTAATCACACTGCAACATTTAGCCGTTTTCTCTAGATCCAGATAGATGTACAAGTTTAGTTACACCCGCTGGGAATGTAGTACGACACGGTCAATTCAATTTCTCTTTTATGTATATTCTAGTTTTATAGTTTTAAAGTTGATATGAAAATTTAGTATTTTGTTAAACTAATAACATGTAGAGCCAAGTACAAGTACTTCTAAATGTTGTAAGAAGTGAAAAGGACTTCATTTTGAAAAAAGTCAAGACTGGACATTTTTTTGTTTCATCGTGATCAGTTCAAGGGTATTAACTCGCATGGTTTACAATTTTTAACTGTGAATTCCGACTGATTCTGTGGATATTTTTATGGCAGTTTGGGGCATAATCCAGTAAGTGATGAGGCGTTCACAAATCTTTCTCTGAATAAATATCTAACGGTCTCCTTCTCCAACTTTCCATCACATGTTATCATGTATTGTCCATTGAATATAGGATTGAACGGGCAGGTCAACAACTTGAAACAAAATGGCGTCGTTCGCGTTCGCGAAAAAAATGAGCATGCGCTTTGAATGTGTATAAATATGTGTATGCGACTGCTTTTTAACCATGACCTTCAGGGCTCAGCCAACAGATCTGTAAAGTCCACTCGTCGTATTGATTTTAGTATTTTCCGAAAAAGACCACTTGGCCGAATGAACATAGTGAAAGCCCTGTACACTGAGAGTAAAACACACAAGCTTTTTGTGTATTGAGTATAATTTCAAAATGTAATGTTTAAGATGAGAAAGATCAGTTTAAAGCAAATTAAGTCCCCTAGCATTAATTACAGAGTAATTTCCCTTTTTTACTATCTGCACCAAAACGTTTGCAAAATAAATAAAACTTCCATGCTTAGCAAAAGAAATTCCTGTTTGAACAAAAAATGATAACAATGACTGCTCTTGTTGTTGGGTCAGAATATCAGATCAAAGTGCCAAGTTTAGAGAATACAAAAAATATAAATATAACAGTAGAGAATACAAATAATATAAATATAACAGTAAATGCAGTTTGCATATAATTAGGCTTCATTTTTTTTTTTTTTTTTTTGTGCCCATCCCAGAGGTGCAATATTGTTTTAAACAAGATGATTGGAAAGAAATGAATTTTTCCTATTTTTATGCCTAATTTGGTGTCAACTGACAAAGTATTTGCAGAGAAAATGTCAATGTTAAAGTTTACCACGGACACACAGACACACAAAACCGAACACCAGGTTAAAACAGACTCACTTCGTTTACACAAGTGAGTCAAAAAGGCACAATGTATCTATAGCAGCTTTAACCTTTGTAAGCATTCAGTCTCTCCTCCCCTTTCCCTGTGCCTCTTTCCCACCAATCTTTACCTCTTTCATTCTTTTCCATTGCTAGAAACATACGCTACTATTTCAGATTGACTTTCTGTATCAAAATACTGTTCTTGTCATGAAAATATTTCAACTTCATCACGGAGGTAATGAGGAAGATGGAAAGTTTGCACACACAATGAAACAATGTTAACAGGGAGATGGAAAGTTTGCACACACACACACACAGAAACAATGTTAACAGGGAGATGGAAAGTTTGCACACACAGAGAAACAATGTTAACAGGGAGATGGAAAGTTTGCACACACAGTGAAACAATGTTAACAGGGAGATGGAGTTTGCACACACAGAACAATGTTAACAGGGAGATGGAAAGTTTGCACATACAGAAACAATGTTAACAGGGATATGGAAAGTTTGCACACAGAGTGAAACAATGTTAACAGGGAGATGGAAAGTTTGCACAAACAGTGAAACAATGTTAACAGGGAGATGGAAAGTTTGCACACACAGTGAAACAAAGTTAACAGGGATATGGAAGGTTCGCACACACAGAAACAATGTTAACAGGGATATGGAAAGTTTGCACAGTGACACAGAAACAATGTTAACAGGGAGATGGTGAAACAATGTTAACAGGGAGATGGAAAGTTTGCACACACAGTGAAACAAAGTTAACAGGGATATGGAAGGTTCGCACACACAGAAACAATGTTAACAGGGATATGGAAAGTTTGCACAGTGACACAGAAACAATGTTAACAGGGAGATGGACAGTTTGCACACACAGTGAAACAATGTTAACAGGGAGATGGAGTTTGCACACACAGAAACAATGTTAACAGGGAGATGGAAAGTTTGCACACACAGTGAAACAATGTTAACAGGGAGATGGAAAGTTTGCACGCACACAAACAATGTCAACAGGGATATGGAAAATTTGCACACACAGAAACAATGTTAACAGAGAGAGTCTGCACACACAGAGCATGTTGCCAGAAGAGATGGAACACTCAACAAGATGGTGACCTTGGCAGCATTGTCAGAGCTGGTGGCTGCAGCCATGATGGCGGTGTTAGTGGTGACCTGCTGATGGAGGTACACCCGTGAGGCCTGGATGTAGGCCGACAACACCCGCAAAACGATAGCCAGTATTGGGGGACATCTGCACACACACATTATTCTCATCCAGGATCACCGAGTACTGGCCAGTATTGGGGGACATCTGTACACACATTATCCTCATCAATTGTCACCATCATGTATCAGCCAGGACTGGGGGACATCTGCACACACACATTATCGTCATCAATTATCACCATTAAATGTTTTTCGCATAATCATTGTCAGTTATCATGATCTAGTATTTGGCTTTATGAACAGACTGGTAGGAAACCCCTCTCTATACACCACCAGTTTATGAGTGAGTGGACACGTTTGAGTTCCATATATTATCATTATTATCAATGTGTGTGTGTGTGTTGGGGTGGGGGTGTGGGGAAAGGTGTCGCGTGTGTGTGCGCGCGGGTGTGCATGTGCGTACATGCGTGCGCGCATGCGTGTGCGTGTATGGACTTGCTTTTACGTAACTCATCACTTCTCATAAGAGACAACTGTGGCTCATAACAACTCCACTGTAAATGGAACTTTCTGATTCAGGCATAACTTCACTAAAGAAGATCCTAAATAACAATACTCATGCAACCATGTCTTTGCCCATTTAAGTCACTGTGTCAAAACTGAATACTCCTCACATGTGTTTTGCGAGTCAGGACTTATGAACCAAATCCAGTTTTATTCTATAACCCACTGAAAAAGAGTTTAATCAGTCATGCAATATGTGCCTCAACACTGAGTGCAAGAATACACATCTTTTCTGTACAATGACTAATAATCTACTGGCTCACCTGAAGACACGCTGGTCACACCTGAGCACCACTAGAGGGTCAACCACGATGTCCTGTTCAGAGAAAGCCTCAGTTTTCAGCAGTCCTCGCTGTCTTGACTGCAAGGCATTCACTGTCGCAAGGCGTAAACTGCAACACCACACACACATGCATGACATGTCATGCATAAACATGTTCACACTACAATCCAATTTCAGCATATTTGGATTTCAGTAATATCTGATTATATAATACGCTTTTAGTCTTTCAGCAGCAGTGGAGCAACCATAACTAACTTTGTTCTTCTTTCCAAGGACAAATCTAGACAAGTTATTTCCTCCTTTCATGAACAAGGCTACACCAAATAACCCCATCCTTCTATGGACCAAGCTAAACAAGTCACTCCTTCCTCCACATTCTTTCTGCACCTCTTCACTGCTCACACGTCTTCATCACCACCTGGCACTGGACAGACCGTGGACAGAACAGCCCCAAAACACAGCTCACCTCCGGGGGGTGAGGGAGTGGCAGCGGAACCAGAGGCGCTGTGCCAGGTCCAGCACTTTGCGCGGCACGCTGGGTGACAGCAGGTGGAGCAGGGAGGAGATGAGGGGGCCAGCCCACTTGTGCACCGCCTTGGCTGGCAGCTGGAGCAGTGATGTCAGTTGGGACACTGCCAGGCCCGGCTTCTCCACCACTCCATCCATTGCTGGCCGGGACATAAATCAACCATCTGGGGGTTACAACATGCAGGCAAAATTTACACTTTCTGAATCTATCACTTAATTTTCTTAATATGGTTTCTTAACACTATTGATCTTAGAGCTGATGTAAAATATAAAACTTAACACTTAATGTAATCACCAATATGCAGCGTCACAAATGACTTAATCAGATTCCAGGAGGGCATCTGTCGAGAATGAATAGCTACTGAGCCCCAGTCATCTTTTAGTAATACTGAGAATGAGTACAATGCAATGTAATTACAGATGCTGTTGACTTGCACAAGAGAGGGACACTTTATACTACACTTCTACTGTCATCCTAAATATCAATACTGCTCTGTCTGGTTAATCAAAAAATTATATAAAGAAAACATAAAAACAAAAATTCCAGTATCACTCTAAGCATGACAACCTGGCTGTTGGGTCAGACAATGAAGTGTGGAGCACACAGTCAGTCACAGACATGTGTGGACCTACCGTCCTTGAAGGCAGCATGGCTTAGGGGCACGCCTGAGGAGGTGGGAGACAGCATGGTGCGTAGGTGGGGCGAAGAGCAGGAGGGGGTGGCCGACAGACTGTCCTCCATCCAGTCCTCTACCAGGCACAGGTGGGGGTAGTGAGTCACCAGCAACCTGACACCCAGGCAGTCAGTCATGTGCTATGACAAATGTCACACATCACCTTACATACACACATTTTTATATAAAACATATTTCATGTCTTCACACACCTGTATGCAGGATCTGACATATGCATGGGTGCAGGAACACTCAAAGACACGCAATGAGGTAAACACGACTGAAAAATGACCTGGATTCCAGCACAAACAATCCAGGTCAGACTACGACAAGCAGTTCAAATCCACATACAGCAAGACTCAAACACTTCATCCACTTAGCAGAATTCATCCAGAAGTGAATTTCCAACACTGATCACAGTTTCACTTTTCTCACGCTAGATGTCCAAAGAACTTTCCTACAAAGTGAGAATATAAGCCTTTCTGGTTCACACTATCTTCTGTGACTCCGTATCAATTCCTTTTCACAAACCCATGATAGAAAGGAAACAAGACAGAAACCAGAAGGGTGTCAAACAGGACATCAGACGGAGAACCAGGGTGGATCTAGACAGAAACCAGAAGGGTGTCAAACAGGACATCAGACAGAGAACCAGGGTGAATCTAGATAGAAACCAGAAGGGTGTCAAACAGGACATCAGACAGAGAACCAGGGTGGATCTAGACAGAAACCAGAAGGGTGTCAAACAGGACATCAGACAGAGAACCAGGGTGGATCTAGACAGAAACCAGAAGGGTGTCAAACAGGACATCAGATCAGACGGAGAACCAGGGTGGATCTAGACAGAAACCAGAAGGGTGTCAAACAGGACATCAGACGGAGAACCAGGGTGGATCTAGACAGAAACCAGAAGGGTGTCAAACAGGACATCAGACAGAGAACCAGGGTGGATCTAGACAGAAACCAGAAGGGTGTCAAACAGGACATCAGACAGAGAACCAGGGTGGATCTAGACAGAAACCAGAAGGGTGTCAAACAGGACATCAGACAGAGAACCAGGGTGGATCTAGACAGAAACCAGAAGGGTGTCAAACAGGACATCAGACGAAACAGGACATCAGACGAGACCAGAAGGGTGGATCTAGACAGAAACCAGAAGGGTGTCAAACAGGACATCAGACGGAGAACCAGGGTGGATCTAGATAGAAACCAGAAGGGTGTCAAACAGGACATCAGACGGAGAACCAGGGTGGATCTAGATAGAAACCAGAAGGGTGTCAAACAGGACATCAGACGGAGAACCAGGGTGGATCTAGATAGAAACCAGAAGGGTGTCAAACAGGACATCAGACGGAGAACCAGGGTGGATCTAGATAGAAACCAGAAGGGTGTCAAACAGGACATAGAACCTGGGAAGGTACCTGAGGAGAGCAGGGAAGATGGTAGCGCATTGTTGTTGTTGTCGCTGAGCCTCCTGCACCAGGTAGTTGATGGGGATCTGGGTCAGCACCGCATCACTGTACGTCACATGGGTCCGCAGTGACAGCACTGTAGCAAAAGCTGTAATACTGTATGTTACATTCAGCTGACTCTGTCAACGATTCAGATGTGTTTTTAAATCATTCATTCAAATTTATCTAAAATACAGTCATAGTACATTCATTCAAAACTGATATTCATGTTTAATAAGAATTCATTCAAAATGAAATATTAACAAAAGAGGCAAGGCCTTCAAGACTCACTTGTGATACACTTTAAAAAAAAAAAATCCAAGCTTTTTATGTATTGAGTATAATGCATTTACTGTTATATTTATATTTTTTATATTCTCTAAACTTGGCACTTTAATCTGATATTTGACCCAACAAAAGATCTGTCATTATTATCATTTTTTGTTCAAACAGGAACTTATTTTGCTAAGCATGGAAGTTTTGTTTATTGCAAACGTTTTGGTGCAGACAGTAAAACAATGGAAATTAGTCTGCTGGGGGACTTAGTTTGCTTTAAACTGATCTTTCTCATCTTAACATTACATTTTGAAATTATACTCAATATATAAAAAGCTTGGATTTTTAAAAAAAAGTGCATCACAAGTGAGTCTTGAAGGCCTTGCCTCTCTTGTTTCAAAATGTAATGTTTAAGATGAGAAAGATCAGTTTAAAGCAAATTAAGTCCCCTAGCATTAATTAGAGTAATTTTCCTTTTTTACTATCTGCACCAAAACGTTTGCAAAATAAATAAAACTTCCATGCTTAGCAAAAGAAATTCCTGTTTGAACAAAAAATGATAATAATGACTGCTCTTGTTGTTGGGTCAGAATATCAGATCAAAGTGCCAAGTTTAGAGGATACAAAAAATATGAATACAACAGTAAATGCAGTTTGCATATAATTAGGCTTCATTTTTTATTTTTCTGTGACCATCCCAGAGGTGCAATATTGTTTTAAACAAGATGACTGGAAAGAACTGAATTTTTCCTATTTTTATGCCTAATTTGGTGTCAACTGACAAAGTATTTGCAGAGAAAATGTCAATGTTAAAGTTTACCACGGACACACAGACACACACACAGACAACCGAACACCGGGTTAAAACATAGACTCACTTTGTTTACACAAGTGAGTCAAAAACTGGCTAATTTATCATGTTATTTCAATACAATGACCACCTGGACAATGGTGAGTTCATGACCTGGACAAAGAGGGACCTACCTGGAGAGTTCATGACCACCTGGACACTGTTGGACCTACCTGGTGAGTTCATGACCACCTGGACACTGTTGGACTTATCTGGTGAGTTCATGACCACCTGGGCAAAGGGGGACTTAACTGATGAGTTCATGACCACCTGGGCAAAGGGGGACTTAACTGATTTCATGACAACCTGGACACTGGGGGACCTACTTGGTGAGTTCATGACCACCTGGACACTGGGGGACCTACCTGGTGAGTTCATGACCACCTGGACAAAGGGGGACCTACCTGGTGAGTTCATGACCACCTGGACACTGGGGGACCTACCTGGTGAGTTCATGACCACCTGGACAAAGGGGGACTTAACTGGTGAGTTCATGACCACCTGGACACTGGGGGACCTACCTGGTGAGTTCATGACCACATGGACACTGGGGGACCTACCTGGTGAGTTCATGACCACCTGGACACCGGGGGACCTACCTGGTGAGTTCATGACCACATGGACAAAGGGGGACCTACCTGATGAGTTCATGACCACCTGGACACTGGAGGACCTACCTGGTGATTTGCTGACACTCTGCAAGGTGTCCAAGTACAGCAACACGTAGTACAACATCAACAGCTGCGGTGCCAGGTTGTTCTCCCCCTGTCCCTCCTGGCCTCCCACTATGCCCCCCTCCCCTGTCTGCAGACTGCTGGAGGCAGAGGTGTCAGGGGGAGTGGGAGACGTGGAGGTGGACAGAAAGTCGGAGTAGACTGCCAGGATTTCTGACTCTTCAAACGGCTGGTTGGTGTGCTCCACCTTAAGCCCCTTGGGCAGGATGGTGCTGACAAAGCACTCCATCAACTGGGGCAGCAAGGGGTGCAACGGCAGTGCACTCTTCTGTAGCTGACGTAGGATCCAATCCTGGGGGGATGTGTAAAAATAAAAAAAATCCATTGTGAACCAAAAACTGGCGCAAAAAAAACATTACAGCCAGTGGCATTAACATGTAGCTTTGACAGAAATTGAAATAATGAATTTCTAACAGCAGGCATGAGATTGGGAAATTGTGATTGAGTCTGAAAAGTGGGGGCCTGGGGGCCGCAGAAGGCCCTCAGTGGGGATCCATGGGCAACGCCTCTGGTGGGGGTCTGGGGGCAAAGCCCCCTGAAGCTGAAGGTTTTTCTCAATTTCAAACCATAAAATCTGCACTTGAGAGCCACCAATGCCTCTGAGGTATTCCAACCCACAGAAGACAAAAATCAGTCCAGTTCTTCCTAAACTTAAGTGTTTCTGCTTTCAAACCTGTGAAAGTCAATTTTTGAGACATGATTTTCAAAATCTTGTCTCATGTGTGTGTGTGTGTGTGCATGTGTGTGCATGTGTGTGTGTGTATGTGAGGCTGGGGAATTGTCCAGGAGAGATTCCTTTGAAAATTGGCCGGGGTCCAGGGGGGCAAAGCCCCATGGCTGAAAATGAAATTAGTGATTTTTAAGAGGTTTGGGGGGGGGCCTCTGTGTGTGTGTGTGTGTGTGTGTGTGTGTGTGTGTGTGGTGTGGTGTGGTGTGGGGTGGTGTGTGTGTGTGGTGTTTTCAAGGAAAATGTACTTAGCATATAAGTTTGCACGGCACCATTATAACTGACCATCTGGTCTCTTCAGCTGTAGTCCCTGTTCCACTGACAGGCATGTGTGTTGGTTGAGGAAAGAAAAGGGGAAGTTGACTGACTGGAGGGAGGAGGGAGTAGGTATGTGACTGGTTATATCACTTTCAGCTGTCAAGGATTCTCAGCTAGAGCTAGTGGTCAGTGTCTTGGCTCAGTGCCAATGTTGCCACAGTCATTAACAGTGATTTTTATCCCCCCCCCCCTCCACCTCCCCGCCCTTCCCTCACCATTGGTGGGAGACACAAGAGGGGAGGGGTACCTCAGCAAATCATGGAAGTGAAGTATGCAGGAGAAATGGAGGGGGTGGGGTGTTGGGGAGTGACATTTTTTCCCCCACTGAAATCAGCTGCTCTTCGCTGAAAATACTGAGAGTTCCCAAGCCTGGACTCTTGTGTGTGTGTGTGTGTGTGTGTGTGTGTGTGTGTGTGTTTGTGTGCGTGCACGCGTGCGTGTGTGTGTGTGTGTATGTTCAACTAAATTCTGTGTGTGAGGGAGAAAGAGAGAGAGAGAGCAAGCGAGCGGGAGTGCACGTGTGCGTGTATGTGTGGTTTCAATTCAACTGAGTGTAAACAAGAGAGAAAGAGAGAGAGGGAGGCAGACAGAGTGAAAGAGAGGGGTGAAGGTGGGAGGAAAGAATGCAAGTTGTATTTGTGCATGTGCATGCACTGCTCTCAAATTCAGTAGATTTATTTCTCTGTGTGTGTGTGTGTGTGTGTGTGTGTGTGTGTGTGCAAGAGAAAGGGAGAGGGACTGTGTGTGTGTGTGTGTGTGCGTGTGTGTGTGTGTGTGTGACACTGTGTGTGTGTGTGTGCGCGGCGTGCGCATGTGCGTATGATTAACTGAGCTCTGTGTGAGCGATCATGTGTGCACATATGCAAGTGTGAAGGAGAGAGAGAGAAAATAAAAAAACATAGTATGTGTATATGTGAGTGCATTCATGTGATTTTTTTCCAGAGCCGGTGTGTGTGTGTGTGCGTGCGTGTGCACATTCAATTCAGCTCTGTGTCTGTGGGTGTGCGTGTGTAACTTTGGTAATCTGGCTATAGATCTCAGATCTAAATAAACTGACTCTTGCCATGAACTGTCTGTAGTGTTGGCTGTGTCAGAAAAAGCACTGACATCAATTGCTACAAAGTTTGTTTCAATAGAAACAATTTTACTTTGTGCATAAAGTGGCTTTGCAGCTTTTGCTGAAGGAACAGAGGGTCAAGCAGATGTACCCAGCAGGGATGGAAATGAGAGTACCAAGCCTGCGCCCACGTTTGTGTGTGTGTGTCAGTGTGCGCGTTTGCATGTCTCACGGTGTGTGTGTGTGTGTGTGTGTATGTGTGTTTGTCACATGTGATCGCCCGCATGTGTGTACATGTGCCCACGTGCGTGCTTTTCAGCGATATCAATGCATGCCATGTAGGGATCGCCTTTTGTTATTGGTATTTTGACAACTTCAATTGACCATTAGGAAACTTTTTGACATTGATTTTGGTGCTCTGACAAGTCACTGGATCGCCTCTCAAGGGGTCAACAAACAACGCTTTCGAAAGAGCATTCCGTTTTCATTTTTGACAGTTCATCGGCAAATGATATAGAATGGCCCATTGGCTTTTCTTTTTTTCCCCCAGAAAACGGACGCGTCGCTTTTTATGTAAATTTGAAAACAGATTTCCGTGCTCAGACAGAAGAGTTGCACCCATACGATCTGACACCAGTCGCACTTGGCCTTGCCCGCTGCGTAGATTTTGTAATTGGCGTCGCCTACCCGTAAAGTTATTTTTTTGTTCTTCACTTCTGTTTTCACGGTCTCATCTTGCCAGAGCCTGTTCCACTTATTTTTCACTCACTTTATCGATCTCTGCTTTGTGATTTTTCAATGAAATCATGTATCTTTGCAAGTTGTGAAGCCCGCGAGCGAAAGTTATGAAATCGCAACCGAATACTGATAAGCTGAATGATGACAGAAGAGCAATAGAACGCTTATTCTCAATTGGTTCGCTTATCCAAACATGGGGCATTTTAGCAAACGCTGTGGATCTGTCTTGTTGATCGGTTGGACAACGTTCGTGCAAACTCTGTGGGTTGGAAAACCCCCACCCCACCCCCCGATTTTCTCAGCGGATTTATGCGAATCTCAAAAATGGCCTCTGGAGCCACTTTTCGGTCGGAAATCCGACTATAGTCGGAAAAATCTCATGCCTGAACTGGTTGCGAGTATTCTATACAAATATAATGGTATTTCCCATTCATAAGAGTACAAAAACATCACTTCCAATCAGTTGCAGATAATGTTGTGAGTGGAGACAATATTAATCAGACCAAAACAGGCCCTCAAAAGTAAACTGTTGTTTGTAATGTAGACGTGTGTATGGGGCCTCTCTAGCTGATGAGCTGTTGTTGTTTCTGCTGTTTTGTTGTTGTTGTTTCAGCATGGTGTAAACAATTATGCCCTCAATGTAGGTAATGGTCACAGAAAAAAACAAACTTGCTCTGCTGGATGGAGTTTTCAAGACTGCTTATTCCCTGGCGTCAGTTCCATAATGACTGAGTGAGACCTCAGTGTTCTTGTTGCATGTCTGCTGACCTCCATTAAAATTGGCAGAAAATATCATGCTTTGCAAGATGAGAACCATAAGGCATCCCTGCTGTGTGTTTGCTTGTCATGGGGAATGGGATGGAGGGTCTACCATCATCTGACAAGAAACCAATTGTGAAACTGACACACTAATGTGATGAACCTCTGAGGGCATCCAAATCTGAGTACCACCCCAACTTCCTCCCCAACCAGCTGACAATGATGAAAGGCTGGATCAGGCGCACAATGATGGTACAGGCATTGACATTTTGCTCCAGACACCCGTCTTGAAATTTCCTCTCAGCAAAGCCTATATCAGCAGTATCACTGGAAACTGTACTGGCTCTGTGGCAGTATGCCCTGTTCAAGATGCACTGTGAGGTGGTCCAACAGCATCCTGACATATTTTCTGTGAGGGAAGAAGTAATAGCTTGATAGTTAAGAGAACTGGTCTGTTTCCCTGCTTCTGTAGAGGCTGATGATGGAAAGGTCTTTGGAATCTTACGAGATCTGGAACTATAGACATTGAAACAACTCAATGGGCTTTCTGATGTGAATCACCTGGTGTACTGATATCCACCAGAATGGAATAGACATCTAGTGCCTCCAACTGGACAAGCCTGAGTTTGCTTTCTCCACTATGGCTTGACAAGTGCAGCAGAAGCCATGTGGATAATGTCTTGTCTAGGATTTAGTCAAGGAAGCAAGGTCCACAGTCTGCATTCAAGTCATACATGAACTGTTCAAGATGTGA
Organism: Babylonia areolata; assembly: GCF_041734735.1. Lineage (NCBI taxonomy): Eukaryota > Metazoa > Mollusca > Gastropoda > Neogastropoda > Buccinidae > Babylonia > Babylonia areolata. The sequence goes on from NC_134887.1 coordinate 22,142,223, forward strand.
CAATAAAAAATTTTTAAAAACCGTATGGAGCACTGACTGACAGGATTTTTTCTCTGCTCTTTACTGACCTTGTGAGGAGGTCTGTGTGCTTATCTTTCAGAAGACATGACAGACTGCACTCCTGAGTGTGAAAAACATTCAGAGGTACCCATGACAACAACTGAGTTGCCTCTAATAAAAATCTGCAGAAAAACCTTTGACAGGTAAAGACATATATAAAATGGGGAAATGGGGAACTGGATTTGGGCCATGTGCTTCCCATGGAAAGCAGCCAGAGTTTTAAAAAACATCCCCTTTGATTAGACATTCATACAACACTAATTATCAAAATACAATACAACATAGTGCAACATATCTCTGCAAGGAAACGGATGACAGGAACCTGTTTAAGATGTGCTATCACCTCATATTGATCGCCACATGGTGTTTAAAGACATTGTGACACACATACACAAAATATTATTTGTATTTCTTTTTATCACAACAGATTTCTCTGTGTGAAATTCAGGCTGCTCTCCCAAGGGAGAGTGTCTCGCTACACTACAGCGCCACCCATTTTTTTTGTATTTTTTCCTGTGTGCAGTTTTATTTGTTTCTCCTATCGAAGTGGATTTTTCTACATAATTTTGTCAGGAACAACCCTTTTGTTTCCGTGGGTTCTTTTACGTGCACTAAGTGCAAGTTGCACAGGGGACCTTGGTTTATCGTCTCATCCGAATGACTAACTTCCAGACCACCACTCAAGGTCTAGTGGAGGGGGAGAAAATATTGGCATCTGTACCGTGATTTGAACCAGCGGCAGCGAGCGCGCTCAGATTCTCTTGCTTCCTAGGTGGACGCGTTACCTCTAGGCCATCACTCCACTCCTATTAGATTAAGAAAATAAATAAATAAATAAGCAAGACAAAACAGGTAGAAGAATACGCCAAATGAAAAAAATCACTGAGGACAGAACCTTGATGGGCACTTTGTGGCGAGAGAACACACGGCTCTTCAACAGCTGCAGTATGGAGTGGATGGGCAGGTAGCCTGTGTGTGTGGCGCTCAGTCCCGGGGTCACCGACATCTGTACAGCGTGGGCTGCGATCACCTGCAGCACAGTGTAGTTTATATCATCAGGAGTGAACTTCTTTAAAGGATCCCCAAATCTTATCATTTGGATCTTATCAAGCTGTTAAGGATCAGTTTTCAAGTGCAATCTTTTAAATGTGTTTTGTTGACATGTTGACAATTATTTTCTACAAAACTTCCAGTTTTCTTTTTAGAAATGGGTTCAATTACAGGTTTTCAAAATAAATAACAAACCCTGTTTGGGAATAATGTGAATCTTCCAAATAATATGAGAATTTTTTTTAAAATGTCTTGCTCCACCAAGGAAATTTTACATCTGCAAGAGTGATGAAATCATGTGCATAACTGGGGAAAAATATATCTGTGTAAACTTATGTATGCATGATGTGTATAACTGGGGAAAAAATGTGACTGTGTGTGTGAGGAACAGCACCAATTTTCACTATAAATCAGCCTATAAGATACTGTTCAATGTTCTCAGTGCCGGCTACATCCAGACCTGCTTGAACACACTAAACATACACCCAACAAATAAGGACCAAACACAAGAGACTGACACACTAATGAGATGATACAAAAACATGGACTGACCTGTTCAGTGAAGATTTCATTCATGAATATATGTCGAACACGAGACAGACTGCTGGTCTTCACCATGCTCTGCAAATGATCAGGTCAGGTGTGAACCATCCCAGTCCCACCACACATCAGTTAGTTCTGACATCAGCAGCAACTGCCACTATAAACCAGATATATTAATTATGTCACATCAACCTACAGTTTGACCAAGCTAATGAAGAATTCATTCAACCAGACCTGTTTACCTCTAATTCACAGTCCCTGCATACTTTTATTCAGAATTTGTCATCTCCAAGAAACCAAAAAGTACTGGTAAAAAAATTAAATGAACAAAGTCAAAACTATAAAAAGTGCAGTACTCTGAAGCATCAGTTTTTCCTGATTTTTTATTTTTCAATTAATTTTTTTTTCACAAAATCAATCATGCATGCATGTTGCATGAGTGTGTTGTGTGCGTGTTAGGGTTGAGGGAAGGAGGTGAGAATGCTTCCCATAGACAAAAATGAATGACACTGAGTGATTCAAGTGAATCAGGTGGGTTATGCCCTTACCCGCAGTGTTGTTGTTTTAGGCTTCCTATGTATACATATATATTTTTTCATCATCCACAATTCTACGTTGATCTGTAAAATGTCTGTGAATGTTCTTTTAATCTGAAAACCACTAAACAATGTCAAGTAATTAAAAACAATACAACATTTGTAAACATGACTATAATGTAGTCTCTGTAACTTGTCCAGTGAGCAAAACTGGCATAAATATACAGCATATTTTGATAGCAACTTATCTTCCCATCAAATTGATCATTTGACTGTGTATGTGTTTCCTTACTGCCGGTGTTCTTTATTTCAACAACAAAGCAAGTGTATTTACCTTCATTCCCATGGTGTTGCACACCAGCTCAGAGATGGCTGACATCTGGTTGCTATGGAAATGCAGCGCCACAAGGAACAGTATCTCACTGAAGGAAGAACAACTCTCATCCCTGCTCACACACACACACACACACATACACACACACACACACAATTATAGTCCTGAATATCTTTTGTCAAGATGACATTCACAATGGACAAATTTCTTTTTTTCATATTTATAACACACAAAACAAAGTGTATTCAGTTTCAAATGTTCAGAAAATTACTTAAAAGCAACATCTTTGTAACTTACGTATCAACAATATTTTCCTTGGCCAGTAACTGTCGGATCCAGGCAATCATCAACTGCTCCTCTTCTGCTCCACTGAAAAAATATAAAGTCGCAATCATCATATATAATTAAAAAAAGAAGAAAAAAAAGAAAAAGAAAAAAAAAGACAAAAGCAACAAAGACAACAAAAAAAACGTGAAGAAAAGAGAGACAGACAGAAGTAAAAAGATTGAGCAGAAGAACAAGTTTAGGCAAAAACAACAACCAACAGAAATTCTACTTGTCCAGCAATTCTAACCAGCAATAAACGTTGTTGTCAGAGCTAAACCAAATGGAGTTTTCACATGTTTCAAGTTTTAAATGTCAGTAACTATCTAAACAAATTTAGCAATTCATACAAGCATTAAAAGTTGTAATTAGAGAGAAGCAAAGAGGTTGAATTTTGATGTTTTAACCCTTTCGCTGCCAGGAAAATAAGATTTAAGTGAAATCTATTTGCCAGGGTTTTTTCCCAAAAAACGGGTATAAATTTTCAAAAAATTCTGTGCTCTTTGTTATTGGAGAAAGACCCATAAAAGTATATATTTTCTGAAAGGGAAATGAATAAAGAATACAAAACACATGATGTTTTCCCATTTTATGCATTTTAAGTGACATGCTGTTGTTTTGAAATCAGTGTTTTGTTTTTTGTCACATTTTCAACTTGTTCATTACAAACATTAGTCTGGTAATTTGCACAAAAATATCATTTTCTGGATAAATGGATATCTGCACACACAAAATCATACTAGAACAACCACAATATAAAAAAAACTGAAAAAGAAATAGATGCATTGTGACTTCTGCAAGTGATAATATGGATGTGAGGCCACGCCCCCACAGTCTCCACCCCCCTCCTCTTCACCCCTCTCACGCCGTCACTTCATCAGACCGCGTTGGCTGAGTGCCAAGAAAATAGCTCATAGGGTGCCCTGCTAAAAATTCGGTGACCTGTCGTCTGCTAGAGTTGAACAGCCTGCATCACTCACTGATAGTTGTATCTTGGCCACTCTCTTGATTGCTCCCTTTATTTTCTATCAAATCGTCCTATAAATGTTCACCACTGTCTTCTCCTTCGAATTTATGCTCCAATTCTTTCTGAGCATCAGCTAAAGAAAATAATCTTGGTTGATTTAGTTCGCCACGATCGCATGTCTTGAGCACGGAGTCAGTCCGACATTTTGTTGAGCGAGCGAGGAGAGGAGCCAGGCAAAGACTGCGGCCAGTAACCCAACCAAAACGTTCAAATAAAGGACTGCCTTATGACGCAGATGGTGTTTCTAGCTATGAATAGAATCCAGAAAGATTCCCCAAGCTAAAGCTACCAGCATTTTTGTCAACGAACTGAATGCAAAGCAGGGAAAAGTCAGAATATTTCGATGACGAGTTATCTCGTCATTGTGGCAGCGAAGCATACATGCTTGCCATGATGAGTTATCTCGTCATGCAGGCAGCCTAGGGGTTAAACATTTCAGAAGCTGTCTGCACAAATTTGCACAATGTCAGACTAAAACAGCACCCCAAAGTTGATATTTTATTACCAAATGTGTCATATCTTTCATCTATCTCTATAACAGAGGCACTGTTCAAGAATAAATTGGGCACTGGACTTCTGATCCAGTCTTCACCAGTGTGGAGTGTGATGGCCTAGAGGTAACGCGTCCGCCTAGGAAGCGAGAGAATCTGAGCACACTGGTCAGAATCACGGTGCAGACGCCAATATTTTCTCCCCCTCCACTAGACCTTGAGTAGTGGTCTGGACGCTAGTCATTCATATGAGACAATACACTGAGGCCCCGTGTGCAGCATGCACTTAGCACACGTAAAAGAACCCACGGCAACAAAAGGGTTGTTCCTGGCAAAGTTCTGTAGAAAAATCCACTTCGATAGGAAAAACATAAAACTGTGCGCTGGAAAAAATACAAAAAATGGGTGGTGTAGTGTAGCGATGCGCTCTCTCTGTGGGGAGTGCAGCCCAAATTTCACACAGAAAAATCTGTTGTGATTAAAAAGAAATACAAATACAAATCAGGGTTTGTGGCCCCATTTCAGCATGTTGTGTCCTTGGAAAAAGCACTTCACTTTGGCTTTTCTAACTCAACCAAGGTGTGAATGGGTACCCAATTTTGGATGGGAAAGGTTAAATGGCATAAAGAGATGACTGGTCCCACAGAGGATATGAACTCACGGCCTCAATGGCAGTAAAAAGCTATGGAAACTTTATGATAAAAAACTAAGATAAAAAAAAAAACACCACAGAGATGAAAGACTGTAAGAAAGTGAGGGAGATAGAAAGGAGTGAGAGACTGACAAACAGACAGTGACAGCTCAGGTTTTCTGACAGGTAAGTATACAGTTTTAAAGCTTGCATGGAAGCCGAGGAGAGAAGGGCACAAGTGAGTGGACTCACCTCAGCAGGTTGGCACTGGAGATGATGACACACACAGCCAGGGTGACAAAACGTGTGCCTGCATGGGAGGGAGGGGGCTGGGAGGTCAGCATCTGGAGCAAGTACTTCATTTCTTCCTCTCCATATCTGAAATATAACCATCAATATATTTTTTTTATTCAAAAGAGTAAGAAAAAAAACATGGAAAGTATGTTTCTTTCCTCTTAAGGACAGACACGGTAGTGAAATTTTGACCCAAATCATGATTTTTTGTGATTTTCGTTTTTTCGCATAATTTGCTTCTTCAACATCTAATCTTGATAGTCCGTTTCACCTGGGTACTATATTCACTTAAATAAAGCTTCAAACAGCATCAACATGTGTGATTTCTTGTGAGTACAAGCACATCTCTTTCTTTTCCTGTTTCCTCAGTCTTGTGTTTTGTCCTCGTAATACCATTTTTCAAAATGCTAATGCTCAAGAACTTTAAAAGATAGCATGTCCAAACTTGGTACTTTCTTTCTTTATGTATTCATCTTTATTATAGTGCAGTGGTTTGTATAGTACTAGTAAAAAAATGAATATACACTCATTTGAAAAAAAAATTATGTCAAGGAATTTATACACATTTCAACAAAAAAATAATAATAAATGTATTTATTCAAATTCCAAAATACCACTGCACTATAATAAAGAACAAATACAAATAAATCAAATAAAACAAACAGAAATAACTATAAAGGTACCGAAGTTCTAAGCTTTTAATTTTTTTTTTTTTTTGTCGGCCATTTTGGATTCGTTTCCATGGAAACCATCACGACAAATTGCACAAAATGACCTTTTCAGACATGTTTAGTCCAATATCTTTGCATACCATGTCACAGAAAGCCATAAACTTCAAGTTTATTTCATACGTTTTTGTACTACCGTGTCTGGCCTTAAATTAACTGAAATATTGACTAAAATCAAGGACATGTAAATTTTTTCTTCACATCTCAGTGGCTTGTTAATTTCTTCCTCCCTGAAACCAAAGAATTTCTGAAAATAGTTCAACAACGCAGATAGGAAAAACAAATAAAACTGTGTGCCCCCCCCGCCCCCCCCCCCCCCCCCCCCCCCCACCACCACCAACCCCTCCTTTCCCCCAAAACTAAAAACCAGATTCGTGCATTTCAACCAACACCTCTTCCAGAGCCTTTAGATGAAAGGATTATGTATGGGTACTTTTGATGATCTGAAACAAATAGCCATATTCTAGTGGGTTTTTTTCCACCTTCAAAGGATTACATTTCTTCTTCATGAGAATGTAGAACATAAAAATACAATGTACCACATCAGTTTAACGTAGGCTTCAAGGTCCAGCTTATGTCAAGAATGGCAAAACTTCAAGCTGAGGCCACTGAGCAAAAATAAAAACAACTCTTCATCATAACATCGAGACAATGCAAATATTAGAATCACTACCATTGTAGGTTATCACACAAAAATATTAATGCAGTGATTCTGATAGCATACCAGTAACACTGTCTTTAACAAAGATCAGAACCAATACAACTAACATCACAACGTGGCAGTATGAAAAAGGACAACATCAATTACAATCAGTTCTAAAAACTGACTTGAGGGTGGCAATGCCCTTGAGGGCCGAGTAGAGGCGTATGATGGCAGAAGCAGGGATGAGGGAAGAATCTGGCAGTGCTTCCCCAGCCGGAGGTATCAGGTCCTTCAGCTGCTGCAGCAGGTACTGACGTAGTTCATGCAGCATGCACTCCCTCCCGGCCTCTCTTGGACGCTGCAACCACATATATATTAGCTGCCACATTTACAGCATACCATTGAAAAACATTTGCGACTGATAAGTCACACTTTTCTCTTTTTGTTTTAACTTTTGAATTTAAAACTTCACAAAGGTAGCCCCCCCCCCCCTCCCGAAAAAAGCAACAACAACAACAGTAACAAAAAATGCAGACACAACATATCAAGAACACAAGAAGTCACACTTGTCATCCTGTTCTGTCTCTGATGACATGTCACAAATGATACAGTTTGTACACAAGGATCCTTATGGAATATGCTAAGGAGGACTTCGTACACTGTATCAAGCAACACAAAATTTGTGCATGTACCGCACTGACATTCAAGATTCACATAGCAAAGTTTGATCTCGAGTAAAAAATCAGTCACAGATCTGAGTTTGCAACACATAGTACTGATCCCTGCTAATGCTGTCAGACCTATCAAGTTTCCAGACTGGATAGCACCTATCCAAGGGTGAAAAGAAGGGTTGATAGCTTTCCCAGACCTTTCAGCAGTATCACTGGAAAGTTGCTTTTTGCTTTAGACATACTGTTCACAAAACCAGACTCTCACCTTCTGAGCGGCTTTCACAAACTGTGCAAACCAGTTACGCACACTGGCATCACTGCCCAAAAGCAGAGAGGACACAAAGGCTACAACATCATCACTGCCTGTCTTGTGGCCCAAAGTGCCTGAAGAGGATGACACTTGTAGAGACAGAGACACCGCAAGACCTGGCATTGTACAGTGCTCCACCTGAAACATAAGACACTGTGCTGAATTCAAGATTAAATCACATTCATAACCACATCAACCACAAAGGCCTGCCCTGTAGTGAATCTTACAGAATAAGACCAAGAAAGATGCATATATAATCCATGTACTATTTACATAACAAATTAACACATGCTGCATGCAAAAGGCTATAGTAAATCATTCTTGACAGCCTAAAATGTCTTATCAAAAAAGGAAGAACAAGGAAGGTAAGGCCTTCAAGACTCACTTGTGATACACACTGAAAAGAAAACTTATAAAAATTGGTTTGCTGAAATGTGTTCTCTGTTCATTAATATACTTATTAAAGCTGCACATTAAAAAAAAGAAAGAAAAAAAAAGGCTTCAGAGCAGATTCGAACCACAGATATTCAGGTCGCGAATGAGTGGTTTTGTGCACTGTGCTAACACGGCATTCAACAATGACGTTCAAAAATTCTTATTTGAGCATGTTTGTTCAGCAGAATAAATTGAGAACAGTAATCGAAGTGAAAACGCCGTTAAAATCATGTTATTTTGGTATATCTCGGGCATTTAAGAATTTCTTTCAAGTCTGAGGTAAAGGAGGCGTTCCTATCGCTTGATACACACTGCAATATGTGTCCAATATTTATAGATCTGCAGAAATCCAAGTTCCACAAGCATCGAAACTACAACACCGTCCATTCAATTCCTCTTTTCTGTTCACTCTAGTTAACTCTTTCTGGACGATGGAATGCGTGAGCATTCCTACATAAAATGTATTCGGATTTGGACAATAGAATGGAATAGCATTTTCCAAAAATAAAAATTCATCACACGCTGTACACATGACTTTGTTATTAGCCAAGCAGAGTGTGCTATTTTGGGTCACTCCACAACTGAATGGCATGATTGGCCAGCCTGTAATGTGTGGCCAATCTCGCACACACGCTGACAAAGTCACTGACCGGTCGCCTGCTCGCGTGCCAGCCTCTTAGCAAAGTGGCGTCTGAAGTAGGGGGTTCTCAATATGTTGCGGAGCGAACAAGACAGCAACGGCAACATTTTAGTGTTGCCCAAGTACTTGGAATGCTACAAACTGAAGGGTTGGACATCTAAGAGGTGGATGATGACGAAGAAGAAAGTGAACTGAGTGCGGAAAATGAGCATTAGTATGGTGATTTGGGGTGAAAAATTGGCATTATTTTCTACATAATGGCATAATTGTACAGATAAGATGAGAAATTTGATTTTTTTTTATTTTATATATATATATGCAATAGCCCAACACGTAATAAACCAGTTCTGAAAGTTTCATTTTCTTACTCTGTATTTTGTATTTTTTGTAATTTTTTTTCAAAACCCTTACAAATGGGCCGTCTGTGGGGGAAAAGCAAGGGAGAAAACTTGCCATTCTGAGTCAGTTAAACAAGAATCCACATGCAGTAAACACATCAATGATTATTAAGAAATCTGTTTAAATCGGCCGTAAAAGAGACTTTGCCATCGCATCAGGCTTTGCAACATGTTGTCAAGATCTGCACAAACCAGTGCAGACAAGGCTTTTCTTTTATGTTCGTTCTAGTTAATTCAGTGCCCACTTTAGAATATATTCATATGCAGTAAACACGTCAATAATGCAGTTAGTGTCACTGAATGTGTTCTGTCCAAAATTTGTAATTCTTTGCTTTTAATTGTGAACAAGAAAAACAATGTCATGTCGTCTGCTTACAAGACATTTGGGCAGCTGCTAAAGGGGTAACAGCATTTTTGGAATCCAGAACCAACATCAACGAAATAAACCGTTGATGATTCGGAAATACTGTTAAATTTGGGAGACGTACAACCTATTATTGGCATGACTGTGAAGAATTTTTTTCCTATTATGTTTAAGCCAAATTTGGTATTGGCAGACAAAGTATTTCCAGAGAAAATAGCAATGTTAAAGTTTACCACGGACACACAGACACAGACACACATACACACACACAGACAACCTAACACCGGGTTATAACATATTCTCACTTTGTTTATACAAGTGAGTCAAAAATCAGCTAGATCTCTAAAACATTTTATGTCAATTACTCAGTCATACACCCTTAATGAGTTCGTTCATTTTAAAAAGTTTTTAACCATTAGACAGAAAAAAATATCACCCTAGAGCATGCACAAGAAATGTGACAAAGGTATTACAGATCTCACAGCAGGACAGCAAAGTCTCTGTCCGCAAGTGTTAATAGCATGTGAACATGTTTTCGGAATCCACAAAAACAATCAGTTCTCTTGCAGATGCAATTGTATGTCTCTGACAGAACAAAGACTTCTCATATTCCATTGTTTCTTTCCTTCTTTTGGCAACTCATCTACATTGTTTACTTTTACTTACCAAACATTTTTTGTCTACAAAACAAGAAGGCTGAAATCCCTGAGTCCATCAATGTCTCAGTCCATGTCTCATCACCTGACTAGTTCTAATTCTTATTGCCTAATGCTCTAAAGTCTAAGTTTACTGCCATTACACACCTCTTATTGTATGTCTCTGTGCCAATCACAGGAAACATCTACAGTGTGAAGGTCACAGCAAGTATGATATCCTCAAACCACTGACCTGGTTGGAAATGCAACCATTTGAAAAATGTCATGTGTAAGTTAACATACATACAATTCCCCATCCCCAGCATTTTCCATGACACATACAGTATACATTCCATGGACTCATTTACATTCCCCCTGTCCCAATTCCTTATCTGGAAAAAAAAAAAAAAGAAGAAGAAAAATCACTTACACATAAGGCGCGTATACTGAGAGCATCTTTGGGGTTCATGGCAGCCAACATCTTTAACATGTGCAGGCGTCGATTTCCTCCCAGCGAGTCCTCCTCCACCTTCTCCCCCCGTGTCACAAGACTTGTGCACACTGCATGCATCAATCATCAATTCTTGTAATGTTCTGTTTTGTTTTTGTAAATTTATCTAAAAGATTACTATCAAACTGACAGTGTAATCATCTCTTTTCAAACAATCCAAAAGAAACACTAGGGCAAAAATCATACACACATGTACCAGCTCCTTTTCACTGTAGATCCAAGCAAAAATGTATGCTTTAGTATGTCTTTATTTGTCTAACAATTTTTCCATTACCGAACAATTGAGATGACTGCATTTGATATGCAGACAGTCAAACCTTCCTAGCATCCTTTATTATCCAAAAATATAATGATTAAAGACGACTGAATTAAAATTTTCTGTTTTTTAAAATATCCTGGTTGAAAATAAAATACTTAATGTCTTGTACCAAGGGCAATGCTTTTAGTTCCAAAATAAGACTTTCCCAATACAGTACAGTTACCTTCCATGAAGGATTCTGGAAAGTTGGCCACTAATTGACACAGAAGATAAGGTCCATGAGGAAGACACAGCAATGCCTCTGCCACCTCTCCAAGTTGCAACAATCCTGGCAGTTCTGTAAAATCACATAAAATAATTGCTCATTATTATCAGTAACACATATAATAACCCCTTATGTTGCAATATCGTTGTTGTTGTGGTGGTGCTGACTACTAATACATAATAATCAATAGTCACTATTTGTCACTGAAGTATCATAAACTGATAAAGATAATAAGAAAAAGAAAACACACACACACACACACATACATACACACACACACACACACACACACACATATATATATATATATATATATATATATATATGCAATAAACTACTTGATTAATAGAACTTCATTGCAAGTTTCAAAAACATGAGCATCATACCATACTTTCCAGTCTATAAGGCATTTTTGACTCACTTGTGTAAACAAAGTAAGTCTATGTTTTAACCCGGCGTTTGGTTGTGTGTGTGTGTGTGTGTGTGTATCTGTGGTAAACTTTAACATTTTCTCTGCAAATACTTTGTCAGTTGACACCAAATTTGGAAAAAAAATAGGAAAAATTCAGTTCTTTCCAGTCATCTTGTTTAAAACAATATTGCACCTCTGGGATGGGCACCAAAAAAAAACAAAAAAAAACAAAAAAAAACTTAAAAAGAAGCCAAATTATATGCAAGCTCAATTTACTGTTATATATATATTCTTTTTTTTTTATTCTCTAAACTTGGCACTTTGATCTGATATTCTGACACAACAACAAGGGCAGTCATTTTTATCTTTTTTTTTTTTTTTTTGTTCAAACAGGAACTTCTTTTGCTAAGTATGGAAGTTATATTCATTTTGCATGTCTTTGGTGCAGATAGTAAAAAAGGAAAATTAATCTGTAATTAATGCTAGGGGGGTTAATTTGCTTTAAACTGATCTTTTTCATCTTAAACATTACATTTTGAAATTACACTCAATACATAAAAAGCTTGTGTGTTTTACTCTCAGTGTACAGGGTTTTCACTATGTTCATTCACCCAAGTGGTCTTTTTCAGAAAATACTAAAATCAATATGACCAGTGGACTTTATAGATCTATTGGCTGAGCCCTGTAGGTCATGGGCAAAAATCAATTGCTAGTTTAACAAAATACTTAATTTTCTTATCAACTTTAAAACTAGAAAACTAGAAATTAGTAGAATGAACATAAAAGAGAAACTGAATCCACCATGTCAACAGCGTGTAACTAAACTTGTACATCTATCTAGATCCAGTGAAAAGATCCAGGCAAAATGTTGCAGTGTGATTGCTGCCAGCCACATCTCCTTTCTCCTTTACTGCGGACTTAAAAAGAATTTTTAATTGGCCTTAAAGATTTTTTTAATGCCCAAGATACACCAGAATAATAGTGTTCTTAAACAGTGTTCTCACTGCGAATACCACAATCGATTTATCGCCCTTTAAAAAAAAAGCATGTTTAAATGTTATATTTTTGAACGTCAGCTAAGGAGCCACGATAGTGTAATGGGTAAGACAGTTTCTTCTCACCCAAACACACGGGGCTTGAATCTGCCGTTAGGACTTTTTTTCTTTTTCTTTTAACCCGAAGCTTTATAATAACAAATACAGAACACATTTTAACGATTAGATTTTTTAAAAGTGTATCACAAGTGAGTCTTGAAGGTCTTGCCTCTCTTGTTGTATATTAGGCATACCCCTTGTATTTTAAAATAAATCCACACCATTCCTAGAAGTAGAATAGGATGCACTTGTGCATCAAGCACTGTTGAATTATGATCATCCTGGTGAAGCTTGAAGACACAAATTTATACAAATGATGTATCCACCAACAAGGCACACTCCAGTGTAAGGCACAGGGTCAAGGTCCAGGAAAAAACTTGACTAAATATAAATAATGCTCACGAGAGCATTCAAACAGGAAACACCATTGAAAGGTTCCTGCATATTTCTGTCAATCTGATATTCAGTTCATGCATATTTTTGTCAAATTGATATTGCTTGCACCAGTTTTCTGTTGTGCTGTTGTATGTTTTACACAAAGTGTACAACATGTTCGCAATTCAACTTAAATTTCTGTGATTCAGACTGACTTATGCCAAGTTATGGTGCTGGGTTGCTTACAGTCAGACTTGTGTGCATCTTCATAACATATTGGTATGATAATCATAATAATGTTGTGATTAAATTTATGCTTTGTAAAAATAAAACAAAAATAAAAGAAGAGAGGCAAGGCCTTCAAGACTCACTTGTGATACACATAAAAAAATTTTTTTTTAATCTAATTGTTAAAATGTGTTCTGTATTTGTTATTATAAAGCTTGGGGTTAAAAAAAAAAAAAAAAAAGAAGAAGAAAAAAAAAGTACTGAAGGCAGATTGGCTATCACTGCAACATTTAGCCGTTTTCTCTGGATCTATATAGATGTACAAGTTTAATTACACCCGCTGGGAATGTACCACACGGTGGATTCAATTTCTCTATTAGTTTTCTAGTTTTAAAGCTGAATGAAAATTGAGTATTTTGTTAAACTAATAACATGTAGAGCCAAGTACAAGTACTTCTAAATGTCGTATGAAGTGAAAAGGACTTAATTTTGAGAAAAGTCAAGACTGAAAATTTTTACATTTCATCAAGGGTATGAACTCGCATGATTTATTATTTTTAACTATGAATTCCAACGGATTTTGTTGACATTTTTATGGCAGTTTGGGGCATAATCCAGTAAGTGATGAGACGTCCACAAATCTTTCTCGGAATAAATATTTAACGGTCTCTTTCTCCAACTTTCCATCACATGTTATCGTGTATAGTCGTTTGAATATAGGATTGAACGGGCAGGTCAACAACTTGAAACAAAATGGCGTCCTTCTCGTTCGCGAAGAATATGAGCGCGCGCTTTGAATATGTATAAATATGTGTACGCAATTGATTTTTGCCCATGACCTTCAGGGCTCAGCCAATAGATTAAAAAATCCACTCGTAGTATTGATTTTAGTATTTTCTGAAAAAGACCACTAGGGCGAATGAACATAATGAAAGCCCTGTACACTGAGAGTAAAACACACAAGCTTTTTATGTACTGAGTATAATTTCAAAATGTAATGTTTAAGATGAGAAAGATCAGTTTAAAGTAAATTAACCCCCCTAGCATTAATTACAGATTAATTTCCCTTTTTTTACTATCTGTACCAAAGTCAAGCACCAGAAATATAACTTCCATGCTTAGCAAAAGAAGTTCCTGCTTGAACAAAAAATGATAAAAATGACTGCTCTTGATGCTGTGTCAAAATATCAGATCGAAGTGCCAAGTTAAAAAAAAAAAAAAAAAAAAAAAAATTATATATATATATATATATATATATAAAACAGCAAATTCAGTTTGCATATAATCTGGCTTCTTTTTTATTTTTTTGTGCCCATCCCAGAGGTGCAATATTGTTTTAAACAAGATGACTGGAAAGAACTGAATTTTTCCTATTTTTATGCCAAATTTGGTGTCAACTGACAAAGTATTTGCAGAGAAAATGGCAAGTTAAAGTTTACCACAGACACACACACACACACACACACAGGCAACCGAACACCAGGTTAAAACACAGACTCACTTTGTTTACACAAATGAGTCAACAAAGTTTACACACAAAACAATTCTTATTTTCAGACAAGTCATCGGTCATCCCAATCACATGGTGTGATATGCTATTTTGCAAAAAGTTTGGACTTGAACAATATCTATTTGCAAATAAAGGTAATGTAGAATTTTTGCAAAATGTTTGGACTTTACAGTAACAACTTAAACAATATTTAGTTGCAGAGAAAGGTCTTTCAGTACATACCAGCATGGGCAATGCAGAGAATATCACTGACTTCTTCCAGGTAAACTGCACTGTCAAATAACTCTGAAGACTTGCAGTAGTTCCCTGCTCTCCCATCCTTCAGCTGGTAACAGATCAAGCAGACCATGCATCTTTTCATTCCAATAATGTTACATCTTACACAGGTCTGCAGAGTTTCAAAATAAACACAGTGTATTTTCTTTCACCAGTGGTCCTGTTGTGGATCCAGTCGTCAGGGCAATCTATTCCATGCACCAACAGCTGCTGGGTTTTCAGTCTACTCTTTGTAAAGTTGACTAGTTGCCAATCAATATAATTTCTAGTTAACTAACTTATGATGAAATATCTATAAAGTTTTTGTGTCTTTTTCTTCTTTCCTTTAAGGGACATAATCCTGACTTTTTGTAAAGATTTTCGTGGCTTGTTCCACAAACCGCTCCAATGATAATTCTTATACTTTAGCTTCTAAGTGACGCTCTTCGAAACAAGTCTTATTTGAAGTTCAAGTCATGTACAACCATTTCTCTCTAAAATCTAATGGCCAAAGTATACGTTAGATAGATTTTACAACTTATACAATTATGTAATTTATAAGTTTATACTGCACTATGATTTAAGCCTTTCAGTTCACTTCCAACAACAGATATGTGGGGTAAAGAATATTATTAACAGTTCAACCGGCCATTTGAATACACTTACTTCCTTGCAAATGGTGACTGCCTCAGTGCATGTTCAAAGCAATTCCCCAGCAAGTTTTGGCTCCATTATGATGTATTTTATAAAGCAAATAGTTGTTGAGTGTGTCAACATGGCTGCCAAGATGTATAGTACACAAGAGGTGGCTAGAATTTGACTTTCCACTCAACGTCGACAAAAGCAGCTACGAAAACATGATAGAAAGCAAACGTTATGTTGTTGTTGATCAACTGAAGTGATCCTGGTTATCTTGTTAATGATTACATGCTACAAGGTACTTCAACAGGAAGGTGGCGGGGTTGTGTTAGAAGATGGTATAGAAAAAACCCAATATTTTAGCTTGAAACCTTCATTTTGGTTTTCATTTATTATGAAACCCTCCAGATAAAAGCTTTAAGCTGAAATATTGTTTACAGTACGTTTTTGAGCTGTAAAGTGTAATACTGTGTGATAGTGTTTGTGGGAGTTTGGGTGGGAGGGTGTGTGTGTGGGTGTTCACAGAATGTATGTACATGGATCTAGTATAATGTTTAAAACAACAACATCATTGGAACTGGTTCTTGTGTCTAATATTTTGGCACCGTTTCTGCCCATAAAATGAACAAACTTGATTTTTTCTCCTTTTTTCTTTCAAACACATTTTTTTCTGAAAAATCTGAGCTATGTTCCCCTAATACTGTGATGGGGAGTTATTTCAAGTTCAACCTGTCAACAATGAACTCAGGATAATTACTTTCTTCATTCATTTTCCTTCAAGAAAACATATAGAAGTCTATCTATAGACTTTTACATACTTTTAAGCATTGTTTTAATAGATTTTTAAAAAAAATAAATAAAAAAAATTTTGTGGTTGGTGATTATTTTACAAAAATCATAAGTAGTCAAAGGTTTGTTTTATTTTGCAAAACATAAAAAACGTGCAAAAAAGAAAGAAAAAGAAATAGAACAAGATAAGCAAGGCCTTCAAGGCTCACTTGTGGTACACTTTTAAAAAAAATCTAATCGTTAAAATGTGTTCTGTATTTGTTATTATAAAGCTTTGGGTTAAAAAAAAAAAAAAAAAAAAGAAAATAAGAAAAAAGAAAAGAAACAAAAGTACTGAAGGCAGATTTGAACCCCGCATGTTCAGGTGAGAAGAAACTGTCTTACCAATACACTATCGTGGCTCCTTAACTGACGTTAAAAAAATTAACATTTAAACATGTTTTTTTAAGGGCGATATATCGATTGCGGTATTTGCAGTGAGAATGCTGTTTAAATCATATTATTCTTGGGCATTCAAAAAATCTTTTAGGGCAATTAAAAATTCTTTTTAAGTCCGCTGTAAAGGATATGTAGCTATCACAGCAATCACACTGCAACATTTAGCTGTTTTCTCTGGATCTAGATATATGTACAAGTTTAGTTACACCTGCCCGGAATGTATGACACGGTCGATTCAATTTCTCTTTTATGTTCATTCTAGTTTTCTAGTTTTAAAGTTGATATGAAAATTTAGTATTTTGTTAAACTAATAACATGTAGAGCCAAGTACAAGTACTTCTAAATGTCATATGAAGTGAAAAGGACTTCCAACAGATTTTGTTGATATTTTTATGGCATTTTGGGGCATAATCCAGTAAGTGATGAAGCGTTCACAAATCTTTCTCTGAATAAATATTTAACTGTCTCTTTCTCCAACTTTCCATCACATGTTATCGTGTATTGTTGATTGAATATAGGATTGAACGGGCAGGTCAACAATTGGAAACAAAATGGCATCCTTCTCATTCGCGAGGAATATGAGCACACGCTGTATAAATATGTATAAATATGTGTACGCAACTGATTTTTGCCCATGACCTTCAGGGCTCAGCCAATAGATCTATATAGTCTACTCGTAGTATTGATTTTAGTATTTTCTGAAAAAGACCACTTGGGCGAATGAACATAGTGAAAGCCCTGTACACTGAGACTAAAACACACAAGCCTTTTTACGTATTGAGTATAATTTCAAAATATAATGTTTAAGATGAGAAAGATCAGTTTAAAGCAAATTAACCCCCCTAGCATTAATTTAATTAAAGACTAATTTACCTTTTTTACTATCTTCACCAAAGACATGCACCAGAAATAGGAGGAGTTTGTATTATACTCCATGTTTGGTGTTTACATATACTTACCATGTCAAACTGATGCAAACTAGGCCTATGGTTTGCTCTGTTTGGCCAAATTTCGCGCGGCTAACAGTGAAAAGACGCCCCTCTTAGTCTGGCCCGCTCTTAGCCAATCAAACGCCTCTAACAGCTATAAGCGCTGAATCATTCCGTGGCCATGAACAAAAATGCCCCATGAGAACCACGGCGGAGACGCGGGGACGGACGGGCGGGCATTCAAGTTTGACATGGTAAGTATATGTAAACACCAAACATGGAGTATAATACAAACTCCTCCTTTTGGTGTCATATACTGTACCATGTCAAACTGATGCAGAATTTAAAGCAAATGGAGGAGGGCAACGCCTACTGGTTCGTATGGGGAGCCCTTGAAACTGAGACGGCAGTGTTAGCTGCGACAAAGGAAATCCCCTTGGAACCGTCAGCCCTGGTCATACGGAAATCCCGGAGGTAGAAGTTGATGAAGGGATTCTCAGACCGCCAGAAGGCTGCCTCCAAGACATGCTGCAGTGGTACCAAGTGCTGGAAAGCAGCCGAGGTAGCTATGGCCTGCACTTCGTGTGTTCTGGGATTAAGACAACTGATATCCTTGTGTGCATGAGAGTAGGCTCTACGAATGACTTGGGAAACCCAGCGGGAAATGGTGCCTGCAGCGATATCTTTCTTGTAATTCTCATTGAGGGAGATGAGAAGGCGCCTCTGAGAAGAACGCCTATGGCGAGACCTATCCCAATAGTATTTGAGGCACCGAACGGGGCAGAGATGCCTATCTTCATCGTCTTGGGCAAGAATATCAGACAAAGGTCTGACCCTCAGAGAGGGGGAAGGGACCTCGGGG
This sequence comes from Babylonia areolata, assembly GCF_041734735.1. NCBI lineage: Eukaryota > Metazoa > Mollusca > Gastropoda > Neogastropoda > Buccinidae > Babylonia > Babylonia areolata. Next base: position 22,160,903 of record NC_134887.1, read on the forward strand.
TCTTGGTTCTTAGCCAGAAACTCTGGAAGGAAACGAAGAGTGATGGAACCATCTCTGTGGAATGCTAGATCTTGTGGCATACCACTAAGACCATGAATCTCACTTCTACAACGGCCCGTGGCCAGCAACAGAAGGAAAGTGGTCTTGAGAGTGAGCAGGTCAAAAGGAATAGTCCCCAATGGCTCAAAGGGCTGTTTTCGAATGAAATCCAGCACCAGGAACAAGTCCCAGAGGGGCACTCTTCTGGGATTCCTAGCTTCCTTCAGAGAGGCACCCCTAGCCACTTCTCTGAGCAGGAAATCAGCTTCAAAAGCGGGACCACCTAGCTGTTTGATAGTGGTACAAATGGCAGACCTGTACCCTCTCACAGAACTAGCAGACAGGTTGAGAACCGAGGAGCAGTGAGCCAGAAAGTTGGCCAGCTGCATGCTCGTAGGGTTAGTAGGGGGAATGTTCTGAGCTGTACACCAACTCAGCCATTTCTTCCAGCGAAAGTCATACAAGGTCTCTGTTTCCTCCCTCCGGGCTTTGGAGACTATGGAGAGGAGGTCGGAGGAGGCACCCCCCTTGGTCAGCGCGGCCGACACAGAGGCTGACCGAGGGGTGGAAGACTTCAATGGTGATGCTGACAGTTCCGCCCGCACAGCAGCCACGCGTGCAGGTGGAGCATTTGAGGATTGGAGTGAGGAATGCCCGAACGAGGCTGCCTCAGCAGATGAGGTTTGGTTTCCAGTTCCAGTGGTGGAACATGTGTCAGGGACTGAAGGACCGGAAACCAGGGCTGGGCTGGCCATTTCGGCGCAATGAGGATCAGCTGCGGGCGTTCCAACCTGGCTTTCGGTATCACCTTGGACAGGATTGGAAAGGGAGGAAACGTGTAGGCAATCAGACTGCTCCAGTCTAGAGAGAGAGCATCCACTGCCCATGCTTCTGGGTCGGCGACCGGAGAGACGTAAGTGGGGAGTCTCTTGCTGAACCTTGTCGCAAACAGGTCCACCATCGGCCGGAACCACTGTTCCCACACTTCTTGCAGGGCGTCCTTGTCCAGGGTCCACTCTGTGTGTATGACACTCTTGGACCTGCTGAGAGCATCTGCCAAAATGTTGTCTTTCCCTGCTATGTGTCTCGCTGAAAGTGTAATGCCCTTGCTGTGGCACCAACGGAGGAGAGCCTCGGTCCGCAGAGAGAGGTCTGCCGAGTGCGCTCCCCCCCCTTTGTTCACGTAACATGCGACTGTTGTATTGTCCGTGAACAAGCGAATGGTCTTGCCGTTGGCCTCCGCCATGAAGTGCTGGAGAGCCCTGCGAACTGCCTCCAGTTCCAGAACATTGATGTGGCATAGGCGCTCCTCCGGGGACCAAGTCCCTGCTGCATGGAGTGAGTCCATGTGGGCTCCCCAGCCCAGGGAGGAGGCGTCTGTGAATAGTGCCACCTGAAGAGTAGGTGGGGCTATGGGCACCCCCTGTGTCAGAAGAGGGGTGGTTAACCACTCTGATGTCACCTCGAGGAACCACTCGCCCAGACATATCCGGGTATCCCATGGCTGAGTGCTCTGGGACCACCGTAGCCTGAGTGCCCTCTGAAGAGGGCGCTTGAGAACCCTGCCCAGAGGGATGAGAGGTGCCATGGACTCCATCATGCCCAGGAGGGAAGAAAGTGTCCGCGCTGTTGCTTGGGAGGAATGGCGCAAGTGGTTGAGGAGGCCTGCCAGACGGTCCCACCGATCTGGCGTCGGAGAGACTATCATAGACCGCGTGTCGAATCTCATCCCTAAGAAGTCGAAGGACTGGCTCGGGGACAGATCGCATTTCTCCTGGTTCGTGATGAAGCCCAGATGGGAGCACAGGTCTAGAAGTCTGGCTGTATGACTCTGGCACAGAGCCTGTGGCTGGGCCAGAATAAGCCAGTCGTCCAGGTACACACAGAGCCGAATGGACTCCGACCGGACGATTGACACCAATTCCCGCACCACCTTGGTAAACAGGAAAGGGGCAAGGGACAGACCAAATGGGAGGACAGAGAACTGGAACACTCTGTCCCTCCACACAAACCTCAGGTACCGGTGGGATGCCGGGTGGATGAGGATATGGAAATAAGCATCTTTCAGATCGATGGACGTCGCCCAATCGTCCCGTTGCATGGTCTCCCGAATCTGTGCCTGTGTGTCCATCTTGAATTTCATCTTGGGGAGGAATCTGTTGAGGGGGGGCAAGTCCAGGACTGGTCTCCACCCTCCGGAGACTTTTGGAATCACGAACAACCGGCCGTAAAAACCGGGGCCCGGGTCCGAGAGTTGAGATATCGCCCCTATGAGGAGTAGGCGCGATATCTCTTTCTCTAAGACGCTCTCCTGCTCCATCGAGCTGGGCACATAAGGAGGAGGAGTGGATCTTAGAGGGGGGCGGTCCCCCACCCAAGGGAGCATGTACCCCAACTCTAGCACCAAAACAATCCAGTTGTTGAGTCCCAGAGCACGCCACTGATGAGCGTGCCGGGACAAGTTTCCTACTTGGAGGGGCTGAACGACTGGCGGTGCTGAATCGGGGCCCAGTCATTGGGGGTGCTGCCTTCTGGCCTTGGGCATGGCCGGACGGCTTGGACGGCCATGAGGTGGTTTGTTCCTCTGCCGCTGGTTCTGAGCACGCCGCTTTGACTTAGGAGGGGAGGTATATGGAGGAGCCCTGGTGGCGGGTCTCTTCAATGGCATAGAACCCTGGTGCCCCTGGGAGGAGTGGGCTAAATATGAGGCCACCTCCCTGTTTGTCTCTGCCCTGTGGCTGACAAAATGCGGCGCATACTGGCCGAAGAGGGAGTGCTGCTGTGCTGGGATGGACCGCAGGGCAGCCCTCTCCTCTATTGGAATGTTAGAGAGGCGGAGAACAGCATCCCGCCGCGCTAGCACAGTACTGAAGTGAAGGCTGGTAGCTGCGTCTGCAGCTGCCGTGAGACCAGACGCTACTCGATTGCCAAAAGTGTTTAACCTCGGGTCTGAGAAGAGGCCAGGCAGGCCAGAGGAAGGAGACTCCGTGTCCTGCTGAACTGGACGTCGTTCCCACAGCTCATTGGCTCTGTGGAGGAACGCGTCAAAGAAGGTATAAGCCGTGGAAACCTCGAGGAGGCAGCGGCGGGCCAGTTTGTCCCACTCTGCAAATGTCTTAAAGGGAAGAGTAGCTGAGGTGGGGAAGGTGGTGCGCTGTGAGACCAACATCCTGTCCTGCGCGGAGGGCTCTGCTTCCCTGTAGGCAGGGTGGTCCTGTGTTTTCCAGGACCACACTCCTCCCTTGGAGGGATCTTTAAGGAACTTGCCTGGGGCAAAAGCGGCCGGGGCAGAGAGGGACTCCCTGCCTGGAGGAGGGATGGAAGCAGCACCCCTGACGGTGCGGGCTGGCTTATTAAGCCACTCCTGAGCCATTTCTGGCACTCTGAGTCACCTTGTGGTTCTGGAGTTAGAGTCACCTGACCGTAGTAGGGTTAAGGGTGACAAAGTTGCCTGAGGGACTGATTCAGCATGCGTGACCCTATTGGGGAGGGTCAGTTCGAGCTCGGCAAAGTCCGAGTTTGGTTCAGGCTGGTCCCTAGGGAGGCGTGGGCTCCATCTGTCGCACTGGGATGGGGGCGAAGAGTGCTCATCCGCTTGTTCGTCCTCATCCGAAGACAGGGGCTGTCCCTCTTGTTCACAGTCCATCCCCTGCTGGGTGCCATCCCAAGTGGATGTACCCACGGGGGCGTCCTGTGGGCTGTGGTCAGCCCAGCGGGATGAGCTGGGGCGATCCCGAGCAGGGACCCTGGTCTCCTCTGTTATGTCCTTGACACCTGAAGAGGGTGGGGAGTGTGTGGACCGTAGGTCCAACCATGCTTGGGATGGTGGGTGCCACACCTTCTCACAGAGAGCGTCCCTGGACGCCAGAGGGACCCACGAGTGCTGTGAGGGGACAAACACCCACTCATCTCCTTTTAGGACCGAGGGCTGGGTAGGTGGGAACGGCAGGCTCCCACGGGCTGAGCGGGGCCCCTCAGCTGCCGTCGGTCCTGAAAAGGAAGCCGTAGTGACCGTGGAGGTCACCTGCGTGCTGGCAGAGGACCGATTCGAGGCTGTAGTGTTAATACTGGTCGAGGAGCTCGACCTGCCCGACGAGGAGTCAATCCCTCTCGTCGGGGCTGTGTGTGTCACTCTGTGGTCTGTCCTGGGTTGGGTCCGGTGGGGAGAGGACCAGGGGTTAGTCCCTGGTCCTCCCGGGAACCCAGCATGCACCATAGGTGCACCCCAGTACGGGTAGAATGGGGGATACCACCCGTGGGCACCAGCCATCCCGTGACCCCAGCCCCAAGGGTCACTGGCGCCTTGACCTCGCTGAAGGGAAAAACCTGGCCAAGTCGGAGGGAGGTCAGGTCCGACTTGGGTGTCAGACAGGCCGAAAGGCCGGCGGTCTGACTGCCCGGAACCGCCTGACACGCGCAGGACTCCCCCAGCAGGGGAGACCGGCCGGATAGCGGGAAGACCTGCGGAGCAGGTTGCCACGCGCCCCGAATCCCCTCCCGTGGGGAGGCTGGGGTGGCTTGGCCCGGGGTGGGCAAAGTGGAGGCCCCCCCCGGAACCAAATGTTTTTCTCCCCCAGAAGGAGGTGGGGGAGGGGGGTCGACCGAGAAGGGAGGAGGGGGAACAGCACTGGGGCCCCTGAGGGCCGTCTCCGTGTGGGGACCCGGGTAACGGCGGGGGGCGGCCTCCCCTTGGGAGTCCGCACCCAGCCGCGAGTTCCCACCACCAAGAGAGGATGTGCTACTCCCCCCTCCACCTGCCTCGCGCTGGGACACCTCGGGAGGCGACGCTCGTATCCCTTTCCCCCCGGTCCCCTTCATGACCGTTTTATCGGGACGAGCGTCCCCTCCGCGATCTGCGTCTGCAGACGCATCGCCGCAGTCCCTATCGGGAGAAATCATGAGCTCCGGGCCTGGGAGAGTCTCTTGCCGAGTATCTTTCCCAGCATCATGATCCCTGCCTTCGTAGGATGGCATACGAGGCATGGTACCGCGTGTAAGCACCCAGCGAACAATTCGATCCCCAACAGAGAAAGGAAAGACAGGATCGACTCAGAGGTAGAAAAATAAGAAGGAATCGAGGGGGCCGAGTCGAAACGAGTACACAGAATGTAAGAACAATATACAGGCAAGCCGCATACAACAAAATAAGGCCAAATGAAAACGCTTAATAGCCAAAAAAAGCGTTAGACGAGACAGAGCGAAAACCTGGACGACTGGCTTATTCTGGCCCAGTCACAGGCTCTGTGCCAGAGTCATACAGCCAGACTTCTAGACCTGTGCTCCCATCTGGGCTTCATCACGAACCAGGAGAAATGCGATCTGTCTCCAAGCCAGTCCTTCGACTTCTTAGGGATGAGATTCGACACGCGGTCTATGATAGTCTCTCCGACGCCAGATCGGTGGGACCGTCTGGCAGGCCTCCTCAACCACTTGCGCCATTCCTCCCAAGCAACAGCGCGGACACTTTCTTCCCTCCTGGGCATGATGGAGTCCATGGCACCTCTCATCCCTCTGGGCAGGGTTCTCAAGCGCCCTCTTCAGAGTGCACTCAGGCTACGGTGGTCCCAGAGCACTCAGCCATGGGATACCCGGATATGTCTGGGCGAGTGGTTCCTCGAGGTGACATCAGAGTGGTTAACCACCCCTCTTCTGACACAGGGGGTGCCCATAGCCCCACCTACTCTTCAGGTGGCACTATTCACAGACGCCTCCTCCCTGGGCTGGGGAGCCCACATGGACTCACTCCATGCAGCAGGGACTTGGTCCCCGGAGGAGCGCCTATGCCACATCAATGTTCTGGAACTGGAGGCAGTTCGCAGGGCTCTCCAGCACTTCATGGCGGAGGCCAACGGCAAGACCATTCGCTTGTTCACGGACAATACAACAGTCGCATGTTACGTGAACAAAGGGGGGGGGAGCGCACTCGGCAGACCTCTCTCTGCGGACCGAGGCTCTCCTCCGTTGGTGCCACAGCAAGGGCATTACACTTTCAGCGAGACGCATAGCAGGGAAAGACAACATTTTGGCAGATGCTCTCAGCAGGTCCAAGAGTGTCATACACAAAGAGTGGACCCTGGACAAGGACACTCTGCAAGGAGTGTGGGAACAGTGGTTCCGGCCGATGGTGGACCTGTTTGCGACAAGGTTCAGCAAGAGACTCCCCACTTACGTCTCTCCGGTCGCCGACCCAGAAGCATGGGCAGTGGATGCTCTCTCTCTAGACTGGAGCAGTCTGATTGCCTACACGTTTCCTCCCTTTCCAATCCTGTCCAAGGTGATACGGAAAGCCAGGTTGGAACGCCCGCAGCTGATCCTCATTGCGCCGAAATGGCCAGCCCAGCCCTGGTTTCCGGTCCTTCAGTCCCTGACACATGTTCCACCACTGGAACTGGAAACCAAACCTCATCTGCTGAGGCAGCCTCGTTCGGGCATTCCTCACTCCAATCCTCAAATGCTCCACCTGCACGCGTGGCTGCTGTGCGGGCGGAACTGTCAGCATCACCATTGAAGTCTTCCACCCCTCGGTCAGCCTCTGTGTCGGCCGCGCTGACCAAGGGGGGTGCCTCCTCCGACCTCCTCTCCATAGTCTCCAAAGCCAGGAGGGAGGAAACAGAGACCTTGTATGACTTTCGCTGGAAGAAATGGCTGAGTTGGTGTACAGCTCAGAACATTCCCCCTACTAACCCTACGAGCATGCAGCTGGCCAACTTTCTGGCTCACTGCTCCTCGGTTCTCAACCTGTCTGCTAGTTCTGTGAGAGGGTACAGGTCTGCCATTTGTACCACTATCAAACAGCTAGGTGGTCCTGCTTTTGAAGCTGATTTCCTGCTCAGAGAAGTGGCTAGGGGTGCCTCTCTGAAGGAAGCTAGGAATCCCAGAAGAGTGCCCCTCTGGGACTTGTTCCTGGTGCTGGATTTCATTCGAAAACAGCCCTTTGAGCCATTGGGGACTATTCCTTTTGACCTGCTCACTCTCAAGACCACTTTCCTTCTGTTGCTGGCCACGGGCCGTCGTAGAAGTGAGATTCATGGTCTTAGTGGTATGCCACAAGATCTAGCATTCCACAGAGATGGTTCCATCACTCTTCGTTTCCTTCCAGAGTTTCTGGCTAAGAACCAAGACCCCGAGGTCCCTTCCCCCTCTCTGAGGGTCAGACCTTTGTCTGATATTCTTGCCCAAGATGATGAAGATAGGCATCTCTGCCCCGTTCGGTGCCTCAAATACTATTGGGATAGGTCTCGCCATCGGCGTTCTTCTCAGAAGCGCCTTCTCATCTCCCTCAATGAGAATTACAAGAAAGATATCGCTGCAGGCACCATTTCCCGCTGGGTTTCCCAAGTCATTCGTAGAGCCTACTCTCATGCACACAAGGATATCAGTTGTCTTAATCCCAGAACACACGAAGTGCGGGCCATAGCTACTTCGGCTGCTTTCCAGCACTTGGTACCACTGCAGCATGTCTTGGAGGCAGCCTTCTGGCGGTCTGAGAATCCCTTCATCAACTTCTACCTCCGGGATTTCCGTATGACCAGGGCTGACGGTTCCAAGGGGATTTCCTTTGTCGCAGCTAACACTGCCGTCTCAGTTTCAAGGGCTCCCCATACGAACCAGTAGGCGTTGCCCTCCTCCATTTGCTTTAAATTCTGCATCAGTTTGACATGGTACAGTATATGACACCAAAAGGAGGAGTTTGTATTATACTCCATGTTTGGTGTTTACATATACTTACCATGTCAAACTTGAATGCCCGCCCGTCCGTCCCCGCGTCTCCGCCGTGGTTCTCATGGGGCATTTTTGTTCATGGCCACGGAATGATTCAGCGCTTATAGCTGTTAGAGGCGTTTGATTGGCTAAGAGCGGGCCAGACTAAGAGGGGCGTCTTTTCACTGTTAGCCGCGCGAAATTTGGCCAAACAGAGCAAACCATAGGCCTAGTTTGCATCAGTTTGACATGGTACAGTATATGACACCAAAATAACTTCCAAGCTTAGCAAAAGAAGTTCCTGTTTGAATAAAAAATGATAAAAATGACTGCTCTGATAATAAAAAAATATATAAATATAACAGTAAATTCAGTTTGCACATAGTTATAAGTTTGGCTTCTTTTTTAATTTTTGTGTGTGTGCCCATCCCAGAGGTGCAATATTGTTTTAAACAAGATGACTGGAAAGAACTGAATTTTCCCCATTTTTATGCCAAATTTTGTGTCAACTGACAAAGTATTTGCAGAGAAAATGGCAATGATAAAGTTTACCACAGACACACAGACACAAACACACACACACACAGACAACCGAACACCGGCTTAAAGCAGACTCACTTTGTTTACACAAGTGAGTCAAAAATGACCAAAGAAAATTAAATTAGGTCAATCTAGTCTCTTCAACAAAGAATATAGTAAAACTGAAATTTTATGAACTAACGAAACTGACCTCAGATACCACAAAGAGAAGCTGGCTGAGGATAAGGCGAATACGTCGGGCGGCATCACTTCTCTCAAACTCCAGTGCCAGACCATTTGACAGCTGCATGATCAGCACACTTTCTGTCTGATTGCCTCCAGATTTGGCTCTATAACAGATACAATCAGTATTAAAACTGTTAAATTGTTATTTTTTTTCCCTTTATGCGTGGAAGCACACATTTTCAGCCTAATCAAATTAAAGAACTGGAGTCTAGGCTGTCACAAGAGGGCAAGTCCTCTCCTCTAGGGCAATAACTCACAGTCAAAGAGCCAGGAACAAACAGACTGCTGGAAAGTTCCATGTTCATCTTGGATCTTGTACATGCGATGCGCATTACGAAATTGCAAGCAATCCAAATGGCGATCAACATCTAAACGACAAAAGTAGGAAATGTTCTGTCCTCCATTTCTTCAGTGATAGCCTCCATTGGTACAAGTACAACCAAACACTGTACAATAAAGTGCCATCATATGCACAATAACTTGAATAAGAATTTTAACCAATATATGAAGCAAAAAGTTGAAAAAAAGAAGCTTGTTGTTTTTTATGTTCTGCCTCTCTGAGTCTCTTGATTTCATTCATTGCTTGCAATTTGGGAGAGCTAATCAAGTTTAAGAGCAAAGATAATGTGACACACCTTTATAACTTATATAAGTCAGTAAACATGGAACTCTCCAGCGGTCTATTCAACTTCAAGACTGTGATGTAAGCAAGCTGAAATATATGATTATGAGCACCCTGTCACAGTCATTAATTAAACATGATTATGATAATGATAATGCCAAACATTTGATTTTAATCTGGCTTTTGAGCACAAAGAGAGAGAGAGAGAGAGAAGACAAAATTCTTTATTTTCGGGGATAACAGATCAGCACTCACTGGTTTTCTTTTTGACAATCTAGTCCCCACCCTGAACAGGGTTTACACTAAAAATCATAAGCATGGTAATAATAAGATAAATATAAGAGAAAAAAACCCCAATAAGAACACACACTCACACATGTATGCACACAGAAACACACAAACAAGACATGGTGTTGATAAAATACAAAAGAAAAAGAAACATAAAGAACACACACACACACACACACACACACACACACACACACACACACAGATGCACACACAAAATACACCAGAAAATGAACACACACACACACACACACACACACACACACACACACACACACACACACACACACACACACACTATGTTATGAAATGCTATACTATTGGAATTTATATTGAATACAGTAATTCTAGAGCTCCATACACATAGCAATGATTGGAGAAATAATAATGTTCTTTACCACAGGGACCATAAATATGAAATAAGTATACAAAACAAAACAAAACAAAACAAAAACAAGACAAAAAAAAAACAAAAACAAAAAAAAAAGAGAGAGAGAGAGAAAAGAAAAGAATGTCATAAGCTGTGTTGGTCTGGAAATTTGAGCAACACTCTCATATCATGAGTCAAAATGACATACTGAGTGACTATGGTTGACACTAGTCACAAATAACTGATTCTTTTTCTCTGGTTCTGTATGAAAATTGAAATGTTACTTTATTCCATTTTCTTCAGTAAAACCACTAATACAAGAGAGAGAGAGACTCAGAGAGAGAGAGAGAGAGAGAGAGAGAGAGAGAGACGAGAAAGAGAGAGTAAGAGAGAAGACAACATTCTTTATTTTCGGGGATAACAGATCAGCACTGGTTTTCTTTTTTACAATCTACTAGTCCCCACCCTGAACAGGGTTTACACTACATAATAATACATAGTCATAAGCATGGTAATAATAAGATAAATACAAGAGAAAAAAAACACAATAAGAACACACACTCACACATGCACACAGAGAGACACACACAAACAAGACATGGTATTGATAAAATACAAAAGAAAAAGAAACATTTAAAGAACACAAGCACACAGTCACACACACACACACACACACACACAAAATCCACTGTAAAATGAACACACACACAGACACACACACACACATCATGTTTTGAAATGCTATACTATTGGAATTTATAATGAATACAGTAACTACTACCGTTTTTCACTCACTGTACTCACATTACTAGAGCTCCGTTAGTCCATACACATAGCAATGATTGGAGAAAAAATGTTCTTTACCATAGGGAGCATACACATATATGAAATAAGTAATAAGTATACAAAAAAAAAAAAAAAAAAAAAAAGAGAGAGAGAGAGAGAAAAGAAAAGAATGTCATAAGCTGTGTTGGTCTGGAAATTTGAGCAACACTCTCATATCATGAATCAAAATGACACACTGACTATGGTTGACACTAGTCACAAATGATTGATTCAAATAATCTTTTTCTCTGGTTCTGTATGGAATATTACTTTATTTCATTTTCTTCAGTAAAACCACTAATACAACACAGAGAGAGAGAGAGAGAGAGAGAGAGAGAGAGAGAGAGAGAGAGAGAGAGAGAGAGAGAGAACAAAATTCTTTATTTTCGGGGATAACAGATCAGCACTGGTTTTCTTTTTTACAATCTAGTCCCCACCCTGAACAGGGTTTTCACTACATAATAATAGTTTTAATACATAAAGTCATAAGCATGGTAATAATAAGATAAATACAAGAGAAAAAAAAAAACACAATAAGAACACACACTCACACATGCACACAGACACACACACAAACAAGACATGGTGCTGATAAAATACAAAAGAAAAAGAAACATAAAGAAAACATACATACACAAAATACATTGGAAAATGAACATAAACACACACACTTTATAAGTTTATGTTATGAAATGCTATACTATTGGAATTTATATTGAATACAGTAATTCTAGAGCTCCATACACATAGCAATGATATGACTGGAGAAAAAATAATGTTCTTTACCACAGGGAGCATACATATGAAATAAGTAAACCAAAAAAGAAGACAATAAAATAAAAGAATGTCATAAGCTGTGTTGGTCTGGAAATTTGAGCAACACTCTCATATCATGAGTCAAAATGACACACTGACTATGGTTGACAATGACATTAGTCACAAATGACTGATTCTTTCTGTATGAAATCTTACTTTATTTCATTTTAGTAAAGTAAAACCACAAATACAAACTAAAGAGAGAAAGAGGGGGAGGGGGGAGGGAGGGGGGAGGGAAGGGGGAGGAAAAGAGAGAGAGAGAGAGAGAGAGAGAGAGAGAGAGAGAGAGAGAGATTTTGACGAAATCTTTCTCATTTAAATATAACAAATGAAGAAGATCTATTCCTGTCTATATGAGAATACTTTCGACACCAGTTCAAATAATAATAATAATTTTAAAAAATAAAATAAAAAAAATCATGATCGTCATGTGTGACGACCAAAACAAAAATAATGATTTTTTTCTCACCTGAGTTGCTGCTCTTTCTTCACGTCCTGTTCAAGCGAATGGAAATCGATAGACAGCAAACCAACGATATTATTGACCACTTCTAAGCCTGATAAAAAGATTAAAATGGACTTTCTAAGCGCAGCACCGCGTTCACTGGAATCCAAAGGAGAACATAAAGCCATCCTAACAAGGCCAGGCAGAACTGGACGAAGATCCGATTCACTGCATTTCCCCAGAGTGTCAATGTCCATGCTCTGCATCGCATCAAATATGTGCGTTTTGACAGGCACTTTCATTTTTGATCGCACTGATCTCATCGTGAAGTAAGTTATCAAGCACACCTTACTTTTCCAACACCAGTCAACTGTTCAACATCACAGGCGGCGCCTTTCAATGGACAGAACCATGTTTGTAGCATTTGTGATTTCTTCAGCAAAAGATCGTCATCGGGAAACTACTCCAGAGATACAGTGAGCGCACAAAATTAACGACCCCCACTAACAAATCTGCCCCAACCGCAATGTGCGTGTTGTTTCATTTGTTTGTTGCTGTTTGTTGTTGCCTTTGAGAGCTTTCGCGGGAGAAATCATACACTGCATGCATGTCAGGTCCTGGGCTCGTGTTCATCATTTTGTTGACTTCACTGAAGAAGCCGGCTGTTCACCGTCGGTGACAAGAGGCCACAGCCGCGCAGCAAATTTTTTTTTCTTAATGACTTCAGGCTTCAACAATGGACGTTTTAGCAGCAGCAGCAGCAGCAGTTGTAGAAGTATGGGCTTTTTGTGACCTCGATCGGTCCTTTTACGCCCCTTCTTGTTACAGACTTTCTTACTGGATTGCTTTGCATGCCTGCTCAATGAAAATATAAAATCCTACTCATCAAAATCTTGAAAACTCTTTTGCATTTTGGGATCACTGCCGAGCAGATTAAAAAACCCCAACTTATTAAGACTTTGTGCAGTTTTCACGTGAGTGTTCAGGCCGCTGTCCTGTTCCTTGATAAATCGATTAGTAAAACTGAACTCGCAGTTACGGATGTTAGTCTTCAGTACGATATCTTAAAGTGTTGCTTCACTATTCCTTAGCTTGTTTTATCATAGGTATTCTTAACGAACAATAAATTTTTGTCTGCATTGATTCTAAGTTACTCAATATCTCATATGTCTGGATTAAATCTCCTCTTAATCTTCTTCCTTTCAAATACGGTAACTGCAAATATACTATCTTAACCGTCAGGCTGAGTATGTCATACCTCTTCATTCCTTAAATATCTTGGTGGCTGTCTTTTGAACTTTTTTTTTCTGAAGCAACAGATTATCTCTTAAGATATGGTTACCATACTGCATTTCCATATGTGGCCGAACTAGGGCTTTGTACTGACAACTTTGAAGTATCTTTATCTATATAATCAATTAAAGGGCCTTTCTATTATACTTCATTGTTTTGGTTTGCTTTGGCAGTTGCCTTCTGTATGTGTGGATCAAAGGATAAGGTTTAATCAAAAATTACTCCCAGATTTTTTTCTTCTCCACAATCGGTAATAGGATCTATGCTATTGTTAAGTCGGATTTATTGCATATTCATGTTTGGGATTTTGTTCGCTTCCAGTATGTAGCGGGACTTTATATTTTTGAACTGACGTTAAAGTAAAGACTGCAAATTTCTGTTCACTCCTGTTTTACTGCAGTTGAACCTTCACCCGAAGAAACGCTATGAGACTAGGACTGACGATCAGTACTGAAGATCATCAGTACTACCTGAAAGCTGGCAGAAACATGATGCAGAGGAGATCGGGCTAGCCGAGTGGTTAGAGCGTTGGACTTTCAGTCTGATGGTCGCAAACGACGAAAGCAGACAACACGCTGGTTCGAAAACTGACAATCAAAACTGCTATCAACACATCCCGGTCACCTCCCTCCAGAGACCACCAACGCTGTCTGCAATGAACCCAGAGAGTCCAACTTTTACCTCCTGCCGAAAATCCACAAAGCCAACACACCAGGCAGACCCATAGTCTGCATGCTCCTGCCCAACTGTGCTGATTTCGGACACTCTCGACAGGATCTTCCAGCCCATTGTGGCCAAACTACCAACCTACATCAAAGACACCAACCACGCACTGTGGCTACTCGATGGTTTCTCATTCGAGGATGGGGACAACTCCGAAAGGTTTGTGTTCACAATGGACATAGTGTCTCTATACGTGAACATCCCTCATGGAGATGGCCTGCAGGCTCTGAAACACTTTCTGCAGAACAACAGCAGTGGACTCCATGTGCCCACCATTCTACGACTGGCAGAGCTCGTGCTCACCTTGAACTCCTTTGCTTTTGGAGAAAACCACTACCAGCAGACCAGAGGTGTGGCCATGGGGACAATAAATGGGACCAAGCTACGCCTGTTTGTTCGTCAGCTATGTTGAGCAACAAGCCCTCAGTGCATACGAAGGAACAGTGCCCGCCCTGTTCAAGCGATACATCGACGATTGCCTGGGAGTCGCCGCCTGCTCGAGAGATGATCTCCTCCACTTCATCAACCACATGTCCACATACCATCCCGCCCATCAGTACACCTTTGAAGTCTCTACCACTTCAGCCAACTTCCTCTACCTCACCATCTCCATAGAGCCTAACAGACCCACACTCTCCACGTCCATCTTCTACAAACCTACTGACTCTCATTCCTACTTACTATTCACTTCCAGCCACCCACCAGCCACCAAACAGCATCCCGTACTCCCAGTACCTCCTACTCAAGCGCATCTGCAGCAGCAGTTCGGACTTCGAGGAACAGGCTGTGAGGATGTGTACCTTCTTCAAGTTGAGGGACGGCAGTACCCCAGGGAGACAGTGCAGAGAGCCTTGGAGAGGGCACGCATGGTGTCCAGACAAGAAGCCCTTACCCCAGTCGAGAGGGAAAAACAAGAGGACCGACCAGTGGCAGCCATTCCCTACCACCCTCACAACCTTACCATCTATGACATCATCTGGAGAAACTTCCACATCATCAAAGAGAAACTTCCACATCATCCAGAATGACCCGGACCTGGGACAGACCGCAAGCACATGGAGTCTCACGTGATCAGCCGCCTGGGGACCATCCAGTCTGCAGGCATCAACACCAGAGTGATGGACCACAAGTGGCCCTGGGCCCTCTTCTCTCTCTTTTCTCCTCTCTTTTCACTGCTCCTGTCCACCTGCAATCCACCTTCAGACTCTCTCTCTCTCTCCCACTTTTTCTCTCCCCCCTCTCTCTCCTCCACTCTCTCTCTCTCCCTCCTCTTTTTCTCCCCCCCCCCCTTACACACACACACACTAACCAGCACACACATTCTTACATCTTTTAATCTTTTGGTAAACCACAACCCTCCCCCCCCCCCCCCAAACCCCTCTCACCCCCAGTGTTTAACCATCCCCCGTTCTTTTCCTTTGTAAATATTGCTCAGCTTTTTCTCTTTTCTCTTTTTTGTCCTTTAAAAAATATATATATATATATTTTTGATTACTTCTCACATTTTTTAGTTTTACCCCTGTCTTGGTTTTGTCCTCTCTTTTCTTCTCCATTCTTTACTTTTCTCCCCATGAAGAAGGGCCTAGGGTCCGAAACGTTGGGAAATTCCTTCACCAAAGGACCAGTTACCACCTACAGATCAGTTTGACCCATTTTTTCGCCTGATGGTCGCAGGTTAAATCGAATCTCGGTAACGGCACCTGGTGGGTAAAGAGTGGAGATTTTCCGATCTCCCAGGTCAACAAATATGCAGACCTGCTAGTGCCTGGACCCCCTTCACACGCAGAAGATCAAATACAAACATTAAGGATCCTGTAATCCATGTCGGTGTTTGGTGGGTTAGGAGACACGAAAATACCCAGCATGCATCAACTATGACGGAGTCGTAGAGGAAGGGCGGCGCTCTTAGTGTAGCGACGCGCTGTCCCTGGGCAGAGCAACCCGAATTTCACACAGAGGAATCTGTTATAAAAAAAAAAAGAAAAAAAAGAAAAGAAAAAAAGATCAATTACAATTAATGCTGCGAAAACCCAACTACAATAGGCGTACATCTTCAACCTTGAGCAGATCCTTCAGCCACACACGCCTACAACGACATCATGACTTATAATTATATTCTCATGTGAAGACAGAATACCATCAGACTGGTATGAAGCCAGACGTGTCGAAATAGAACAAGTGACTTGCAAAACTGATACTCTCATCCATTATAAAGAGGACCCGAGCAAAATGAACTCGGATATAGTGCATGCTGACAAGACAGAGCAATCGCTTGGAACAAACAACCACTGCTTTGCATCCATCAGGCCTCAAATTCTGGAAATGGGAATGTCAGCTACAGCAATGTCTGAACGATCACTAAACTCAATTACAGGCCTGTTGGCAAGGATCATATGTGCCACCCCAAAAGCCTGAAACTGACAAAGTAACTGACTGCAGAAGGCAAACGGAGAGATGTGTAGAGCGCACATTGAACCTTACTCGATAGAACACAGACTGTCTCCCTTTAAGGAGAAATTCCATGAAGAACTAGGTTTATCTTTGCAGAGCTCTGGAGAATAACTGACGCCCTCGTAAGCGATAAAGCAGCAAGGGATATTGAGTGGAGTGATGGCCTAGAGGTAACGCGTCCGCCAAAATAAGGAAGCAAGAGAATCTGAACGCGCTGGTTCGGATCACGGCTCAGTTACCAATATTTTCTCCCCCTCCACTAGACCTTGAGAGGTGGTCTAGACGCTAGTCATTCGGATGAGACGACAAACCGAGGTCCCGTGTGCAGCATGCACTTAGTGCACGTAAAAGAACCCACGGCAACAAAAGGGTTGTCCCTCGCAAAATTCTGTAGAAAAATCCATTTCGATAGGAAAAACAAATAAAACTGCCCGCAGAAAAAAAACAAAAAAAGGCTGGCGCTCTCAGTGTAGCGACGCGCTCTCCCTGGGGAGAGCAGCCCGAATTTCACACAGAGAAATCTGCTGTGACAAAAACAAAACAAAACAAACAACAACAACAAAAACAAAAGAAAAAAAAGAGAGAAGAAAAACTAAACAAAACAAAAACAAAAACAAAAAAACAACAACAATACAATATAATACAATACAACACAGTACAATACAGTACAATACAATCCCACAACTGAAGGCAGGGAAACAGGCCCCAAAAACCCACGTACACGACCTTCTCTGTCTCTGCTGGAGAGAGGGTGCAGTCCCTGTAATACGCTGAGCAGATGTCTAATTTGCTAACTGCATTGTAGTTCATCAGTTAGTAACTGTATGGTAAATTTGCAACTGAAAAAAAAGCTATTGCATGCTATTAACTGACAAGAAGGACTGACCACTGAACTAACCTTGAACAAGAGAGGCAAGGGCTTTCATGACTCATTTGTGATTTACACTTTATCCAGAAAAAATGTGAAAGTGTGTTCTGTATTTAATAATATAAAGCTTCGTGAGAAAAAAGAAAAGAAAAAAGAATTAGCAGGTTCGAACCAATCACATTCGGTTTAAGAATTAGTTGATTTACTCACAGCATTAAAGCGCACCTTCCAGTGACGCTCAGAGATTAATAAAACTTTTTTGCTTTTGGTTTGTATTGTTTTCTTGTGTTTTTTTGTTTGTTTGTTTTTTCCTCATAAATCGATTACAGTATCCGATGTGATAACCCGTTTAAATCTTATCTCAATGATTTGATTAAGAATTTTTGTTAGCGTCCGCGGTAAAGGAAATGTTTCCATCGCCTCTAGGGGACATGTAGCTGTTTTCTCCAAATCTGCGTGTTTGACAGACTTACAGAAATTGCAATGCGGTCCATTCAAATCTGCTTTAAAATATTCAAATGCAGTAAACACGCACGTCTATGGTGTCGTTAGTGTCAGTGTTTGTGTTCTGTCCAGAATCTGTACTTCCTTTCTTTTGACAAACTGAAAGCTTGGACAGAGAAATGGATTCTGTATTCTAATGTTGACAAATTTGAGGTGCTGCATGTTGGCAAAAAATAAAAACAAACAAACAAATACACTCAAAACCCCCGAAAAAACAATGCAACAAATAATGCTGCAAACAAGCGTAAGTTTGTTGCAGTTGAAAGGGTGCAGAGAAGAGCTGCAACGGTTGTACAAGAATGTAGGCAGATGGTTTATGATGATCAAATAACTTGATCAAAGTTATTTTCCCTTAATGGTAGATGGAATGGTGGTGACCACACTGAGACATATAAACCTTTTAACGGTCATGTTGATGTGTCTTGTGATCTGCAACTCAGTACAGTTCCACAAGAAATGCTGAAAGAGAAAAATGTTCAACGTTCAGATACTAATACAAGAAAGTTTTGCATCATCAACTGGTTCATTCAAGAATCAGCTGGACAATTCCATAAAAAAAATCAACTGTCTTTAGAGTGTGACCAGCAAATACACTGGATAGTGAAGCGTAGATAATTTACCAAAATTTCTACAAAAATATGTTATGTTACAAGGAAGAGACTATTTTAAAACTTCAAAGCTTGCCTTGTCCCTATCCTACTGCTGCTACTATGGAGTACAAGTTATCAATTTTTGATCCAAGTCCGTTTGGTTTCACTGTATGTTACACCGAGACTGCAGCAGGACTGTGTCAATGTGTGACACGGGCAGTGTTCAAGTATTGTCCTCTTGTAGACAACACGTACTTAGTCATTTCTTATCAGGAATGTATTGCATTTGTCGTTTTCATTAACATGCTATGTGTTCTGAAACTAACAACAGCATGGTTTTCTTTGCATCATAAGAATAGAATGGTATGAATGAGTGTTGTTACAGTTTACAGTTAATTATTTCACATTATAAAAAGGAACGTAAACTGACATTTATATATGATTGAATACATACAAATAAACTGTGCTAGCAATGGACAGTATTGGCTGTAAAATGGCGAAAATGTAATAAACAAACTAATGCAAAGATGTAGCTTTATGCCTAAACATAATAGATTACGATGAAATAGTAAAGTTTTGCTATGAAGAATATCTTGACATTCATATGCCAATATTTGTTGCTCCATTCTTTCATTATAACTATCTACACATGACTGACTGGAATTCATGGAAACTGTAATTGGGGTAATGGATTATTTTATATAGACTTCACTTCGACAAACGGACCTGAACAGAGAATAGTCAGCAATGCTATAATCATACCCATTGAGAGACATATTTCCTTAAAAAGATTTTTGTAAAGTATCTAGACTAAAGAAATCATCTGATTTTGTATTTGTATTTTGTATTTCTTTTTATCACAACAGATTTCTCTATTCTACAGAATTTTGCCAGGAACAACCCTTTTGTTGCCGTGGGTTCTTTTACGTGCACTAAGTGCATGTTGCACACGGGACCTCGGTTTGTCGTCTCATCCGAATGACTAGCGTCCAGACCACCACTCAAGGTCTAGTGGAGGGGGAGAAAATATCGGCGGCTGAGGCGTGATTCGAACCAGCGCGCTCAGATTCTCTCGCTTCCTAGGCGGACGCGTTACCTCTAGGCCATCACTCCACATGATGACATGATGACACTTCGTTCCCACCAGTTCATTTCATTTTGTGACACATCGCCCTTTTAGCTCACAAATTCTTCTTTTTTTTCTGTTCTTGAAAAAAAAAAAAAAATCTTTATCAAAGTTTCAGTTAAAAGTTAGCAGGTGGGTTGGTGCTCACGAGGCATCAAAAGTTAATAATTCTTGTGAGCCCGACGGTAGGGAAAGGGAGTTGCAACAGAGAGAGAAAAAAGAAAGAGAAAGAGAGAGCGAGAGGGACGGAGGGAGGCACACACACACACACACACACACACACACACACACACACACACACACACACACACACAGAGGATACATGAAAACACCATCAATACGCATGCTCTGTCTTTGCCTCGGCCTGATTTCATACCATGTTTGGTATGACAGACACAAAAATATTATTATTTCGCATTAGGCAAGGGATGCTGAGCTGACAAGAACATTCCACACTGCACATAATACAGAGAGAAAAACAACCGTCATCGTCTCCGACTTCATCATTCTTACTTCGTCTCTCCCCACCATCTTGTCATGAGAAAAGAAACCGGTTGGAAGCGGTTGACGATCCAGGGATTGCCCGCTGTGTCACGCGCATGGCGTCTTTAAGGAGATTACTATCGTCCAATTCCACAGAACATCTGCACCTCTTTAATCCCCACCGACGTCAATATGCTGACTTCTGCGCGAAAATGAAACGAAATTTCTTGCAATAATCAGCAAATATGATGGCTAGAATGTAGATCCCGATTGATTTTCCTGTTGTAATTTGTCTTGGGTTGCGGGGCTTAAGCCGGGGAGTTGTCTTTCGGTGATGATGCGGTCATTGATCAGCCCCACGACGATCAGCATATAACCCCCGGCCTGCCCCGCCACGTCAAGAGTTTCGGCTCGTCTTGACTAGACACTGTGTCTGTGTCTCGTCAACCTAGCTCTTTGTTTACAAGCTTCCTCAGCGAACTCTCCCCTGCTGAATCTGACCACTCGGCCAGTCACCATGGGGACCCCGGGCATCATGCCCACTCTATTCTCCGCCACTGTCCTCTGGATTCTTCTGACCGCTCCCGTCCCCAACGTTTCTGCCAAAAGGTAAAAAACAAAACAAAACAACAACAACAACAACAACAAAACCCATACAGTTATGATTCTGCTCGTTGAAGATAAATTTCCCTCGTAACTATCATCATGTCTTATGCAATGTTGCATAGGTTACGTTTTCTTTGTTTAAAATCAGTATTCTTACGTTAACACTGTGTTTCTTTCTGTGTTTGTTTCTTTTAATATCAGGGCATTGTATTGCAAAAAAAACAAACAAAAAAACATTTTGAAATGGAAAAACCATGCGAAAATATTATACTCTTTATGTCATTTCAGTATTTCTTTGGAGCTCGAGACAACGTCATATTTTTTCCGGATGCTACCTGCTCCCCATTCATATAAGACATTTGCCAAGATAATGGTTTGGAAACAGAAAGTATCAGAGGATAAAAGCGAAGACAAACAACCCTTCCGGAGCTTTGAAAATGACAGCCCAAACGCGAGTAAAGAAAATAGGGTCGATAAGAAGAAGGCGTAAAAATACATAGCTACAGCAGAGAGAACCATGTGGACATGAAAGCAGAAACACTCTACCCTTCAATAATAGTAAGTGGCAGGGGGAGGGTGGCTGGGAACGTCATTTGGACAGGAAAGTACATAACCTAACTTGAATCATCTAGCGACAGATACAATGAAGGAGGTACATTTTCATTGTACATGTGATAATAACCAAAGCACGATGTGCGACGCCTCATGTAGAACACGGTTTTAATGATGCAGTGTCTATTATCATGTTTGTATGTTACAAGTCTACTGTTTAAAAGAACCTCGTGCCTGACTTATCTTTTTTCTATTTTTGCATTGTGATTAACGCCTCAGTTCTGTCATGACTCCGCGATTAACTGGCTATAAACGAAGCCAATAAACAACACTCCCACAGCGCATCTACTTATAAAACCTAAACAATAAATAATAACGACACATCCACATCTAAAATCTCAACAATGACAACAAAACATCCACGTCTTCTTCTTCATCATCTTCTGCGATCGTGGGCTGCAACTCCCACGTTCACTCGTAGGTACACGAGTGGGCTTTTACCGTTTTAACCCCGCCATGTAGGCAGCCATACTCCGTTTTCAGGGGTGTGCATGTTGGGTATGTGTTTTTTTTTTTTCTTTCCATAACCCAGCGAACGCTGACATGGATTACAGGATTCTTAACGTGCGTATTTGATCTTCTGCGTGCGTATACACACGCATGGGGTCAGGCACAAGCAGGTCTGCACATATGTTGACCTGGGAGATCGGAAAAATCTCCACCTTTTACCCACCAGGCGCCGTTACCGAGATTTGAACCCCGGACCCTCACATTGAAAGTCCAACGCTGTAACCACTCGGCTATTGCGCCCGTCACAGCGAAACGCCAAAAGAAAAAAAGCCCACTCACAACCGAAACCAAGTCACAGTGTTTCCTTTAAACACAAACTGTTGTTGTCCACATGAAGTTCGAACTGCAACGTCAACAAACCAGCACATACCAACATGCCACGCTTTCTCCAAAAAAATGAATAAAGGTTTTCACACTCATGTATGTGTGGCGTGATAAAAGCCCAGGCATGGTGGGAAGAAAGAGACAGGAACCAAAAATATGTAGATCTAGGTAGGCCTATACGCAGAAGACGTCTCCAGCAAACAAGCTAATGTTGCTACGATCAAGGTCTGCATTTATTTCATTTTGTTTGTTCGTTTGTTTGGTCGTTGGCGCGCGTGTGCATGCATGTGATATATATATATATATATATATATATATATATATATATATATATAGAGAGAGAGAGAGAGAGAGAGAGAGAGAGAGAGAGATGTATATATATATATATATGAGTATATATATATATATATATGTGTGTGTGTGTGTGTGTGTGTGTGTGTGTGTGTGTGTGTGTTTAAAGAGAAAAAAGAAAAACGAAAAACAAACACACCAATCTGTCAAATATTCCAAATTTTCGGAACGATCACGTTCCTTACTCAAGGGGTAAGTTGTATGGAGTGAAACAAGGTTGTGTCCTCGCGCCGACCCTCTTCACGATCTTCTTCAGCATGATGCTCCAACAGGCCACTGAAGATCTTGGCGACGACGACGGTATCTTCATCAGATACCGCACTGATGGCAGCCTATTCAACCTGAGGCGGCTACAGGCCCACACCAAGACACTGGAGCAACTCATCAGAGAGCTTCTGTTTGCCGACAATGCTGCCCTCGTCGCCCATACAGAAGCGGCCCTGCAGCGTATAACGTCCTGCTTCGCAGAGGCTGCGCAGCTCTTCGGCCTAGAAGTCAGTCTGAAAAAGACGGAAGTTCTCCACCAGCCTGCCCCACGGGAAGAATTCCACGCTCCTCACATCAACATCGGTGAGACAGAGCTGAAGTCGGTCCACCAGTTCAGCTACCTAGGCTGCACCATCTCGTCTGACGCCCAGATCGACAAGGAGATCGACAACAGACTTGCAAAGGCAAACAGCGCATTCGGCAGGCTGTACAAGAGAGTGTGGAACAACAAACACCTGAAGAAAGACACAAAGATCAGCGTGTACAGAGCTGTTGTACTGCCCACCCTGTTGTATGGCTCCGAAACCTGGGTCACCTACCGGCACCACATACGACTGCTTGATCGCTTTCACCAGCGCTGCCTTCGCACCATCCTCAGCATCCACTGGAGTGACTACATCACAAATGTCGAGGTCCTGGAGCAGGCAAAGACTATCAGCATCGAGGCAGTGCTGCTAAAGACCCAGCTACGTTGGGCAGGGCACGTGTCCAGGATGGAGGACCACCGCCTGCCCAAGATCGCGCTGTATGGCGAACTGTCCACTGGCCACCGTGACAGAGGAGCACCCAAGAAGAGATACAAAGACTCCTTGAAGAAAGCTCTCGGTGCCTGTCACATTGACCATCGCCAGTGGTCCGCAGTAGCCGCTGATCGAGAGACCTGGCGACGCACCATCCACCAAGCTGTCTCCTCCTTCGAAAACAACCGCAGGGCCAGCCTTGAGGACAAACGCAGAAGGAGGAAGAACCACGACGCTGCAGCCGCGAACCCAGACTAGACTTTCCCTTGCAACCGCTGCGGCCGACTCTGCTTTTCCCGCATTGGCCTTGTCAGCCATGAGCGTGCCTGCATCAGACGTGGACAACGCCCTTCCTAGATCTTCGTTAGCGAAGCCAGGCCATGATGATGATGACTAGGGCTACTCTTACGAAGCTATTATGACGCAAACACGTCATGACGTACATGTTATGATGCAATTTCACCATGCCAGGTTTCGCCCAGCGCCTAAAGAATAGCAATTGTCTGTTTCTTCTCTATAAAAAACAAAACAAAACAAAACGTTCCTTAAAACATAACTTACTGAATAACTCAATCAATAGTCTTTGGGAGAAAAATAAATTATGTGTGTGTCGTGTGTGTGCGTGCGTGCGTGCGTGCGTGTGTGTGTGTGTGTGTGTGTGTGTAGAGAGAGAGAGAGAGAGTAAAAATTGTGTACAAAAATGTAAGCGTACAATTTTTATTTTATTTTTTTAATTTTATTTTTTTGAAATATCAACATATTCTAGCATAAAGTTAAAGTTTAATAGCCCCTTTGCCCTTTGCGGTCGCATGGGCAATAAACTCAAATTCACTGTGTCAACGGCTCCGATAAAGGAATGTGGTGTTTCCGCCGCTTTAATCTTCTCCAACTGAAGCCGGGTGCCCATTCAGACCCGCATGAGTGGACTGAAGAGAATCGGAGTAAAGTGCCTTCCACAAGGAAACGAAACGGGACCTCGAACTCATCACTGGATGAGAAGTACAATGGCCAAGCAATTAGGCCGTGACGCCATCTGAGATAATGATATGGAAGAGAAGAACACACAAAAAACAATTCTTCCGAAATTTTGTTTTGGAGAGCTGTCATTTGATTTCCCTGACTTGCATGTGACTGTTGTTGCAGCCATTTGTGCAAGGCCTGGGAAAAGAACACAACCCATGCCGTGGACAAGTGCAAGGACGTGCTGGATCTATACAGGAAAGGATGGGCACTGAACGGGGAGGTTGTTCCCAGAGACGAAACGGACCCCATTGACAACTGTGACTACGTTCAGTACGTATGGGATAGTCTTTATCTGTCTGTCTGTGTCTGTCTCTCACTCTGTCTCAACACATTGCTAAAGCAAGTTTATTTGATGATGCAAGCAATGGAACAAAGGAGAAAAAATAAAAATAGGAAATGAAAAAGAAAAACGAAAAAAAAAAAAAAAAAAGCTGGGTAACCGGAATAACTGGATTTTCTTTTGTATGTGACGACCAGGTGTTGAAAATTGTAGTGTGTGTGTTTAAGCAGCGTTTTGTAGACATTCATATACAAAAATGAGACAGTAACAGATTTAGCACATACAGGTTATTTAAAGGTATTTATGAAAATGAAGAATATTTGCTGTCAGTGAATTTATTTTGCTTTAGAGTGGCACTGACAAGATTTAGATTTGGTGTTTTAGCACTGAACAGTAACTTTAACTGCTAAACTGAGAAAGAGAAGGAAGAAATTAATATTCACTTTTTGTGAAAAGACAACTGAAAACGAACATAACCTATTTAAGGTGTCTCTTGTGTAGAGAGTTGAGAAAGAAATTTTCTAGAAAATCCATACAATCCACCTTTTCACAGGCTTATACCTGGAAGGCTGGATAAAAAAAAAAAAAAAAAAAAAAAAAAAAAAAAATCAGCCGTGTTGTTGCGAAGTTTCATTTTCTTTGCTGTGAAAAGGTCTCAAAGGCTAAGCATCTAATGTCAAATAATTACATTACTGTGATAGTTTTGGGGGAACCTACGTAATATATTAAAATGTACACAACCGTGACACAAATAGAAATGATATGATCTTGTATCTGACATCAAAATGCTACACATTGTGCATGCTATTTCAATGTCATCTGGTGAAGTCTGTTTATTGCCTTTCGCTAATTGCTTATAAACCCGTTCCAAACTCCCGAAGTGTGTATGTGTACCCGTAGCCAAATGCATTAAACATCCGTCCATTAATCAATCAATCAATTGACTCTCTCTCTCTCTGTGCATGCGCATGTGAACGCGTGTGTTTGTCAGTGGTGTGTGTGTGTGTGTGTGTGTGTGTGTGTGTGTGTGTGTGTGTGTGTGTGTGCCTATGATTATCAGATACTTTGAGAGACAGAGAGAGAGCGGTATGATGGAGAGGGAGGGAGGGAAGTGGAGCGGAATGAGAGAGTTGTAGGCTACTTTTAATGTTGTACGCTTTCGTGTATACATTTGTGAAAACAGACTGAGGAACGAGAAATTCCATTTAAGATTCAGAGAGAGAGAGAGAGAGAGAAAGAGAAATGATGATGATGATGATGATATGATAATGATGTGCGTTTCAGGACCATCGATGTCGAAGTTCACAAGTGTTGCGAAGGCTGGGGCCCATACCCTGCCTGTGACATCCGTGAGTCGACCTGTTATATGACGAAAGTCTGTTTTGTAGGCCAGGAAATTTAGATTAAAATTTGCGTTAGGTCAAAATGTCTGCAACAAAACCGTTCTTTTTACGATAAAATAGAATAAATCATACTGATCACACTGATATAAAGTTGGCCACTATGGGGGGCCTGGAACATAGGTAGATTTTGATTTTTAATGACCAGAATCGAATATTTCTATTACTTCTGCCTGTGCGAGAGCGCCTTACAAAGAGTCGCAAGGCAAGCACAGGCGAAGGTTACGCAAGCGCGGTATAAGAGGTCGCCAGAGGAAAGCGTTCAGCGCGGTACAGTACATGTGACTGACTGCTGCCGCGCTGATGCTGATCCGTGAGCAGGTCACTGATTCTGAACAATAAGCTAGGAACAGAGCTCTTTCGGGTCAAAAGGAAACAAACATTTTCAATTTCATGTATTTTATACTAAAGTGGTAGAAGACGCAAATCCGCTTTTATGAATTTTTTCAGTTTCCTACCATTCATGACATATCATAAAGCATGAAATCAGTATTATACCAACTGACCAACTGCAAAGGTGAATTTACAAAGGCAGCACGGGATCATTTAGTTCGTAAGTACATTTTTGTTCGTATTTTACGCAATGCACAACTTGGATATACTCCATGCTCCGCTTATTAACGTGTAGAATATGAATATCTAAATATGTGTTAACCCGTTTCAGTTTCAATGAACATTATCGGCGCTATGTCCAGACAATAAACTGGGAAAGTATGGAGGGCAGATGATGGCAAAATTGAACATCATGTCTTGATGTGAAAAGAACGGTATGAAATACATATTTTTCTTTGGAAATGAAGCGGTATTTGCAAATGTGACTCACGAACCCTGGCGCAGTAGACGTTGATTTAGCGTGGGATATAAATAATAATCATAATGATAACAATGGATCATAAATTTTATTAATGATTATGTAAAACTTTTTGTAACACGTGTAACATTGAATCCAAGTTACCTAAACTAACTTTCCCGACGCAGATGTTTGAATTACTGGACTTATAATAATGATAGTAATGAATCTATCACGCGATCCTTAGCCAATGCAATGCATTCAAACAAAGCTTGTGCAAAATTATGTATTTTATTAATGATTACCTAAAACCTTATGACATATGTAACATGGAACCCAAAATACCTAAACTAACTCCCCCACCCTGGATGATTTTATTTTTCAGAAACACTGCAGGCACTCCATTTTCACATCAATTTTCCCCAGTGTTTCGTTCCACACTTCGTCTGTCTTGTGAACTGATAACCTAGTTTACATCATTTCGTGATAAAACTTCACCAGACAGCAAAAACCAAAATCAAGGTAATTTAAGGGGGTGATTTTCTGCTTTGAACTTTCTTGTTTGGAACTTTTGATGCAGCAAGTCTTCAACTGAAAAGTCTTACTGAACTACAAGCGTTGACTTGGTTCGAAATCTTACGCCAGTATCCGTATATTACCGCATCTCGCCATGTGTCAGAAACAGTGATTGTGTCTAAACTTAATCGGATCAGAGATAAAGTACAAACAAACCATAACAACGACGAAATTAACATGCACAGTTTTGTTGTTGTTGTTGTTGTTGTTTTTAATATAGCAACCACGGGGTGTGAATGAACATATCGGAGGTTTCCGTGTAACATATGTACATCTCACACGCTGTCGGAAACAACACATTCTCTGAATCTGTGTTCAAACACACACGATTGAAGGGTGTTTATCAAACCGATTTACGCTTTCCCGCGATGAATCCGCATGATTTATGTGGAAACAGTTCAAAATTTGTTTACATGTATATTTTTATTGGGTCGTTTACATGCACTGAAGTAACACAGAAAAGCGGAACTGAAAATTAATATGCGACGTCGATTGCATTTAAATAGTTGAACAGTCTTTTTTTTCCAGAAAATGAGTGTATGTGCTGCAGAAGATAGATGTGTTGACCACCTGTTGCAAGTAAAGAACGTGTATTGTATTCATGAATGTGCTTGCCTTTGAATGAATAAAAATACGTCAAGAGGAATGGGTTGTTTACGTCTGTCACGCGGGGTTTTTTGCGTAATATTTCAAACTTAATGTACCATTTTTACTGATGATCAATGTTTTATTATCACAACGAATGAATATAGATCAGGTCTGTATGTACTGGATTTTAATCAGGTTTGTACTTATTTGTTTCTGACCACTTCATGTTTAGACACATTGCCATGTCACAAAATGGCGCCGAAATTTTGGATGTTTTTAATAATTTTCAACACATTTAAGACACAAGAAGAAATAATATTCTCACAAAATTGTTGCAGTCATTTCTCAAATGAATTACAATCCTGATAACATGTGAAACATTTGAATAATCATTGTAAACACATGTTTATACTGAATCAGACTGAGAGACCCCCATTTCCAACAAAGTTCTGGAGACTGACTCATTTTCATTTTCCAGGCAGTCTTTGCTCTTCATGACTATCTGATGCACTTCATTTTGCCACCTTCATACTCCAGCCAGATACATTTTCTTTCCCATGCTAAACCGACGTGTCTACTGCGCCAGGGTTCGTGAGCCACATTTGCAAATACCGCTTCATTTCTAAAGAAAAATATATATTTCATACCGTTCTTTTTACATCAAGACATGATGTTGGTCGATTTTGCCATCATCTGCCTTCCATGCTTTCTGAATTAATTGTCTGGACAGTGCTCCGACAATGTTCATTGAAACAAACCTAAT
The DNA here is from genome assembly GCF_041734735.1 of Babylonia areolata. Taxonomy (NCBI): domain Eukaryota; kingdom Metazoa; phylum Mollusca; class Gastropoda; order Neogastropoda; family Buccinidae; genus Babylonia; species Babylonia areolata. The sequence goes on from NC_134887.1 coordinate 22,189,642, forward strand.
TAACAGGTATTGAGATATTCATATACTACACGTTAATAAGCAGAGCATGAAGTATTTCCAAGTTGTGCATTGTGTAAAATGTCAGCATAATTGTTCGTGCGAATTAAATGATCCCGTGCTGCCTTCGTAAATTCACCTTTGCAGTTGGTATAATACCGATTTCATTTTTTATGAAATGTCAGGACTGGTAAGAAACTGTAAAACATTCATAAAAGCAAACTTGCGTTTTCTACCAATTTAGTATGTAATAGATGAAATTAAAAATGTTTCCTTTTGACCCCAAAGAGTTCTGTTATTTTCTGTACGGTATCTGTCATCTGCCGCAGTGACCTACTAACGGAGGTATAGGATAGCATCAGCGCGGCAGCTGTCAGCCACAAGTACTGTACCGCGCTAAACGCTTTCCTCTGGCGACCCGTTATACCGCGCTTGCGTAACCCTCGCTTGCTCATGCCTTGCGGATCTTTGTAAGGCGCTCTCTCATGGCCAAATGTGTGAGAAATAATTATCAAAAATCAAAATCTAATCATGTTCCCGCCTACCTACAGCGGTCAAGTTTATATCAGCGTGATCAGTATGATTTATTCTATTTTATCGTGAAAAGAACGGTTTTGTTGCAGACATTTTGACCATTTTTGTGTCTGTCCTGGACGATTGTTTGGGTTGGTCTCATTGACAGAGATGCTGTTACCATTGAGTTTTGAAACAAAAGTCCCCA
>NC_134887.1:22192859-22222859 GCF_041734735.1 Babylonia areolata
GGGAGTCGGGTTGGGGGGGTGGGTGGTGGTGGTGGGGGTTAGAAGCAGTGAGAAAAGAAAGGCAGCGTGATAGGTTCACATAGCCTGAAGGGGAAGGGGAACAGGTGGGTGTAACACGTAAAAGGAACTGGGTGATGCAAAACACGTAAACACCGAAAGTAACTATGTGCGGCGCACATAGTGAAAGAACCCGGTGCGCAACACGTAAAAGATACAAGGAGAAGGTGTGGAAACAGGCAGAGAATGGTGTGCAGTAAGTAAAGAGGGAAAGGGAACAAGATGCATAAAGGGGGAAAGGATGACGTCCAGTGATGTAAATCTGTGTTTAAAACAGCAGTGTGTAGCATGTAAAGGGGGGAAAAGACTGGCATCCAGTATGTAATGGAGGGGAAGCTTGCAGTATGCAAAGGGGGAAAATGCTGTGCAGTATGTAAAGGGGAAAACAACATTGTACAGTATGTAAAGGGAAATGGCGTGCAGCATGTAAAGGGAAAATGGTGTGCAGCATGTAAAGGGAAAATGGTGTGCAGCATGTAAAGGGAGAAATAGTGTGCAGTATGTAAAGGGAGAAATAGTGTGGTGTGCAGCATGTAAAGGGAAAATGGTGTGCAGCATGTAAAGGGAGAAATGGTGTGCAGCATGTAAAGGGAAAATGGTGTGCAGCATGTAAAGGGAGAAATGGTGTGCAGTATGTAAAGGGAGAAATGGTGTGCAGCATGTAGCTGATGTAAAAACATGGATGGACAAAAACAAGATAGACCTCAATGAAGACAAAACCGAACTCTTAGCCGTAGGAGACCTAACTCGTCTTAAGGCAGCAGAAAAGGACCCAGTTACGTTTGGCCCTGCTTCAGTAGCATTTCAAACATCAGCCAAATACCTGGGTGTGTATCTCGATCAAACCTTGACTATGAACGACCAAATTTCATTCTTGTGTCGCTCATGTAATTTTCATCTCCGAAGGCTAGCCTCAGTCAGACACTACATAACAGAGAAAAATATGGCTCAGTTGGTTTCCTCATTTGCCCTGTCCAGACTGGATTACTGCAATTCCACTCTTGCAGGTTTACCATCTTTTTCCATCAACAGACAACAGAAAATCCAGAACAATGCTGCACGACTGGTTCTCGCCAAAAAGAAATCTGATCATGTTACACCTCTGCTGAATCGGTTACACTGGCTTCCAACTGAGTCCCGCGTTCACTATAAGTTAGCAACACTCGCCTTCAAACATTTTGACAAGTCTCTTCCATTGTATCTCTCCTCTGTATTGGAAACATATGAACCGCACAAAACATTAAGATCCAGTTCTGAAAAGCTGCTTAAAGTTCCAAGGACAAATCTGAAATGTGCTGGAAATAGGTCTTTCAGAGCTCAGGTTCTCCAAATGTGGAACTATCTACCTTCATCTCTTAGAAATTCCTCTGATCTACATTCCTTTAAGTCAGATCTGAAAACTTACCTTTTCCGTAAGCATTTTTGTTCTGGGCGGAATGGTTAAACCAAGGTATGCTTGTTGGCAAGTATCTTTGTGTTAGTATTTTTGTAGTCCTGTTTTAATGCATTGTGTATTTTATGTAGTTTCAGTCTTAGATGTGATGTCATTTTTTCTATCTGGTTATTTTTAATGGGCGTGTGTGTGTGTGTGTGTGTGTGTGTGTGTGTGTGTGTGTGTGTGTGTGTGTGTGTGTGTGCGTGCGTGCGTGCGTGCGTGCGTGCATGTGTTTGTGAGGTTATAATGCTCTCGTACGCGTGTGTAAGTGTGTAGGCATATTAGTGTGTCCGAACAGAATTCTATGTAAGAAAATAAGAAATATTTTAATTCTTATGCAATTTTGTTTTTAGTGCAGTTGATATTTAATGTCAGTGTGTGTATGTCTGTAAGGGAGGGACATTTATATATATATATATATATATATATGTGTGTGTGTGTGTGTGTGTGTGTGTGTGTGTGTGTGTGTGTGTGTGTGTGTGTGTGTGTGTGTGTGTGTGTGTGTGTGTGTGTGTGGCTGTGTGTGTGTGTGTGTGTGTTCTATAAAATGCATTTTGTTTTAATCCAAGCCTTATTTACTTCATAGCTTTTATAATCTTTAGTGTGCTTTTGCATTCATGTGAACACACTGGATGTTTTCCATTGTCAGATAGCGGTTGATACGTTTTTTAAGGCATGTTTATAGTCAACTATGATGTAAGGCGCTTTGAGCAGCATTGGTGCTGGATATCGCGCCATAGAAAAACTATGTATTATTATTATTATTATTATTAAGGGAGTGCAGTATGTAAAGGGGAAATGGTGTACAGCATGTAAAGGGAGTGCAGTATGTAAAGGGAGAAATGGTGTGCAGTATGTAAAGGGGAAATGGTGTGCAGTATGTAAAGGGAGTGCAGTATGTAAAGGGAGAAATGGTGTACAGCACGTAAAGGAGAAACAGATGCTGTGGATTATGTAGAGAGGGGATGAGGGTTTGGGGGAGTGGTTAATCAAGGTGCTGTCAATGGTGCTGTCATGGCTGATGGCTAATTAAGAAGGTGAACAGTGTGCTGTGATGGCAGATGACGTTGATAAAAACCAAATAAACATAAATAAGGGGGGTGGGGGGTGGGGGAGAGTTCCTAATATAAGCAAAAACCATGGATCTCTACTTCAGTTTCTAAATAGTTGTCAATCACAAAACCAGACTCCATGATGCAGTCCCTGAATGAAATAACTACTAACTATCAAAATTCAAACTTGCAACGGGTTGCTGAATAACTGATGTGACGTTCTGTGTGACGTGGCAGGTGGTGACGGTGAGGTACATCCAGAACAACGTGGCACGGTCGCTGCTGGTTGAGGACGACACTGTGACAGTGACGGGCCCAGACGGCACGAGCGTCATCCCCATCACCAGCAGCAAGAGCAGCATCGGCAACAGTGAGTCCTTGACTGCACTGCAGTCCCTGTGTTGTCCGCTGTGGTCATCTGATCCTCTGTGTCCTGTCCTCACATCTTGTCGTCAGTGCCCACACACTGCCTCCCACACAGACAGAACGGATGAACAACGTCAGGCATTTAGGAGACACAGCGAATCGAAACAAATACATTCAGTGTTGATGCACACACCACGTACTTTTGATCACCACCACAGCCAACGTAAACATGCTCGCACACAGACAGAACAATTCACACAGTCACGGACCCACTGCTTCCTCTCTAGCTCCTATTCACACAAGCGTGTACTTTATGAACACGCACCCCCTCTGATGGAAATTGCCACAAGCATGTATTTTTGGCATGTATATTCGAATATTCGCTTTCCCCATCTACGTGACCTCGTATAATGGTCTGGATGCTAGTCTTATGGACGTGCCGACAAATCGTATAACATGGTTAACTACCAAGCGCACGTAAAAGAACCCAAGGTAACAAGAGAGCTGTCATTGGAAAAAAAAGAAAAGAAGAAGAAGAAGAAGAAGAAGAAGAAGAAGAAGAAAATGTACACATGATAGCACATACTTGCATTCAGATAGGAAAACAAAGAAAGGACAAAAAGGCGGCCACTGTAGTGTGGATGTGCTCTTTTGTGGAGAGCAATCCTATCTTCATTCAAGCAGAGAAGTATATCTATGTTAAGACGGTAGTGTGATACAATCAACCCCTTCAGTGCCAGTGGAAAAAAAAGAAGAAGAAAAAAAAAGAAACAGAAAAAAAGTAGAAATGGTGTTTCAGGTCCAAAACCAATATCCAGAACAATCCGCCCAAAAGTGAGAAAAAGGTCTTGACACAGACCACTGAGGATCCAATGTGCAATATTTTACCCTTCCAGGGCTACCTTTTGATGATGTCATCGGTGACTCACTGTGCACGTACGTAACAAATATATGGCACTTAGTTAAGGGGTTATTGCAATATAACACAATCAGTCGGTGCATAAATTTCAGTGTTGCAAATTCTCTCTCTCTCTTTCTGTATATATATATATATATATGTGTGTGTGTGTGTGTGTGTGTGTGTGTGTGTGTGTGTGTGTGGAGAGAGAGAGAGAGAGAGAGAGAGAGAGAGTGCAGTAACCTATTATCGTTGCTGGTCACTTGAACAAGGTGAGGTGGACACAACTGTACAGGGCTCAGGTGTGCTCTGTACATATTATTGACACATTGCTCTGTACATATTATTGACACATTGCTCTGTCCATATTATTGACACATTGCTCTGTCCATATTATTGACACATTGCTCTGTACATATTATTGACACATTGCTCTGTACATATTATTGACACATTGCTCTGTACATATTATTGACACATTCCTCTGTACATATTATTGACACATTGCTCTGTACATATTATTGACACATTCCTCTGTACATATTATTGACACATTGCTCTGTACATATTATTGACACATTCCTCTGTCCATATTATTGACACATTGCTCTGTACATATTATTGACACATTCCTGAAGAAGAAAAATATGTTTCGAAATACGATGACACATGCTCTTTTTCCTTCTTTCTTTTTATTTATTTATCTATTTTTGTTTTGTTTTGTTTTGTTTATTTCCATATTTTTTTTATTTGCGTTTTTCAGACATCGTGTTCAAGAAGGAAGACGAATCCGTTTTCTTCTGGATCCTGATCGAGGAGCTGTCGTTCCGCATCGACCCCAGCGGTCTCTTCATGCTCACCTTGATGAAGAACTCACCGCTGGCTGGCACCTTTTCCGGCATTTGTGGAAACGCCGATGGCAAACTGCTGAGTATGTCTTTCGTGTGTGTGTGTGTGTGTGTGTGTGTGTGTGTGTGTGTGTGTGTGTGTGTGTGTGCGCGTACGTGCGTGTGTGTGTGTGTGTGTGTGTGTGTGTGTGTGTGTGTGAGAGAGAGGAATCAGAATAACTTTTTTTTTTAATGAAATTAAAGCCATAAATCAAGGTGTGTGTGTGTGTGTGTGTGTGTGTGTGTGTGTGTGTGCGCGCGCTTGTTCGCGCGTATATGCTGCTGTGAGCAAGCGCATGCTGACCCTCTTTTTACGTATCATCGTATCAGGTATTGTCCAGATACGATGTGCTGTGACTGTGTGCTTGGAGTCTATCTCTCGGAACAAACGTGTTCCGCGACATGATCATTACACAGGTTCCATTGCTGTTTCAGATGACCGTTCCAACCTTGGTGCTTTGTTTGACGACAACACCGACACTACAGCTGCAGTAAGTGTGGTGTGGTGTGGTGTGGTGTGGTGTGGTGTGGTGTGTGTGTGTGTGTGTGTGCATGAGTGTGCGTGTGCGCACGCAGTTGCTCGTCTTTACAGTCTGAATCTGTGTGCGTGTGAATTCAAGGACTGTAAACGATTTCTGATCCATGCAAATACATACGAATTTGTATGTGAGCTATCAGAGAACTGTGCTGATTTTTTTATGTGGAAAGTAGGTATAGGTATTCATATGACATGGAGCGAGAGAGATATTCTCCCTCACACAACCTCACTGAAAGAACGATGGCACTCAGAAACATGCGTACTCATAATGAAAACGATGGTTCGCCAGAATCAAAACACACTAAAGGTTGATGCTGTGTGTGCAGTGCGGGGCTGGATTCCAGGAGTGTTCCGCTGAACTGCATGACGAGGCCACGTCAGCCTGTGACTATGTGCGCAGCAGCATGTTCCGAGCGTGTACCGATGCCGTAAGTCCCTGTTCCTTGCTACAACGCTTACACCAACAACAACATCTACAACGATATCATAAACAGCAACAGTACCCACAACACATTCGTCTCTGTCTTCATTATTATCACCATCACAATCAAAGGAAATCAAAGAAAGAAAAATGTTCGAACACCAACTAATTTGCTTATGACTTGTCAGAAAAAGTTTTCAGATTGAGAAATATTTTGATTACTTTCATTTATTGCTGTTCCTCAGTCACTGATTCAGAATCTCTCTCTCTCTCTCTCTCTCTCTCTCTCTCTCTCTCTCTCTCTCTCTCTCTCTGTGTGTGTGTGTGTGTGTGTGTGTGTGTGTGTGTGTGTGTGTGTTCTTTCTCTGTTGTGCGAAATGAGAATATGTAGGCCTAAATGAATCTATACCGCTGTCTTGTGTTCTGTGATGATACCAAAGTGCATGGAATGTCTGCGTGAGGCACGCACTTACCATCATCAATCCCAGTTATGGGTCACAGATATTGCACCAAGAGTACCCACTCAGTCTCCATCTCTGTCTAGCCATCTGCGTGCGTGTAAACTCTCAGCATGTCTGTCACTGTTTCTCTCTTTTCGTGGGTATCTCTGTGTTCGTGCGTGATTGTTTGCTCGAACCACAGCGCCTGTTGGTTTTCCACTCTCTGCCTTGCTTTGTTTTAATCCGTCTGTTCTTGTTGACGTGCTTACATGTAATTGTTTCTTCCAGCTTTCGCCTCTTCCTAAGAAGAATGAAGCGAATACAGCAATACATGTTGTTTTTCTTTGCAGGGAGTGGACCCCACGCCTTTCTACGCACTCTGTATGCGAACCTACTGCTCTGCCCGTGCCAACGGAATAGACAAAGCGGAACTGGGTCGCTGCAATGTGCTGGATATGTTCGCCCAGACCTGCTACAAAGAGGCTCACGTGGCCATCAACTGGCGATCACAGAACTTCTGTCGTCAGTATCTCTGTTTTTCTGACTCGGGTGGTGGAGGGTGGGGGAGAACGGGAGCGTTGACTGGTGTATGGGTTGAGTTATTCCCTTCTCTTTTTACCTAATAACCACATGGATTAACTGTCACAGATACGGAGATGAACAGACGACAGACGCGCGCGCGCGCGCGCACGCACACACACACACACACACACACACACACACACACACACACACACACACACACACACACACATATATATATATATATATATATATATATATATATATATATATGTGCATGTAAAAATACAGTAAAAAAAAGTTTATTTCTGTTTGTTTGTTAAATCTGTCTGTCTGTCATTCTGTCTGCCTCTTTCTCACGTTAATGATTCACAGAGAGAGAGAGAGATTGGTATAGTGATAAATAGATAGACAGATAGATAGATACACACACATACATACATACATACATACATAGAACTTTGTTTTGATCTGACAATCAACTTCAGACGAGAGGACAATCTTAATGGTACAAAATTTGAAAAAACAAAAACGACAATAAACCCCGGGCCCTCATTTCTTTCTGTCTTTTTCTGTGACAAACACCCACCTCTGCTTCATGACTAGCATTGGGTGATGGCGACTCTCGCACTGTACATGAAGAAATGAGAGCACTACTCGCAGAGATGCACATACGCACACAATATGAAGTCTTCCCATTCGACCGAATCTCGAGCGAATCCATAAGTCATTTAACTGGAGAGTCCAAACTGGCTCAGAAGCTGTTCCAGACAAAAACGGTAAAGCCGCTTGTTGTTTTCTCCAACAATAATTACTTTTACGACTGTGGTAAGGTAGCATACACCGCTGTCAACTTCACGTCACTTGTGCATGCCAAGGCGTGGTGGTCTCGGCCCCTGTTGTGTCTTTCCCGACATCCTCTCCTGTTCTTTTTCCTCTTGTCTTGTATAATGTGCTTTTCTCTCATTTTGTATTGGCAGGAGAGAAATAACCAAACAAATCAATAATTTTCAGCCAAAACCTGTCCAGAAGGCAAAGTGTATAAGACCAGTGTGCACACCAACTGCCCTCTGACCTGCGGCAAATCTCCCAAGAGCTATTTTGCCGAATCGTGCAAGACAGACGGACACGCAGGCTGTGAGTGCCCACATGGCAAGGCACGGATCAACGACACGTGTTTGGAACCCGCCCAGTGCCAGTGTGTTGGGGACGACAACCGCTACTACAACATAGACGACACCATCCAGTCCGCCGATAAATGTCTGAAGTGGTACGTGCGACGTCCAGTTTAGTTTCGTTTTTGTTCAAAACCGCACGGTTTTCAAAAGTTTTAACGTATTGTTTGTGCTTATTTTTCCATGATCATTGGGCCATTTGTTTTCTGAATCTTCATACCGAAACTGTATCATGCTGAACAAGCCAGAAATAAAACATAGTGGCGTGTGCTGGAATACATGAGCACTGCCACATTGGTCACAGGATTGGGTGTTGAGCAGCACAAAGTCCCCAGCGCTGTCGACATGGCGCAGACAGCCTTCACATTATCATAGGGTTCGACAAACTGAAAGATTCAAGGGAAATATTGCTGTCAGCCTAACACAGTAACACACTTAGTCAGACACAGCCAGTTGCCGTCAGCCTAACACAGTAACACACTTAGACAGACACAGCCAGTTGCCGTCAGCCAAACACAGTAACACACTGAGTCAGACACAGCCAGTTGCCGTCGGCCTAACACAGTAACACACTTAGTCAGACACAGCCAGTTGCCGTCAGCCTAATACAGGAACACACTTAGACAAAAAACGAATGTTATTGAGATTCACGCTGTCAGTATCATTGAAAGGGTCCGTCCTTTGGATCAGCCATGCGTCTCATTTGTTAGAACACCACAAATTAAAAAAAAAACTTACTTGCTGGGTGGAGATGGCTGGTGGCTAGTGTAAACACACAGACAGAGACAGACAAACACACAAACAAATATATAAATACATATATAATTATATATATATAATTACATATTTATCTATCTATTTATTTTAAAATCAAATTTATTATTATTTTTGTTTTGCTTGTTTTAGTTTTTTGCTTAAATGACACATTGTGAATAGACGTCAAACTGAAAAAAACAAAACACAACACAACACAACACACACACCGCAACAGACTTTGCATCTTTGATTTCACCATACTCAGTGTTGAATTTTTCTATCCTTCTTTGTCGACTAATTCTCTTTTATTTACTTCGTAGCTTTTTATAATCCCGTGCAATGGAGACATTGATATCTTTATAAGAAAATAGAGCGTCCTAGATGTTTTGATAGTATATACAGAATAATTATTTCCCGTTTCAGATTTTATTTCATATTGCTATTAAAGCAGGTTTCCGGACAGTGTGCTTTATAGTTTCTATTATGATAATTATTATGATTATGATTACTGGGTGGTTTTTTTGTGTGTGTGTTTTTCTTTTTGCTGCCTCATCATTACTCCCACGCCGCTCATTTAGATTCCCCCATACACGGCCACACCCGGGTTCGTCCGTCGCAGTTCTAGCGTCGGCAGTCCACAGGAAACCATCGATGTTAGGTCGCCAGGAGGCCAATAATGGCTTAGTTGCGGAGCCAGACTGAGTGAGCGTCCCTCCCAGAGTGGAGACCGCCACCACGTCCCTCAAACAACAGCCCCCCATGAATCTGCCGACACTGACGACATTGACAGGACTCACCCCAAGCACGGAAGTTGAGGGGTATCGAAACAGGTCACCATGAGAGCAGGGCATGAAAGGCCGCAGACTTTGAGACTATTTTGTTTATATTGATGACGATGAAGGAGGAGGAGGATGACGATGATGATGATGATGTTGCTATGGAGGTCCATTTTGGTTTGGGACTGCGTGACAAGGCTGTACTCTACGCTTCCTGTCATAATGATATCCCAGGCCCGAGAGATACAGACACTTACAGTGTTGGTCAGGTAATTAGAGCAACACACCCAAAGACGCATCCTTGAAGTGGATGACACTCGACTGTGTGGTCCCAGTCTCCCTATTTAAGCCCACAGCACACTCAGCTCTGGGTAGGAGCCGGCCACGGGCCGAAAAACCCACCTCCGCTGGGATTCGAACCCGCGTCCTCCCAGCCGTCAGTCCGCGACGCTAACCACTTCGCCACGGCGGCTGGTATGATTACTGTTATTATCATTTATTCAAATCATTATCATCTTCTTACAAGAGCCGACCTCTTTGTCTTGACCTCTGGGTTTCATGAGGTATGACAGAAATATTCAGTAGAGCAGTATCAATGAGGTTGTAGGCAGTGACCTTTGATTCGTTGTGACAGCACCTGTGGAGCCTACGGTCTGTGGGATTGTGAAGACAGCAGGGCACAGTGCATGGGGTCCTGCTCTGTGCTGGGCAACACCGTGCACACCTTTGACGGCCTGACGTACGCCTTTGAGGCCGACTCATGCGCTCTCACTCTGATGCAGGACCGGGTACGTTCTGCCTCTCGAGTCTGTACCCTCCTCTCGTCTTCCTCTCCACCTGCTTTCTTTCCCTTTCACTTCCGGAACTGTTTAGAATTTTGTAAAATAATCACCAACCTCTAAAAAAAATCACAAAATTGAAATCATGTTCAGAAGTATGTAAAAGTATATCAGGCCAGGGAATTTAGATTAAAATTTGCGTTAGGTCAAAATGTCTGCAACAAAACTGTTCTTTTTACGATAAAATAGAATAAATGATACTGATCACTCTGATATAAAGTTGACCACTGTGGGGGGAAGGGGGGGGGGGATAAGTAGATTTTGATTTTTAATGTCCAGAATCGAATGTTTTTATTACTTCTGCCTGTGTGAGAGCGCTTTACAAAGAGTCGTAAGGCAAGAACATGCGAAGGTTACGCAAGCGGGGTATAAAGGGTCGCCAGAGGAAAGCGTTCAGCGAGGTACAGTACATGTGACTGACTGCTGCCGCGCTGATGCTGATCTGTGAGCAGGTCACTGCGGCAGACAACTGATTCTGAACAGTATGCTAGGAACAGAGCTCTCTTGTATGATTTATGTCACTTGACAAAGGTTTTCCTCTTTATCTGAAGAATTGTGATCAAAACACCGGATTCTTTGTATCTTTCTATTCGATCAGTCAACAGAAAACTGATTAGCGTTATCCTCACAGTGAACAAATATGTAGGATGGCAGAAAATCAAAATGTAATAAAAGTAAGACTATGAGAAAAAACCAAACCAAACAACAACAACAACAAACAACAACTAAAAATAAGGAATTTTATTATCTGCGTAAAGCAGAACCGAGGTACATGTGTTCCGTGTCCGAATGTGACTCCTGACTACATCTCAAGCACTGCTAAACATGAAATGCTTCAAACTTAATGAATTTTAAGAAATTCATTCACAATCAATGTATAGTTTGGTTTTTCAGAACATGTGTGATGTAAAATGTGGCTGTTCAAATCAACTTCTGCAAAACAATAAGCGCGTGGGGACTACAACGAATTTTTTCGTTCCACACTTCCGCCGTCTGTCTCTGTGAACTGATAAACTACATCATTTCGTGATATAACTTCACCAGACAGCAAAAGCTGGAATCAAGGTAATTTAAGGGGGTGGTTTTCTACTTTGAACTTTGTTGTTTGGAACTTTTGATGTAACAAGTCTTCAACTGAAAGCTGTCTTACCGAACAACATGCTTTGACTTGGTTCGAAATCTTACGCCAGTATCCGAATATTACCGCATCTCGCCATGTGTCAGAAACAGTGATTGTGTCTAAACTTAATCGGATGAGAGAAAAATGTACAAACAAACCATAATAACGACGAAATTAACATACACATTTTTTTTTTTTTTTTTTTAATATAGCAACCACGGTGTGCGAATGAACATATCGGAGATGTCTGTGTAACATGTGTACATTTCACACACTGTCGGAAACAACACATTATCTGAATCTGTGTTCAAACACACACGATTGAAGGGTGTTTGTCAAAGCGATTTACACTTTCCTGCGATGAATCCGCATGATTTATGTGAAAACAGTTCTAATTTTGTTTACATGTATATTTTTATTGGGTCGTTTACATGCACAGAAGTAACACGGAAAAGCGGAACTGAAAATTAATATGCGACGTCCACTGCATTTAAATAGTTGAATGGACTTTTTTCTCCAGAAAATGAGTGTATGTGCTACAGAAGATAGATGTGTTGACCACCTGTTGCAAGTAAAGAACGTGTAGTGTATTCATGAATGTGCTTGTTTTTATTTAATTTATTTATTTATTTTATTTTATTGATGATCAATGTTTTATTATCACAACAAATGAATATAGATCAGGTTTGTATTTACTGGATTTTAATCAGGTTTGTACTTATTTGTTTATGACCAGTTCATGTTCAGACACATTGCCATGTCACAAAACGGCGCCGAAATTTTCAACACATTTAAGACACAAGAACAAATTATATTCTCACAAAATTGTTGCAGTCATTTCTCAAATGAATTACAATCCTGATAACATGTGAAACATTTGAATAATCATTGTAAACACATGTTAAAACTGAATCAGACTGAGAGACCCCCTTTTCCAACAAAGTTCTGGAGACTGACCCATTTTCATCTTCGAGGCAGTCTTTGCTCTTCATGACTATCTGATGCACTTCATGTTACCACCTTCATACTCCAGCCAGATACATTTTCTTTCCCACGCTAAACTGACGTGTCTACTGCGCCAGGGTTCGTGAGTCACATTTGCAAATACGACTTCATTTCCAAAGAAAAAAAATTCATACCGTTTTTTTTACATCAAGACATGATGTTGGTCGATTTTGCCATCATCTGCCTTCCATGCTTTCTGAATTAATTGTCTGGACAGTGCTCCGACAATATTCATTGAAACAAACCCAGTTAACACGTATTTAGATATTCATATACTACACGTTAATAAGCAGAGCATGAAGTGTTTCCAAGTTGTGCATTGTGTAAAATGTCAACATTAAATGATCCCGTGCTGCCTTCGTAAATTCACTTTTACAGTCGGTATAATACCGATTTCATTCTTTATGAAATGTCATGACTGGTGAGAAACTGTAAAATATTCATAAAAGCAAATTTGCGTTTTCTACCAATTTAGTATATTATAGATAAAATTAGAAATGTTTGTTTCCTTTTGACCCCAAAGAGTTCTGTTATTTTCTGTACGGAATCTGTCATCTACCGCAGTGACCTACTAACGGAGGTATAGAATAGCATCAGTGCGGCAGCAGTCTGTCACAAGTACCGCGCTAAACGCTTTCCTCTGGCGACCCCTTATACCGCGTTTGCGTAACCCTGGCTTGCTCTTGCCTTGCGACTCTTTGTAAGGCACTCTCTCGTGGCCAGAAGTGTGACAAATAATTATTAAAAATCAAAATCTAATTATGTTCCCGCCCACCTACAGCGGTCAACGTTATGTCCGTGTGATCAGTATGATTTATTTTATTTTATCGTGAAAAGAACGGTTTTTTTGCACACATTTCGACCATTTTTGTATCTGCCCTGGACTATATGTTTTCTTGAATGAAAATGAATGGAGAATATAATGATTATAACTTCAAAGTTGACAGGATGAGATAACTCCCAATTAGGGGAAGGTAACTAGGATTTAAAAAAATACACAAAATATTTTGAAAAAAAAGAAGAAATTTCAAGTTTGTTTATTTTACGTTGGAAAGAGTGCAAAAAATATCAGCAAATATGTTATGCACAACAACCAAGTGCAATTATGTTGTTTCAAGGACTATCATGTTGCTTTAAACATAATCACTATTCACAACCACTCACATACACACCCTCACACACGCACACCCACCCAAACACCCACAAACACTATTACACAATATTACAACACAAAAGCTCACTGTAAACAATAGTTTGGCTTGAAGCTTTCATCTGGAGGGATTCATAGTAAATGAAAACCCCAAAATGAAGATTTCAAGCTACAGTATCGGGCTTTTTTTTTAACCACTTCTAACACGACCCCACCCCTTCCTGTTGATGTACCTTGTGGCATGTAATCATCATCAAGAGAACCAGAATCAACTTCAAAGTACTTTTTGGTTGAGCCAGTGCATCAGTGGAGGGTTTAGAGGCTCGAACTAGCGTATCCCTTGCGCCACGCAAATCCATTGGTCACAGTGTCGGTTTACAACATTGTGCATCTGCCACTCTTGCCAGTGACAGACTGGCGTTGACTTATTCTTTGTTGTTGTTTTCAAGTTTCTCCAAGGTCTTGATTGCAGTTCATGTTAGTGCGTCAGCGTTCCGCGGTAATTTCAGGAATTGGTACCAAAGTGTTGAGACCCCCTTCTGCACATCACTATATTATATTTTTGGCAAAACCATCAGATATCCCAAACGGATTTAGACCCAGTCTGTCACAGAACAAACAGATGTTTCGTTTCTTATTGTAACCATTATCGATACATCCCTCAACAGGACGGCGGTACCAAGATTGAACTGCTGGCCAAGGAATGCAGTGGCGGTCAGACGTGTCTGCACGGAGTGCGCGTGACTGTGGACGGCAAGACAGGCTCTGTCATTGTGGGTCATGAAGGGGAAGGCATCATCGACAACGCTTTCGGCAGCCTCAACCTGTTTATCCGGAGGGTGTCACAGAACTACTACGTCATTGACCTCAACCCAGGCATCCGTGTCTTTGTCAGCACGAGCGGCATGGTGCAGATCAAGGCTCAGACCGCTCTGTTTAAAGACATGGTGAGTGGCACTTCTCTGTTACAGCTGTACGAGTGGTGTACAGACATGGTGAGTGGCACTTCTCTGTTACAGCTGTACGAGTGGTGTACAGACATGGTGAGTGGCACTTCTCTGTTACAGCTGTACGAGTGGTGTACAGACATGGTGAGTGGCACTTCTCTGTTACAGCTGTACGAGTGGTGTACAGACATGGTGAGTGGCACTTCTCTGTTACAGCTGTACGAGTGGTGCACACAACGGTCAGAAAATGTGCAGCGCATGTAAACGACAGCGTTACGCTTTCTTCAGCAGCAGCCACACCAAACACAGCTACGATTACTACTGTCATTAATGCTTAAAGTGCTAGAACGTTTGTCGCTGTAACAACTATTCCTGGTCTGACTATAATTGATAAGTATGTAGACAGACAGCCAGACTTACAGATACGTAGACAGATATACAGACAATAGGTAGGCATCTTAAATGTCAGACATTTTACAATATTATGGAAGACCCAGCAATAGTTTAAAGGCTAGAAATTTCGCAGTCTTATTCAAAAGGTGTTTATTCAATAATCGCTGTTGCTCTTACTGAAACAAAGGATACAACTTAAGGCATTGCAGTTTAGTGTTTCAAATTAACTTCTATAAAGCATGGTAAATAAGTAAATAGGGCCTAGGTCTACATGCCAACAAAATTCATCATCTCCAGAGTCCAATTTAAAAATCTCGAATATTTTTTTTCAAATTTCTTTTAATTTACTCCACATTTCATGAATATCATTTTAGTTTGGGACTTCCTGCCAGACACAAATGGCATCATCAAAAGAAGGGAAATAACTCTGGAAGGCTGACATTTCACATATTGGGTGGTTTTTATCCATCTCAATTTTTGGCTGATTGTTCCGGATGTTGTTGATATGACCCAAAACAGCACTTTCAACTGTTTTTATCGATTTATGTATCTATTTATGTATCTATTTATGTATTTATTCATATTTTTATCGGCAGCCATGGGGTAATAGACTCAGGTCGACTATCATTGAAATGTTTTCATAATTAATTCTACCGGACCAGTACTCTGCTTTCTGTAACGGCCACGCAGTCTGTGCAGTAGGCTATTTACAATGGGAACATAAACACTTGTTGCTTGTTTTAACAGACATACGGCTTGTGCGGTACTCTCAACGGGGACATCAAAGACGAGATGACGTCAGCACAGGGCGGTGGCGTTCCGGAAAACACGTTCCTCTCGATCTACAGTGACTGCATCAACCCCGTCAAAAAGCCCATCGACTCCACCTCCAGCGTGAGTTTTCTCTGTTCCATGTTTCAGTTTGATTGATTGATATGGATACTTGTATAACGCCTATCCTCAGTCGGAGACCAAGCTCGAAGCGCTTTACAAACATGGGGTCATTTGCACAACAGGCTGCCTACCTGGGTAGAGCCGACTGACGGCTGCCACTGGGTGCTCATCATTCGTTTCCCGTGTCATTCAATCAGATTTCAAGCACGCACACATACACACTCGGACATACATGTAACATGGTCACGTTTGTTGCTTTACATTCTGTTTTGAGTATGTAACTTGACATACTTTCATGAACATATATTATGATTTGGCATGCTGAAGAAACAAAAAGGGTACTATTTTCGGTGTATTTCGTGGTTGTTCCTCACGACATTCATGGAATGAAGTTGATTTTGTGATTAAACGCATACTTATCGTTATTGTAACTTCCACACCACAAAGGCACATATCAAAATTAAATTGCAAAAAGAGTCTTTGAAAAGTAAAATATTATTCCTTTTTTTTCTCACGAACACAATGGAGAGTAGTATGGACCATTTATTTTTCCACGTTCTTTTCACCAGCGGCAGATATGACTAACGTTAATGTTCCGCTTCATATGACCGCAATTTTGTTTTATAGTTTCTTTAACGATTCACTTATGGGTTTATTATTTTGTCTCAAAAGAAGAGCTATTTTAGTGTCAATCCCGCTTGGGTTGCTGAAGGCCTTGCCGTTCTTGTTCGCTGTTATACGAACTCCAAACAAAAACAAGAGAGGCAAGGCCTTCAAGACACTTGTGATACACTTAAAAAAAAAAATGTAATCGTTTAAATGTGTTCTGTATTTGTTATTATAAAGCTTCGCGTTTAAAAAAAAAAAGAAAAAAAAGAAGAAGTCCTAACCAGATTCGAACACCGCGTGTTTAGGTGAGAAGAAACTGCCTTATCCATTACACTATCGTGGCTCCTTAACTGACGTTCTAAAATTTAACATTTGAACATGCTTTTTTAAAGGGCGATCAATCAGTTGCGGTATTCGCAGTGAGAACGCTGTTTAAATCATATTATTCTGGTGTATCTTGGGCATTCAAAAAATCTTTAAGGGCAATAAAAAATTCTTTTTATAGGCTATCGCCAAAATCACACTGCAACATTTAGCCGTTTTCACTAGATCTAGATAGATGTACAAGTTTAGTTACACCCGCCGGGAATGTAGTACGACACGGTCAATTCAATTTCTCTGTTATGTTCATTCTAGTTTTCTAGTTTTAAAGTTGATATGAAAATTTAGTGTTTTGTTAAACTAATAACATGTAGAGCCAAGTATAAGTACTTCTAAACGTCGTAAGAAGTGAGAAGGACTTCATTTTGAGAAAAGTCAAGACTGGAAATTTTTTCGTTTCATCGTGATCAGTTCAAGGGTATTAACTCGCATGGTTTACAATTTTTAACTGTGAATTCCGACTGATTCTGTGGATATTTTTATGGCAGTTTGGGGCATAATCCAGTAAGTGATGAGGCGTTCACAAATCTTTCTTTGAATAAATATTTAACGGTCTCCTTCTCCAACTTTCCATCACATGTTATCGTGTATTGTCCATATAGGATTGAACGGGCAGGTCAACAACTTGAAACAAAATGGCGTCGTTCGCGTTCGCGAAGAATATGAGCACGCGCTTTGAATGTGTATAAATATGTGTACGCAACTGATTTTTGCCCATGACCTTCAGGGCTCAGCCAACAGATCTGTAAAGTCCACTCGTCGTATTGATTTTATTATTTTCCGAAAAAGACCACTTGGGCGAATGAACATAGTGTAAGCCCTGTACACTGAGAGTAAAACACAAGCTTTTTGTGTATTGAGTATAATTTCAAAATGTAATGTTTAAGCTGAGAAAGATCAGTTTAAAGCAAATTAAGTCCCCTAGCATTGATTACAGAGTAATTTCCCTTTTTTACTATATGCACCAAAACGTTTGCAAAATAAATAAAACTTCCATGCTTAGCAAAAGAAGTTCCTGTTTGAACAAAAAATGATAATAATGACTACTCTTGTTGTTGTGTCAGAATATCAGATCAAAGTGCCAAGTTTAGAGAATACAAAAATTATAAATATAACAGTATATGCAGTTTGCTTATAATTAGGTTTCATTTTTTTGGTGCCCATCCCAGAGGTGCAATATTGTTTTAAACAAGATGACTGGAAAGAACTGAATTTTTCCATATTTTTATGCCTAATTTGGTGTCAACTGACAAAGTATTTGCAGAGAAAATATCAATGTTAAAGTTTACCACGGACACACACACACACACACACACACACACACACACACACACACACACACACAGACAACCGAACACCGGGTTAAAACATAGACTCACTTTGTTTACACAAGTGAGTCAACAATAAGACAGAGTATGCATTTAGGATTCTTTTTCCTCTCCGCAGAGTCCGCTGTGTGACAGTCTGGACGAAGCCACCATGCCGGCCACAGGTCACGTGAACCTGGACACCATCAAGAAGCTGTGTCACAACAAGGACACCCGTGAGGAGCAGTGCCAGGTCTTCCAGGCGCTTGCCCTGTCCCTCAGAATGAGCATCGCTCAGCTGTTAGGGGACGGCCACGAATGTAGTGAGTTGTGTGGTGTGGTATGGTGTGGTGTCGGTGTGGTGTGGTGTGGTGTGTGTGGTGTGATGTGGTGTGGTGTGGTGTGGTATGGTGTGTGTGGTCTGGTGTGGAGTGGTGTGGTGGGGTGTGGTATGGTGTGGTGTGGTGTGGTATGTGTGGTGTGATGTGGTGTGGTATGGTGTGTGTGGTGTGATGTGGTGTGATGTGGTGTGGTGTGGTATGGTGTGGTGTGTGTGGTGTGGTGTGGTATGGTGTGTGTGGTGTGATGTGGTGTGGTGTGGTATGGTTGGTGTGGTGTGGTGGGATGTGGTATGGTGTGGTGTGGTGTGGTGTGGTATGGTGTGTGTGGTGGTGTGGTATGGTGTGTGTGGTCTGATATGGTGTGGTGTGGTGTGTGTGGTGTGGTGTGTGCGGTATGGTGTGGTATGGTGTGTGGTGTGGTATGGTGTGGTGTGGTGTGGTGTGGTGTGGTATATGTGTGGTTTGGTATGTTGTGGTGTGGTATGGTGTGGTGAGGTATGGTGTGGAATGGTGTGTGTGGTGTGGTATGGTGTGTGTGGTGTGGTGTGTGTGGTGTGGTGTGGTGTTGTGTGGTGTGGTGTGGTGTGGTGTGGTATATGTGTGGTTTGGTATGTTGTGGTTTGGTATGTTGTGGTGTGGTATGGTGTGGTGAGGTATGGTGTGGAATGGTGTGTGTGTTGAGGTATGGTGTGGTGTGGTGTGGTGTGTGTGGTGTGGTGTGGTGATGTGTGGTGTGGTGTGGTGAGGTATGGTGTGGTGTGATGAGGTATGGTGTGGTGTGGTGTGGTGATGTGTGGTGTGGTGTGGTGTGGTGTGGTGTGGTGTGATGTGGTATGGTGTGGTGGTGGTGGTGGTGGTGGTGGTGGTGTGTGTGTGTGTGTGTGTGTGTGTGTGTGTGTGTGTTGTAGCTATCATGGTTACATCCAACTTCTCATAAATCAATATTAGACAGACAGACAGACACAGACACACATACACACACGCGCGCGCACTCATATACCAATAGAGAATGGGGTGGGTGGAGAGAGAGAGAGAGAGAGAGAGAGAGAGAGAGAGAGAGAGAGAGAGAGAGTCATACGCCGAGTCAGTGCATGCGACATGGTTGATGATTTCCACATCTCAGAGTTACTGTCTCCATCAATGGAATAAGATCGTGAACCATCTCCGTCTCATTGCAGTGCAATGTGAGGAAAGAGAGCGAGAAGTGTGCGACTCTAACTGTCTGG
This sequence comes from Babylonia areolata, assembly GCF_041734735.1. Classification (NCBI taxonomy): domain Eukaryota; kingdom Metazoa; phylum Mollusca; class Gastropoda; order Neogastropoda; family Buccinidae; genus Babylonia; species Babylonia areolata. The sequence continues at coordinate 22,212,395 of NC_134887.1, forward strand.
ACCTTGCCTATCCCTACTGCCGTGAGGAGACCATCTATGACTGCGGCTGTGGTGATGGCCAGTACTACAAAGACAACGACTGTGTCAACAAGATGGGCTGTGGATGTTACGATCTGAACACTACCACAGTCATTCCCTCTGGCAAAACGCACGTTACAGGATGCATGGAATGGTAACCAGAATATTCGTTCTTTATTCTAACCTGTTCCAATAGACGTCTTATCATTCTCTCTCTCTGTGTGTATGTGTGCGCGCGCGCGCGCGCGCGTGTGTGTGTGTCCTCCTTTCTCCCTTCCACTGAGTGGCTATGGCATTAAAGTCTCCACTTTTTTGCACAATTAAGTTCAGTTCAGTTCAGTTGCTCAAGGAGGCGTTACTGCGCTCGGACAAATCCATATATGCTACACCACATCTTCTAAGCAGATGCCTGACCAGCGGCGCAACCCAATGCGCTTAACCAGGCCTTGAGGGAAAATAAAATGAAATAAACTAACTAGATGAATGAATGTTGCAAATAATACATGGTGAATAAAATGAAGACGTATATTGATAAATATAACAAAAGAAAAAAGATAATAATATCAACATGAACCAATATATGAATAAATAAATAAATAAATGAATATTAACACACACATACACACACACACACACACACACACGCACGCACACACACACACACACACAGACACGCACGCACACACACACACATACACGCGCGCGTGCGCGCGCGAGCGCGAGCACACACACATACACACACACATGTACAATAATATAAGCAGCAGCAAGAAACAATCTTTCCAAACCGTGCTACTAATACTATTGCCCACAGAAATGAGGTCGACTCTTTGCGTGGGCGGGCGGTCCGCGGAACGTGGTGTTACAAGACTCTTTTGATAAAAAAAAAAAAAAGTACTTTCAATTGTTGCGCAATGCTGTCTGGAGACCTTTATTGAATTAGCTCGGTTCTTATGATTATCATCCCAGAAGATATTGATGCTTCCTCTTTTAACGTGCCCCCAGGTGCTCAAGTTCTGAGTCACCTCGTGTCTGTCGTTTCTATGGTCTCCGCGCGCTTGTTTATGATAATACCTTAAAGACTGCCGCTCTTTGTTTAAATAGCCTGATGGTTTCCCCAATAGTTCCCAGTATTTGTTGGACCTGTCTGTATATTTCCTGCAAGCAGTTCAGCCCTTCAGATGATTCTCAGAACTGTGCTTCGTTGTCACCGTTCTTTCTCTGTTCACGATTTTAAGTATGGTACTTGATGCCGTATTTGTGTTTGTTCATGTTTAATTCTGTGGAGATTTGTGCTGGCAGCACATGCGCAGGGTATCAGCTGGAGTGCGAGTCCGCTTGCGAGGAGGTGATATGTGCCGAGGGCCAGACTCCATGGTCAGAGATCGAGGACGACCCAGACTGTACGCGGAAGATGTGCCCCAAGGAGTACGAAGTGAAGAGAGAGTGTGTCAAAGACGCTCGGAACTTCCAGCAGTGCTACTGTCCCCCCAACACCTTCCAGACTCAGGTACATTCTGCTAGAGCCTTTCCTGCTGGGAAGAAGTCTGCGACGTTTGTAGGAGTACAGGGCTTGTGTGTGTGTGTGTGTGTTGTGTGTGTGTGTGTGTGTGCGTGTGTGCGTGTGTGTGTGTGCGTGTGTGGGTGTGTGTATGCGTACGTGCATGTGTGGATGTGTGTATGTGTGTGTGTGTGCGTGCGTGCGTGCGTGTGTGTGTGTGTGCGTGTGTGGGTGTGTGCGTGCGTGCGTGCATGTGTGTGTGTGTGTGTGTGTGTGTGTGTGTGTGTGTGCACTATAACTAGATGTATGTGTTTCGGTTGTCGTGGACACACCTGTTCACCATACTTGACAGTGATGACATGTCAGCTGAACAGTGGAACCAGACGGAACTCATTTACGTATTACTGAACAGGAAGGAAGTTGATTGTCTGTATGAGGCGCCGTGGCAGAGTCCCTTTGGCGTTGGACTTCTGATCCAGTGCTCACCAGTAATCGGGGTTTGAGGCCCCGTTTCGGCATAGTATTGTGTCTGTGTCCTTATGGGAGGCACGTTCCTCATATTTTCCCTCGCTCAGTGCAGGTGTGAATTCGTACCTGACTTCGGTTGGGTAAGGTAAAAACTGTGGAAGGAGAGGATTGGACCGCGTCTTCCAATACCGAGCCCAAGACACACCTTATATGAATTCACTTCCCCCATGACCATAAAAGCCTGAGACATTTAACCTGTTCACTACCAGGGAACTCATGTGCAAGGCCTTCGCCATGGATTTTCAGTGTAGATGGTTATAAATTAACAAATAAAATCTACAGGCTATATTGTTTGTCAAAATACTCAAACCATATTTTTTTCTAAATGGAAACTGACTGTTAAAACACTTTTGAAATTATGGGATGTATACATTATGATTTTGAACTGGTTAAATAACGAAGTATACGCCGGTATTTTAGCTATGTAGTTTTACGTTTCATGAGACATGGAACGATCATCGTGAACGAAATCATTTATCAACAAAAAACGATTAACAACACAAACAAGCATACAAACAAAGCCCCACCAAATAAGAGTCCTGGTGCCCGGAGTGTTGCAATCGACTGCACACATTTTGAAACAATTCCAATGTGTGCTATCATCAGAGTCCCACACCCACACCCCGATTTCCTCCTCCTCTCCCTCTTCCCCCCACTACTTCTCTTTAAGGCATCCTTTCGGCTTTGATGTTCTCCTTTTCCTTTCCTACGCCCACTCACCAGACCACGGTCCTGCCATTATACACGAACCGTTTCAACAATTTTCAGGCTCGTGTTACGCCGCTGTGTGTGTCAAAATCAGGCCAGTCAGTATTTGCGATAATCATAATCATATTCGCATTTTGCTTGACTGAAGTCGACCAATGAGACTGGTGTCATCAGCCCTGTGTGTGCTCGTCCGCTGATCCGGCCAGCAGTTGGGCACCGCTTTCAGCCACAAATCACACCAAACACCATTATTACCAGGACTGTTTTCATGAGTATTCATGATTGACTTGCAGTCTTATGACAAAAAACGTGTTTTTAACTTTTTTGAATATCTTTTTTATAACAACAACTAGTGCTGTAATTATTTTTGTGACATCCACCCTATCATGCAGATTTATATGACGTTGTATGGTATACCATTAATACGTAGCTATACCATTCATACATATACTATGTGAATATAAACCATTATGTATGCCGCTGTGTGCCGGCAGACGGATGAGTGCGTGGAGTTCTGCCCATGCTATGAAAACGGCTGGAGAGCCCACAACGACACCATCATGCGACAGTGCAAGACAAAGTGAGTTCAAAATATCCCTACGATAGAACACACAGATCAGCAGGGATACAGCTCATGTCGTGTTATATGATGCGGTGTGAATGGACATTCATAATGGTTTTTTGTTTGTTTGTTTGTTTGTTTTTGTTTTGTTTTGTTTTTAATACAAAATTTAGGATTGAAATTTACTGGTCATTATCTCTCTGCTGCCTCTGTGCCTCTGTCTGTCTGTCTGTCTGTCTGTCTCTCTCTCTCTCTCTCTCTCTCTCTCTCTCTCTCTCTCTCACTGTGTCTCTCTGTAACACATATGAAGTCCAAGATATATTATAATACTGTTTATTTTCAGTATGGCTGGTACTTATGTAAAAGCATTGATTGATGTATATAGGACGTTTACGTGTGGTCATATTAATTTTCCATGGGGCTACACCGCTATTTCAGCAATGTGAAGGGCATTAAAGTTTTTGGCGTGAACCGTCAATGTGCTTTGTATGTTGGTGGTATAGACACATAAATTTGAAGGTACTTTGTAGGCTGTGGTGATGATGAATTCATTTGCGCATTGGTCTGTTGCTGAAGCATTTTTCTGTTGACGATCACAGGACGTGCAACAACGGCTTGTGGGAGGTAGCGGAAAACAGTGACTGCACAGGTATGACATTGACGTTCATGAAGACCCTTTCTTTAGTGTACAATACGTAAATACGAGAGAATGAGAGCTAGAACTAACCGATGGAAGTGCAGTAAGCATAACTGCTTTTTTTTTCATCCAGACCTCAAGGAAAAAAAAACGAAAATAAAAGAGAAAAACGAAAAAGCAAAGGCACCCCCAAACAAAACAAAAAAAACAAACAAACAAACCCCCCCCCCAAAAAAAAACAAAACAAACCCCACTCACATACACAATCAAACCACAAATATACACATGGAAATAAAAGGCATAAATAAAAGCGTGTACATAACCTATTTACGTACAAAACAGTATTATTGAAAAACGGAACGTTACTTGAAAATAAGGGAAAGGAAGAGAGAGCGTGACAGAGACAGAGAGGTGAATATGCAGCGAACATAATTTCATGCAAATATTGATAAAACTGAATCATAACCAGAACATTTTAGGATAAAGTGGTGTCACGTTTGAAAGATTCATCAGGCAGGGATATTTATGTAAGTCAGATTGAAATTTTTGGAAAATTCAACTCACTTTTGAGATTTTCTGGGATATGATTCCATAACCAACCCCCAGAGTATGTAATGCTTGACTTACAAAATGTTTTTATATAGTACATTGCAGATTAAATCTTAGGTAAACATTTATAATCATATAAGTAAACAAATTTGTCAGATAGGATAGAGCGTTGCCATAGCATGTAAGTTAAGGATTTCTTTTCTTTTTCCTCAACTAGTGATAACTTTGAAGCAACGTTTTTGGTCGACTTTCTATGTGTGTGAGAGACCTGCTAAATATGGCAAGAAAGTTATAATTTTATCATGCACTTTGAAGAAAAGACAAAAAAATGTGATTATTGTTGTCATCGATAAAGGCCATACTGTTGCCATCTGCAGTGGCCATATTATTGCCGCATTGTATTAGGGATGAGACATGAAAATGTGGAAACCTTCTTGCTCATCTCAACAACTAAGAAATGAAATGGAACAATCAATATGAAACAGATATTGAACATATCGTGTTCTTCATTTGCGAATAACCATGCTGTGAGGAAGAGGCTGAAACGTTAGAAGAGCTGACTGAAAGACAGTTGATTCGATTGTCTCATCCACCCATCCACCATCCCACCCCCATTCACGCACATACATGCACGTTACCCCTTGCCCCCTCCCCTCCTTCGCCCCAACCCCCTTCCCCCCCGCTCTTTTCCCCTCACACACGCACACACACAGTGATTCAGACTGACTAACAACGGATGATGTGTTCCCCAGGAATCTGCATCCTGTCAGGCTCTCCCATGAGACTGAAGGGATTTGACCACGACGCCCTGTCAGACAATGCCATCAACGGCAATTGTGAGTACACCGTCTTCTCGGCCGGCGATTACACAGTGAAGGTCAGGGCCATGTTCTGCGGGTCAGGGTCACAGGGCTGTGGCTACAAGGTCACCATTGCCGTCGGCTTCCTGACCAAGGGACCAATCGAGCTCTTCCGTGGTATGGATGGCGTCATCATGTACAATGGCCAAACCTACACCCGTGACCTGTCTGACAGGATCAACATCCTGTCCACGGGAATCTACACTGACATTACCTTTGAAAACAAACTCACGGTCCGCTGGAGTGAAGGTCAGTGTATAATCGTACATGTTCATGTATATGTATTTGCATGAGTTTGTTTTTTGTTTTGTTTGTTTTTTTTGCTTGTTTTAGGATGAGTTATTTTCAACACACTGGGAAGCATCATTGTCAAGAAGTGAACAATTAACTATTCTCTTTTGGGGAAGAACTATTTACTGTGCCACCATTTTCGTCCCTGTGGGCCCAGACATTTCGGAAATGTCAGTGAAGTATCCAACAACATAAGCGTCATTTACAACTTCACGGTGTTGCCAATCTCAGTGGGAGAAAAACCACAACTACAGTGATTTTCGAAAGCTATCCAGATGAAGACATCCGTTGCAAAAGGGAACTGTCATGATAGCCAATAAATAATTTACTGCTCTTTTGGTGACCTTAGTTGCATGCAAGCCAATGAATATTTGATATTTGCTCCTTATGCTTCGGGATCCAGTAGGATGCGAAAAAGGGGGTCGGGTAAAAATGTTTGTTCTGCGTGAAAGGCCAATTCAGATGTTTCGAGAACCTAAGTATTGTCAGGCCAAAAAGAACTGACGCAGGGGAAGTGTGATGCATGGCAGTGGCCTGCACATCGTTCTACAAAGATATGTGATGCACCGCTGGTTGACGAAATTGATATTAGAACAACATGGCAGAACAAGGAAAAATGTGCGGACAAATAACTCTTTCATCATTAAAAGGAGGGATTGATTTTGAACCCTTCAAACACAGCCGTGTGTGTGTGTGTGTGTGTGTGTGTGTGTGTGTGTGTGTGTCTGTGTCTGTGTCTGTGTCTGTGTTTGTCTATGTGTATGTGTGTTTGTATGTCTGAGAGAGAGAGAGAGAGAGAGAGAGAGAGAGAGAGAGAGAGAGCAACCAACGTCATGCTGACGTGTGTGGGCAGGTCTGACAACACAGATCATTGTCAGTCATGGTGCCTTCAGCAACATCCATGGTTTGTGCGGCAACTTCGATGGTGTCACCACCAATGACTATGTGGGTGAAGACAACAACCCGGTCATGTCGCTGGCGGAGGTGGCAAAGAACTGGGCCGACATGAATCTGTGTGTGGACACCAAACCTCCAGTGGAGGACAACAAGTGTGAAGAGGTCAGCACTCAGTATCTGGCTGAACGTAGACGGTCATTTGTAGTCCATTATTCGTTCTCATCACCATTGCCTGACAAGTTTAGACTGGAATACATTTTAGCATTGACAGCCTGATTTACGATTAATAGACATATTATCTCCCGACATATTTCAGCTAATTGCCTGTCATATTGATGGTCAGAGGGTGATTTTAGTCTTGCAGTTGATTCTTGTCATTTCCGGTTTGATTATGTGGAGGTGTATGAGGCGGACAGGAAGAGATGGAGAGGAGACACAGGAGAAACGCCTTGTTTTGTTTGTGAAACGTCTTGATCACAGCATCCCTTTTCATGAAGTCAAATGTCCGTGCAGAACTCCCGAAAGAAACAGTGGGCCGAAACGTCCTGTAACGTCATTGCCAGTGGAGACGCCTTTTCCGCCTGTCGCCAGCACACTGACCAGAACGTTGTTCAGTCTTACTTCGACAACTGTGTGGTATCTGCCTGCACGTACGTATCTACGTCTTCTGGCACTTTCCACCAATTTTTGACTCACTTGTGTAAACAAAATGAGTCTATGTTTTAACCCGGTGTTCGGTTGTCTCTCTCTCTCTCTCTCTCTCTCTCTCTCTCTGTGTGTGTGTGTGTGTGTGTGTGTCTGTGTGTCCGTGGTAAACTTTAACATTGACATTTTCTCTGCAAATACTTTGTCGGTTGACACCAAATTTGCATAAAAATAGGAAAAATTCAGTTCTTTCCAGTCATCTTGTTTAAAACAATATTGCACCTCTGGGATGGGCACAAAAAAATTATAAAAGAAGCCAAATTATATGCAAACTGAATTTACTGATATATATATATATATATATATATATATATATATATATATATATATATATATATATTTAATTCTCTAAACTTGGCACTTTGATCTGATATTCTGACCCAACAAGAGCAGTCATTTTTATCATTTTTTGTTCAAACAGGAACTTCTTTTGCTAAGCATGGAAGTTATATTTATTTTGCATGTCTTTGGTGCATATAGTAACAAGAGAGGCAAGGCCTTCAAGACTCACTTGTGATACACTAAAAAAAAAAAAAATCTAATCGTTAAAATGTGTTCTGTATTTGTTATTATGAAGCTTCGCGTTTAAAAAAGAAAAAGAAAAAAAAAAGGTCCTAACCAGATTCGAACCCCGCGTGTTCGGGTGAGAAGAAACTGCCTTATCCATTACACTATTGTGGCTCCTTAACTGACGTTCTAAAATTTAACATTTGAACATACTTTTTTAAAGGGCGATAAATCAATTGCGGTATTCGCAGTGAGAACGCTGTTTAAATCATATTATTCTGGTGTATCTAGGGCATTCTTTTTAATGGCTATCGCCACAATCACACTGCAACATTTAGCCGTTTTCATTAGATCTAGATAGATATACATGTTTAGTTACACCCGCCGGGAATGTAGTACGACACGGTCGATTCAATTTCTCTTTTATGTTCATTCTAGTTTTCTAGTTTTAAAGTTGATATGAAAATTGAGTATTTTGTTAAACTAATAACATGTAGAGCCAAGTACAAGTACTTCTAAACGTCGTAAGAAGTGAAAAGGACTTCATTTTGAGAAAAGTCAAGACTGGAAATTTTTTCGTTTCATCGTGATCAGTTCAAGGATATTAACTCGCATGGTTTACAATTTTTAACTGTGAATTCCGACTGATTCTGTGGATATTTTTTTTGCAGTTTGGGGCATAATCCTGTACTCTGCGTAAAACACACAAGCTTTTTATGTATTGAGTATAATTTCAAAATGTAATGTTTATGATGAGAAAGATCAGTTAAAGCAAATTAAGTCCCCTAGCATTAATAACAGAGTAATTTCCTTTTTTTACTATCTGCACCAAAACGTTTGCAAAATGAATAAAACTTCCATGTTTAGCAAAAGAAGTACCTGTTTGAACAAAAAATGACAATAATGACTGCTCTTGTTGTTGTGTCAGAATATCAGATAAAAGTGCCAAGTTTAGAGAATACAAAAAATATAAATATAACAGTAAATGCAGTGTGCATATAATTAGGCTTCATTAAAAATTTTTTGTTGTTGTGCCCATCCCAGAGGTGCAATATTGTTTTAAACAAGATGACTGGAAAGAACTGATTTTTTTCCTATTTTTATGCCTAATTGGTGTCAGCTGACAAAGTATTTGCAGAGAAAATGTCAATGTTTACCACGGATACACACACACACACACACACACACACACACACAGAGACAACCGAACACATAGACTCACTTTGTTTACACAAGTGAGTCAAAAAAGGGAAACTAATCTGTAATTAATGCTAGGGGGCTTAATTTGCTTTAAACTGATCTTTCTCATCTTAAACATTACATTTTGAAATTATACTCAATACATAAAAAGCTTGTGAGTTTTACTCTCAGTGTACTGGGCTTTCACTATGTTCATTCGCCCAAGTGGTCTTTTTCTGAAAATACTAAAATCAATACGACGAGTGGACTTTATAGATCTGTTGGCTGAGCCCTGAAGGTCATGGGCAAAAATCAGTTGCGTACACATATTTATACATATTCAAAGAGCATGCTCATATTCTTCGCGAACGCGAACGACGCCATTTTGTTTCAAGTTGTTGACCTGCCCATTCAATCCTATATTCAATTGACAATACAGGATAACATGTGATGGAAAGTTGGAGAAGGAGACCGTTAAATATTTATTCTGAGAAAGATTTGTGAACGCCTCATCACTTACTGGATTATGCCCCAAACTGCCATAAAAATATCCATAGAATCAGTCGGAATTCACAGTTAAAAGTAATAAACCATGAGAGTTAAGAGTTAATACCCTTGAATTGATGAAATGTAAAAATGTCCAGTCTTGACTTTTCTCAAAATGAAGTCCTTTTCACTTCATACGACGTTTAGAAGTACTTGTACTTGGCTCTACATGTTATTAGTTTAACAAAATACACAATTTTCATATCAACTTTAAAACTAGAAAACTAGAATGAACATAAAAGAGAAATTGAATCGACCGTGTCAACCGGGTGTAACTAAATTTGTACATCTATCTAGATCCAGAGAAAACGGCTAAATGTTGCAGTGTGGTTGCGGCGATAGCCACGTCTCCTTTACCGCAGACTCAAAAATAATTTTTAATTGGCCTTAAAGATTTTTTTGAATGCCGAAGATACACCACAATAATAAGATTTAAACAGCGTTCTCACTGCGAATACCGCAATCGATTTATCGCCCTTTAAAAAAAAAAAGTATGTTTAAGTTATAGTTTTGAACATTAGTGAAGGAGCCACGATAGTGTAATGGGTAAGACAGTTTCTTCTCACGCGAACACGCGGGGTTCGGTTCGAATCTGCCGTTAGGACTTTTTTTTTTTCTTTTTTCTTTTTCTTTTAACCCGAAGCTTTATAATAACAAATACAGAACACATTTTAACGATTAGATTTTTTTAAAGTGTATCACAAGTGAGTCTTGAAGGCCTTGCCTCTCTTGTTTTATCATTCAGTTCTCTGTTTGTCTGTGTGTCTGTCTCTCTTTCACACACACTCTGTCTGTCTATCTGTCTTTCTGATTTTGTCTCTGTCTGTCTATTTGTCTGTCTCTCTTTATGCACATATTTGTCTGTATATATCTTTCAAAATTTATTTGATAATACATAAAGTATTACATATATTTTTGTGCATATTCATGCTGATGTATCATGCCATATAACTAATCATGCTGGAACGAAAATAACA